>NC_092168.1:37322183-37635933 GCF_045791955.1 Oncorhynchus clarkii lewisi | reverse complement strand
CTACAGTAGTCTATATAGGTATTTATACATTTCAGATTCTCATGTCACATCCACAGGGCCTTGGGAAACGGGCATCAACACTACAGACTAATACTACAGCTACAAAAATCTAATCTGAGCGATAGTCTACACATATAACAGGTTTACGAAGCGACAGATTCAACCGTAGATGGCGGCCAATCGGGTAGCTAGGTGGATGTGTCGGTGGGACTTGTCTTTAGATTGCTTCAACGTAATTGGCCGGCAGCATGCCAGTCTTGCCTGAGCGCTGCACAGTGCCGTACATCCAGCCCTCGTCGATGGACTGCACGTTTACGATAACATCACCATCCTTGAAGGAGACCTCGTCCATGTCGGCAGAGGAGTAGTCGTACATGGCACGCACAGTTTTCTGAACAGGACAAAAAATATTTTTTAGTAATGACGGCTGATATAGCATACAATTTTGGAACATGGTAGTGAGTAGTGCACAGCAGCCCAACACATGCTTCCCTGTTTCTCTGGCATCTCCCTTCTCAATGTGGAGGCAATACAATCTAATTCTGTTTCACAGTCAGTCACGTCAACCATGACTGGTTTCCACGGTAATGATCTATGTCCTGTGAGCCTGGTACAGTCAAAGTACAGTACTCACCCCGGTGGTGGACGGGTGGGAGGGGACAGAGGACACGGTGGTCTGCTGTGTGGCTACAGAGGAAGACCTCTGCTGCAGCTCCACGGTCTTGGTGTGTGTGTAACCTGCAGGAGCAGATAGGAAAGACAGCTGTCACAGTTAGAATGAGGGCTTAGGTATAGATACTTCTACTATAGCGGGCTGGGAACAGGGCGCTGACTGTACCAAGTATTGACGAGGCTTGAATATAAAGGTCTGCCATCTGCAGTGTACAAAACATTAGGAACACCTGCTCTTTCCATGACATAGACTGACTAGGTGAAAGCTATGATCCCTTATTGAGGTCACATGTTAAATACACTTCAATCAATGTAGATGAAGGGGAGGAGACAGGTTAAAGAAGGATTTTTAAGACTTGAGACAATTGAGACATGGATTGTGTGTGTGTGCCTTTCAGAGCGTGAATGGCCAAGACAAAATATTTGAGTGCCTTTGAACAGGGTATGGTAGTTGGTGCCAGGCGCACCCGGTTTGTGTCAAGAACTGCAACACTGCTGGGTTTTTCACGCTCAACAATTCCCTGTATGTTTCAAGAATGGTCCACCACCCAAAGGCATCTAGCGAACTTGACACAACTGCGGGAAGCATCGGAGTCAACATGGGCCAGCAGCCCTGTGGAACGCTTTCGACACCTTGTAGAGTCCATGCTCTGAGGCTGTTATGAAGGCAAAAGACGGTGCAACTCAATATTAGGGAGGTGTTCCTAATGTTTTGTACACTCAGTGTCTATGGAATTGGTCTAAAGTGGTTTGGTGGTGTGATATCTGAACTGGGTTGTGATGTGGGCCCACTACAGTAGACCTACCCATGGAGGAGGTAGCAAAGCCATTGCTGTACAGGGACACATGGTGGGCTGGGTCCTCAGACACCTCAGACTTCTCATCACCAACACCACTCATAGCGCTGGTGGAGCGGGAGTGCTCCTTGCTGCGACGCTGGGCTTGGACTGTCACACAGAGGGCAAAGGTCAGGGTTCAACAAAACCTAAAAATATTGGTTGCACTTTATATTGAATGAATAGGCCATTATAAATGCTTATAAATGCTTTATAAATTATTATACATTATTATGAATAAAATCATAACACTTATAAATGCTTATAGATGTTTATATGACAAATCAAAGAGTTTCCTGTGGATTATTCTGTTCAGGTGTGAGGCTTCTCTCTCTTACCTGACATCATGTGCAGACTCCTGGACTGGATGTTGTCCTCAGCAGGGTCGTAGTCAAACACAGAGCCAGGGTTGGTGCGCCATACACGCAGATCTGAGGGTGAACAGACAGGTTTTACAGAATGGCTGGTACAACATAGATCAAATGGATGTAGAATAATTGGTTGGTGTTTGTTTGTGGGTCTCGGCACTGCGTGTGTGTGCTGGTGTGCGTACCGGTGACTGTCTCCTGTTCATGCTCCACCACGCGTCTCTTCTCCATCTCCACCACGCGTCTCTGGATGCCCCTGTAGTTGATGTCGCTGAACTCCTGGGTGTTCTTCTTCACACGGTCCATCACGGGGTCAGAGGTGGTGGGAGTGAAGCTGCCCTTACTCTTCTCAAAGTCCTGGTGGTATTTCACCTGGTGGACAGAGAGCCGTGGGATGATATCAGTCGGGAATGAGTAATCAACTTGGTATGGCCTTTGTTATTACATTTTAATAAAGGACTCAGTGGTAAGACAATAGTTCAACTTTAGTGGTATGGTTTTACATGGGTAGGATTTATGAACGTGAGCAATTCTGTCTGGCATGTGTTATTACAAGAAAAAGACTCTTTACAAGCCAACAAGAGATATTATAACATCTACAAAAACCATTGACTCACTCCAGATATGTTGCGCTGGGTCTCCTTGACGCGTCTCATCTCAGGTGTGTCCAGCACAAAGGCAGCCTTGCCCTGCACCTGCTTACGGAAGCTGTCAGAGTACAGCACCTGTGGGACAGCAGAGAGGACAGCAGAGGAACAACGTCAGCACCAGAGTTAACCCCCTTTATCTGCTGAACCTGTGTGTGACAGAATGTGGCACAACAACAACAACAACAGATAGGGTCACTCTGAGAAGGGCTTATTATTGGGACCTCAGACGATATTAGCAGGGAGATTCAAACCTTCAGTGTGGGGGTGGATTAAGAGGGCGTGTCCCAATTCATAATGGAGTTAGGAGGGGTGTGTTCCAATCCTTAATTGGGGTGTTGGGAGTGGGAGGAAGCCAGGGGAAAAGGAGGAGTTGACTAGTTTCAATAACAAGGCAGAGGGTTAGCCATGATATACAAATAGATGAGAGCAGAGGATGACTACTGTAGATCTGATTAATGAGGTTAACTAGAGCCAGAAGAAGAACAGGAGGGAGTTAGATGAGAGGGTTAACGTGGGTTCTAAAGGGTTCTAAAGGGGCACACAGGTCCTGGAGGACGGCTGGTGTACCGAGCTAATCTGTTCTTGGTTCCGTTTCGCTCTCTCCATCTCTGGAGTGAACACCTGGGGCGTTCCTTTGGCAGAACTGTCCTTATACAACACCTACAGGGCAGAAGCACAGCCCCAGGGGACAGTCAGACACACTGCAACAACACAATCCAACACACACCAACACACACTAAAACATCCCAGCCTCCACAGCATGGCAAGGATGTTAGTTGCCACACTAAAACAGGAGATAAATAGCACACCTCTTAAAGGAAGAACGCTGCTGGGGAGATACACATTTAAAAAAAAGGTTAAGCAAAAACACTCAAAATGTGAGGAAGTAATTTTGAAGAGGGTGTTTTAGCTGAGGTTAGAATGAAGGGAGAGTCAAAGATGATTTACTGAGGGCGGAAGGTGGAAGGATAGATTGAAAGGAACGAGGAAGGATGGAGAGGGATGATGTGTTGTATTAGAATCAGGGTTGATTGTTGATGACAAGGGCTGAACCGATAGAGAAGACAGTTTTAGGCGGTAAGGGAGGATCACGCACAAATCTGGACTAAACAGTGAAAAACACAGAAACACTTGTTGGTATTGGTTTCCTCTAGTACCGAGCTGATGTTCTTCTGCATCTCACGAACCCTCTTCACCTCCGGTAGGTCTGAGATGGCTGTGCACCGACACAACGAGTCCTTGTACTTTATCTACCCATCAGATCAGCATTATGGTCCCATGCAGAAGAGAGATGATGTCACAATGGACAAACACACACAGAGAGAGCAACCGTGAACCAGAGACAGCAGAGAACAGATTACAGGAAACACTGTAGCTACAAATGACATTGAACTGTTAATAGCACAAGGGACAAGAGCGTATGCAGGAGAATAAAGCTAGATTGAACACATGGGACACAGCAGCAACTTCAGCAAAGTCATTTTGGATCGCACACCTCTTCTGAAATAATATAGACTGTTTAGATATATGCATGTACTCACAGGGAGGGGTTCCTCCATCAACATATTGTTTAAACATATTGTGGCTTCATGTTACCAGAGAACTTGACATGTTTTAATATTCTATTTTTAAATCATTGTCTACTTAAGGTACGCTTCAATTTTACGTTAGGACATCTTTTGAACAGATATAGGTTTTGGGCTGGGGTAAGACTAAAAAGGGTTGGACAGGGGAATTAAAGTGGGCTTGGAGTTGTACATGGGCTTGCGTAACATGAGCAGGACAGACAGGAGTATATAAATGAATCAATAAATGAACGAATCAATTGATTGATAAACTCCTGATCATCAAGCCCTGTAGAACTATATGGATGGTAGATGGAGGGTAAAGAATCACAGTATAAAAACCTGTACCATGCTAATGTGTTGCTGGTTGCGTTTAACTCTGTCCATCTCTGGGGGGTCTGATATAGCTGCTCCTCTTTGTACTGAATCTTTAAACAGTGACACAGAGACAACCAGTCAAAAACACGGTTTGTTGACCACTTAAATAAATACTAAGGAGATGGGAAACGGATGAGGGCTGCCATAAAATGCATGCAAAGGTTTGGGTTATAGTTAGACTACCGTTTCAAAAATCTCACAGCACTTCAGTAAAGAAAACTGAAGAAATAGAATTAAAAGACAAAAACACTTTATGATGAAGATTAATAGAAAGAAAAAATGGAGAAGAAAAATCACAAGGCAATTTGTTTGTCTGGTAGGAAACCAACCAATAGAAAACAAGAAAACAAACATGGGATGAATCTATTTAGGGCTTTAGTTTGGAGGACAATGGAAATGAAGTTATTTTTGTACCGCTAAGTTATTTTGAAGCGCTAGACTTCATCTTGGCACACAGAAGTCAAAGGTCAGGAGAATAACCACTGATGCTTTAGGGGGCATTATTGGAGGTCAGTTAGGGGTCATACGACAGAGAGGGTGAGAGGTTTTTTGAGGTTTGTTGGTTGGGAAATTATGGGGGGCCTCCTTTATGGGAGGGACTAGATAGAAACTCGAGTACCGAGCTGATGTTCTTCTGCATCTCACGAACGTTCTTCACACCCGGTAGGTCTGAGATGGCTGTGCCCCGACACAACGAGTCCTTGACCTACTCTGGTGGTTCCATGAGAAACACAGAGACAGAGACAAAGCAAGACAGATAACAGATATAAAGCACACGTACTGTACACTACACGTATACTACAAGTACACTACACGTATACTACAAGTACACTACACGTATACTACAAGTACGCTACACGTATACTACAAGTACACTACACGTATACTACAAGTACACTACACGTATACTACAAGTACACTACACGTATACTACAAGTACACTACACGTATACTACAAGTACACTACACGTATACTACAAGTACGCCACACGCATACAGCAGCAGCAACAGCAAGGACGATGGCCTCACTGAAGACAGTGAGAATGCAGCCGGCATAAAGCAGGTAGATAACACAGTTGTGACATTTACATTGCATGTCAACAGCAGTTAAGTGCTTTTGCTTTTACAGAATATACTGCAAATTATATAACACTATGAACTGACTAGGGAACCTCTGAGCAAATGAAAGGTAGATATTTGGTTTAGTTTATTACAGATCTTAGATGTAATGTTAATTAATTATTTTAATGTCCTGATGAGTCTGGTGGCACAATGAACTCTGAGATTAGCACAAACTCTGCAAAATGGGGTTGAAAATGTGGAAAGAAAAAATGGTTGCAATTATGTAGAGATTAAAACATTATATGTTTTTTTTGTTGTTAAATTTGAGATCTGGGGGGGGGGTTCAAAGGGTAGACTGAGTGAAGACAGGCAGGGTCACTCTATAGTGTTTGTCTGATTGCATTTAACTCTGTCCATCTCTGGGGTGTCTGACAGAGCTGTTCCTCCTCCCAAGTCCTCTTTGTACCGAATCTTTAAACGGTAAGAGGAGGAAAACAGTAGTGAGTCTTTGTTCTATCAGTTGAGAGGTTGGTTGAGTGATTTGTGCATGGGAAAAAGACAGGGGAAAAGACAGCTAGGCCTACAACAGACAAAAAAACAGAAAGAAAACGTTTCTAGATGACACATGACATTACGAGTCATAAAGCATGAAACCTTTTGGCTCAAAGTGGTACTATATGCCGTATTTCATAACAACATTGCTCAAACCAGAGATCTAAAATCTAAACATGTTATTAACCTAATACAGAAACACAAGTTTGGCTATGATTAATCTCTCATTATCAGCTCAAGAGGATATTAATAATAAGAAAGGGGAGGAAAAGAAAGAGATGAAAATGTGCTGTAAGAAAAGGTGAAATATATATATATATTAAATACTCATGGAGCAGTAGGTATCCCCAACTGAAAATCTTTCTATTCTCTTTAACAGAAAGCATTTCAGGGCTTTCCTTTATTGATGACACTTTGCCTTTTATGTTTTTAAGGTGGTCTGTCTGGTACTGAAGCTACAGGGAAAAGAGCACAAGTGCAGTTAACATGTCTCCCAATAACAAAAACATCAAGAAAAGACAGGTTGGAGTCATTAAAACTCGTTTTTCAACCACTCCACACATTTCTTGTTAACAAACTATAGTTTTGGCAAGTCGGTTAGGACATCTACTTTGTGCATGACACAAGTAGTTTTTCCAACAATTGTTCACAGACAGATTATTTCACTTATAATTCACTGTATCACAATTGCAGTAGGTCAGAAGTTCACATTCACTAAATTGACTGTGCCTTTCAACAGCTTGGAAAATTCCAGAAAAGAATGTCATGGCTTTAGAAGCTTCTGATAGGCTAATTGACATCATTTGAGTCAATTGGAGATGTACCTGTGGATGTATTTCAAGGCCTACCTTCAAACGCAGTGCCTCTTTGCTTGACAACATGGGAAAATCCAAAGAAATCAGCCAAGACTTCAGAAAAAAAAATTGTAGACCTCCACAAGTCTGGTACATCCTTGGGAGCAATTTTCAAATCCCTGAAGGTACCACATTCATCTGTACAAACAATAGTATAAACACCATGGGGTTTTATACGCAAGTATAAACACCATGGGACCACGCAGCTGTCATACCGCTCAGGAAGGAGACGCGTTCTGTCTCCTTGAGATGAACGTACTTTGGTGCGAAAAGAGCAAATCAATCCCAGAACAACAGCAAAATACCTTGTGAAGATGCAGAGGAAACAGGTACAAAGGTATCTATATCCACAGCCAAATGAGTCCTAAATCGACATAACCTGAAAGGCCGCTCAGCAAGGAAAAAGCCACTGCTCCAAATCCGCCATAAAAAAGCCAGACTACGGTTTGCAACTAATTGAGTGTATATAAACTTCTGACCCACTGGGAATGTGATGAGAAATAAAAGCTGAAATAATCACTCTCAACTATTATTTTGACATTTCAGATTCTTAAAATAAAGTGGTGATCCTAATTGACCTAAGACAGGGAATTTTTACTAGGATTAAATGCCAGGAATTGTGAAAAACTGAGTTTAAATGTATTTGGCTAAGGTGATTGTAAACCTCCGACTTCAACTGCATCTAATAAGCCATTCTGTTATTACATATACTGAACAAAAATAGAAATGCAACACGCAACAGGAAATCGGCCAATTTAAATGAAATCATTAGGCCCTTATCTAAGGATTTCACATGATTGGGAATACATATATGCATCTGTTGGTCACAGATACCTTTAAAAAAATGGGCCTCACAATAGGCCTCAGGATCTCGTCACGGTATCGCTGTGCATTCAAATTTAAATCAATAAAATGCAATTGTGTTCGTTGTCCGTAGCTTATGCCTGCCCGGATCATAACCCCACCACCACCATAGGGCACTCTGTTCTCAACTCTGTTCTCAATCAGCAAACTGCTTGCCCACACAATTTCATAACAAAATACACTCTCTCTGATGTATCCCCTTCACAACAAGTTCTCTCTGTCAAGTAATTCAGCCCTTATACTGGCATCTTTCAGGACCTGAACACTGTAGCCCCGATTCAAGACGCCATTCTCCAATTGAGCAGATTTGACACTGTAGTCTGTTTCCTGATCGCAAATTCTGCAGACTCTTTGGAATTGGCCATATGGAATATTCTCTTTTAGCCTTTTGGGGTGAAAGCTGTCTGCCCTCAGAATGGTATTCCCATCTGTCGGCTTCCTAAAGAGTGATGTGTGCAAACAACCTTTCTCATTTTTACTAATGTCGAGGTCCAAAAAGTGAATGTTATCCTTGCTGTACTCCATCGTTAGTTTGATGTTGTGTGACCACTCCCTCTTCCAATCAGGGCTGATTGAAAAGCTGTTCAAAAGAGGACATTGTATTCATTTTTGTTGTACTCCCTGACGAAGGCCATGCAGCCGAAACACGTCGGTTTAAAAAATTACTTTGTTTCTATTGAACATGCCATACTAATAAAGGCATTTGTATTAATTATATGAAGAGTGCCTTGGTCCTCCTTTCTTTTTGACTTTACATGTTGCATTTATATATTTATTCAGTGTAAACTAAATTATGAAATTAGCTACTGTACTTTCCAACGACAATAAAAAGTCTTGAGACTGGCTTTTCTGAATCGGTAATTAGATAATAAACATAATGTCCATATGCTGCTGGTTTCTTTTAGTTCAGACAGAAAAACACAACAGATGTCCATAAAGAAACAATGAACATATACATACATGTACATAAAGTATTGAAGGTGATACTTTGAAGTCAAGACACTGAAGATGCACAGAGAGACACCTTGCTGCCACTGACTGACATGGGGGCATGGTGAACCTGAGACCTGGAACCTAGGCCTTGGTTCCAAAGGGAGGGTTCTAAAACGGAAGGTTCTAAAATGGAACAAAGGGTTTTAAAAGGCTTCTACTTACAGTGCTGAAGTTCTTCTGATTCTCACGGACTCTCATCATCTCAGGCGTGTCCAGGACGGGCACATAGTGAGACATGCACTTCTCAGCCTCCTCCCTGTACTTTTTCTGTTGGGACACAGTACAGAGAGAGAGAGAGAGAGAGAGAGAGAGAGAGACGTCACATAAGAGCTTGGTCATTCAACTCTAAAGGCAATGTATTCAAAGCATATTAGTCTATATCAATCAAATTGATGCAAAATGTATCTACATAGTTTATGAAGTGTTTACGTACACAGTTAATAGACATCCATAGTAGTTTGGAGCTTTCCTCTTACCTGGCTGACCATGTTCCTGATGTTCTGTGCATGGAGGATGTCAGGGGTGTCGATAACACTAGTGTAGCTAGCCCTGTCCGCCTCGGCAGTCTGCTTGTACTTTTGCTGAGGAGGGACACAAACTGCAGCTCAGAAACACACTCTTAGTTAAATAACATCTACATGCACTGATGGAGAGTGGTTGTTCAGTATTCTTGGTACAGTACACAATTACAGTATGGAAGGCAATGAACATAAAGTGGTTATGATTATAGTGTGCATTCATTACATGTAAAATAGCTATACAGCAACTCAGGTATAACGAAGACAGTTGGACAATATGAAATAGCTTCTAGGTTACAAGTAAATGCTACTCTGGTTGTTATCACCTAAAAAAACATGGCTATAATGTATTATGCTTTTTGAAATTACTGGACTTAACGCACATATTACAAAACAAGGGTGTCTTGGCCCAAAAACCCTGTCCCACTGACCTGGCTGAGGATGTCTGTAGCATTCCTAGCCCTCATGAAGTCTGGCGTGTCTGTAGCCAATGCCAACATTCCCTTGCCCTTGATCTCTGTCTCCAATGCCTTCTTGTACTCTTTCTGCAAACAGCCACATTACACACAGTCAAGTCAAACACAATACTATTTATAGTGAGTATTCAAAATAACTACTGGATATTATGTCACATTGGTTTAGGGGCTGCAAAACCAGAAACGTCACAGGTTAAAACATCTTCAGCTAAGGGGATGATTAAGGAGACTCCTAGGGAACCGTGAACAGAGAGCTTAGCATCACAAACCAACAGTAACAGATCATGGGATTAAGTTACAAGTGAGGGAGAGTGATGTGAGACAGGAAGGGTCCACTCAGAGCTGAAAGACAGAAGAAGGTTTAGCGTGAATCTCAGTGAAAGTTGTTTCAGACATCATATTATCTGGTTAACCTGGGGAACTACTAGCCTGGTGCCAGATCTGTTTGCGATGTCTTGCCAACTCCTGTAGTCACTGTCAACATTGGAGTTAGCAAGACAGCACAAACAGATCTGAGACCAGGCTGGGGGAACGACACTATTAGCTTGGAAACACATTAGTAATGTCATTAGCCAGAGCCAAGAAGAAAACCAATCAGCTGTCTGGTTAGTTAGGTGATGAAGCAGGAAGAGGAGGAGGAGAAGAAGCAGAGGAAGAGGGGGATGAGCAAGGGATTAGAGAAGAAGCCTGTTCCATCTGTAGCAGTCCTACCTGACTCAGGATAGCAGTGGCGTTCCTTGCTCTCAAAAGCTCAGGAGTTTCCTCAAAAACAGTTAGCCCTTTACCCTTCACCCCCTCCTCTAGATCCCTCCTGTACTCTCTCTACGGGGCGGAAGGAAGAACAGAGAGGCTGCAGAGAGACAGGCAGGGTAACACAGGCAGGGCACACAGACAGGACACGGTACGGTAAAGGCTCAGGTGGCAGTACCGCTCACACATAGATTCTCAAAGCCACCAAGTCTCGCCTTCAGATTATGACAGACCAGTTCTGGTTTTGGTTGACATGTATAAACAAATATTGAGTTGCCAAATTGGACATTATTCTTATTTTTTACAATAAGTATTATGACCAATAGACTTATTAAATTAGACATTGGAAAGACATTGGTGAGTTTGGTAAGCAGCCTGATTAAAAAAAACAATCCCATTTCATTAGACAATAGGACAATAAATACCCACAGAATCTTTGGTACAAGACAGTTTGTTCATGAGGCTCTTTGTCAAAAGCACTCATGCCTACATTTCATTAGGTCATAATGCACAGCAAACACAGGAAACAGGGTTCATATACAAAGCCAAACCAGACAGAAAAACCAGATGGACAAAGCAGACAAATGCAGACAGTTGTTTTGCACCAAACTTCCTCTTGTGTCCTCCCTCCGTCTAGTAGGACAATATTGGAGGTTTGGTGCAAAACAACCATTCCCCTGGAGGGAATGGTTGTTTTGCACCAAACCTCCTGTAGTGTCCTACTAGATGGAGGGAATGGTTGTTTTGCACCAAACCTCCTGTAGTGTCCTACTAGATGGAGGGAATGGTTGTTTTGCACCAAACCTCCTGTAGTGTCCTACTAGATGGAGGGAATGGTTGTTTTGCACCAAACCTCCTGTAGTGTCCTACTAGATGGAGGGAATGGTTGTTTTGCACCAAACTTCCTGTAGTGTCCTACTAGATGGAGGGAATGGTTGTTTTGCACCAAACCTCCTGTAGTGTCCTACTAGATGGAGGGAATGGTTGTTTTGCACCAAACCTCCTGTAGTGTCCTACTAGATGGAGGGAATGGTTGTTTTGCACCAAACCTCCTGTAGTGTCCTACTAGATGGAGGGAATGGTTGTTTTGCACCAAACCTCCTGTAGTGTCCTACTAGATGGAGGGAACTAAACAAGTCAGGATGTCAACATAGATGACAGCGCAGATATGACAATAAAACAAATTCTACAACTAAAACAGTCATGCAGCATTACTATGGTACTATGCACATGGAAAAGGGTGTATTTATTATGTGTAATAGTCATAGAGTGTATTATCTTCAGGTGGCGAACCATGCAAGCTGACCACATCTAACCTGGGTGTGACAGAACAATTAAGAAAAAGTCTCAAGTGGGATTAAAAGAAGGAGGGCTGTGGTGGTTGTGAGGGACTTAGTACGATTACCAGGGGTGGGTGAAGAGGAGGAGGAGAATGAGGAGAATGAGGAGGAGAGTGAAGAACTGGACGAGGAGGAGGAGAAGGAGGAGGGGAATTAGGAACTGGAGGAGGAGGAGGAGAATTAGGAACTGGAGGAGGAGGAGGAGAAGAATGAGGAGGGGAATTAGGAACTGGAGGACGAGGAGGAGGAGAAGGAGGAGGGGAATTAGGAACTGGAGGAGGAGGAGGAGAAGAATGAGGGGAATTAGGAACTGGAGGAGGAGGAGGAGAAGAATGAGGAGGGGAATTAGGAACTGGAGGAGGAGAAGGAGAAGAATGAGGAGGGGAATTAGGAACTGGAGGAGGAGGAGGAAAAGAATGAGGAGGGGAATTAGGAACTGGAGGACGAGGAGGAGGAGAAGGAGGAGGGGAATTAGGAACTGGAGGAGGAGGAGGAGAAGGAGAAGGAGGAGGGTAATTAGGAACTGGAGGAGGAGGAGGAGAAGGAGAAGGAGGAGGGGAATTAGGAACTGGAGGAGGAGGAGGAGAAGGAGAAGAAGGAGGGGAATTAGGAACTGGAGGAGGAGGAGGAGAAGGAGAAGGAGGAGGGGAATTAGGAACTGGAGGAGGAGGAGGAGAAGGAGGAGGGGAATTAGGAACTGGAGGAGGAGGAGGAGAAGGAGGAGGGGAATTAGGAACTGGAGGAGGAGGAGGAGGAGGAGGAGGAGGAGTTGAAAGAGGTGGTAAATGCCCGTTCGTTACCTCGTTGGCTATTTTGGTGACATGTCTGACATGCAACATGGTAAGGGTGACCTCCAAGCCTGAGAGGTTCTTTCCCTTTATGGACTCCTCATATTCCTTATGATAGTCTTTCTATTAGCCACAAAGATAAGACAAGTGACAGACACAGCTGAGATACAACATATAACATCCAAGCGTAGTAAGTCCACAGTCACAATGCAAGCTTCACCTCAATATTCTTACTAAGAACAAATCAGGGGTGTATTACTTTACGCATGACCACAGTATACCTCTGGTGTGGGTAGTGTTTTTGTACACACAATATAAGATTCGAAACCTTTTTGTGTTTGTGCATGTATAATAGTGCTCTGTTGTGTAAGGAGCCACGTCTTCTTCAACAGTCAATATGTTCTGCGTCAGTCTGTCTGTGCACTAGCAGGGAAACATGACTACCAGACAGACATCCAGTACCGTACCTTAACCCTGGATCATCAGAGGAACATTTGGATTTCTGAACTTACAGTAAGTACATCATGTGTCAGTGCCATAGAAATATGTTATGGGCGCTTAGTGCCAGTGCTTACCTTTCACATCAAATTACACATAGGGAGAGTACAGTTCACAGACATTGAAGTAACACTTATGGAGAACACACAACAGTCTGCAGAATCTCCAAATACCACCCCAGAAATACAGTACAGATACATTGTCAGGCAAAAACAGTTGAGTGTTCCGTATTCTCTTCTGAGCATCAGCGAAAATCCAAACTGCAAAGTAAAATGGTTGTTTGAACCAACAGTTAGATATTGGGTTGAAACGATATAATGTGTATTTACCGCGCTCTGCATGTGCTGGGCTTCCTTAGCCGTCACATAGGTGGGGGTCTCGAAGTCCAGCATGGCCTTCCCTTTAGCCTTCTCATACTTCTCCTTGTACTTCACCTGTCAGACAAAGAGGAGTCAGACAAATATATTCACAATATCATAGTTTCTAAATGTATTTATTGAATAAAGTTGACTTACTTTATTGAATAAATATGACTAAATAGGCCATTTAAGGTTACCATTGAGGCCTAAACGATACCAACTGGGCTATAACACCATAACAGTGTAACAAGGTGTCTTCAGAACACACTGACAGGGTTTATGACACAGGTTTGTTTAAATATGGTGAATTCTGGTCCAGATATCATTTCCACTTAAACCAGGGGAAGTTCATTTTTCCTTTCTAATCCAGAGGGCAAAATTACTCCACACAGAATGGAAGCACGGGAACCAGTTTATAAGGATTGCGGTATAAACCTCTCAGGTTTAATGATGGTGTGACGAGTGGATTCATTCAAAAATGACTTACATAATAACACACAGCCCAACCAACACTTCCAGTAAAACTGTTTTTGCAAGTCAACAATACAAACACTAATTATTTCTCAAAGTGTTCCACTATTTAATGACTTCACAGGTAGGAGAAGAAACCTGGGAGAATTCAGAATTTAGATTTGCAGGTCACATGATGAATTGTAATATTGGAGAGATGATTTTCAAACAGGAAGTTGACATCTCAAACACGGGAAGTTAAAACCGGGTGATGCCAATAGGACTGGTTCATAGGTCGTCCCATACATTGGCCCACTTACGTGACTCTGTAGTTCTGAAGCCTCCTTGTGATGAAGCTGTTCTGGTGAGTCAGCAATCATGAGGTAGTGACCCTTAATGTCCTCATGTTTCTTCTTGTACTGGTACTAAGAGGGAATCAGCGGCCAGTAAACAGCTCAGTACAAAGGCGTAGGGAAAAAGAGCCACTGTCGTTAGCTCACTCAATGCCACCCATTTAAATATAGATGTTTTTTAACAAGAATGTTTTATAAAAAGTTAACGAGCGGGAATAAAAAGGAATAAAAAATAATGAAATGAAAGAAAATGAAAAAAGAGAGAGTGAGGCAGAAAGTTCTGAGCGTCAGTGGTTATAGAAGACTAAGTTATGATATACTAAGTTAGATTTTTATGAAGAAAAGAGGAAGAAATCAATTCTGCACACGATAACATGCTAGACGGAGACGATGTGTGAAAAAGACTAATCTAGACCATAGATTAATGAAAAAAGACACGGAAAAGAAGGTTACAGCAGGTTCTAGTACTAGTACTGGGAGAACAAGGGGTTATGTGAGGAAGTTTGTAGGTCAAAGGTGAGAAGGTTCAGGGTCACTACCAGATGATGTCCTTGAGGATTAACTCACTATTGATCTGTGTTTTACTACGGCTTAGATAAGCAAAGCAGGACAAAACTGGCTGAAATGACATCATTACAACTACATTACGACTATTTCTGGTTGTAAACTGGTTGAAATGACATCATTACAACTACATTACAACTATTTCTGGTTGTAAACTGGTTGAAATTACATCATTACAACTACATTACGACTATTTCTGGTTGTAAACTGGTTGAAATGACATCATTACAACTACATTACAACTATTTCTGGTTGTAAACTGGTTGAAATTACATCATTACAACTACATTACAACTATTTCTGGTTGTAAACTGGTTGAAATGACATCATTACAACTACATTACAACTATTTCTGGTTGTAAACTGGTTGAAATGACGTCATTACAACTACATTCCATCTATTTCTGGTTGTAAACTGGTTGAAATCACATCATTACAACTACATTACAACTATTTCTGGTTGTAAACTGGTTGAAATGATGTCATTACAACTACATTACAACTATTTCTGGTTGTAAACTGGCTGAAATGACCTCATTACAACTACATTACAACTATTTCTGGTTGTAAACTGGCTGAAATGACATCATTACAACTACATTACAACTATTTCTGGTTGTAAACTGGCTGAAATGACATCATTACAACTACATTACAACTATTTCTGATTGTAAACTGGTTGAAATTACGTCATTACAACTACATTCCATCTATTTCTGGTTGTAAATTGGTTGAAATGACATCATTACAACCAGATGTGCCTGCTGGGAGAGAAATAGGGAGAGCCAGTGATTCCTAATGATATGGAATGACTTGGTTGGAGGGTTGCCATGGCGAGGCGGTTGGTTTTTGAGAAGGCGGTTGTTACGCAACGCGGGATGATGGTGATGATGACACTACCGGGATTCAAGACGGTGGTACAAGGGCTTATGTGAGATTGTCTTACGTCACTGGACAGCTTGCTGGTGCTCAGGTTGTGCTGCATGGACAGAGACTCTGCCATGTCGGTTACAGGTTTGTGCAGCTTCTTCAGGTCACCCTTGTACTTCACCTGTGAGATGAGAAGACAGACAAAGGAACATCATCGTATTATAGAGAGTGATTATATAGATAAATCATTATAATTGGTCCCGGTTGCTTGGTATATCTTTGATAAACACCTGTGAGTAAAGACCTCTAGCCTGAATGAGTATTTATCATATTAAAAGAGTGGTACTTCTACTTGGGTGAGTGCAACACGTACCTCACTAGCCAGCTGGTGTGCATCCTTCTGAGTCTTGTAAACAACACTTTCCTTCATGTCATACTTTGGCCTGAGCCCCTTCTCCTTGTCATGCTTGGCCTTGTACTGCACCTGGAGGGATATCATACGGCAGTGTGTGTGTTAGACTCAGTCTGATTGTGTCTGTGAGGAAGGTAAGCCAATCAAATCAGACGCAGAGAGAGTAGGATTAACGAGGAGAACAACAGTACACCAGAATATAGTATTCGGTCACATAATATAAAAAGGGCTCATGGTTAGTTAAATGATTTTAGAGGGATCCAAATTCAGAGTTTCTGAATCTATGTAACTCCTTACTGTACTCGGTTACTAGCCCTTGTTATACAGCATAACCGTTTGAAGTGATAGAGAGAGAGAGAGAGAAACACCAGGGAGAGAGAGAGAGAGAGAGAAACACCAGGGAGAGAGAGAGACACAAGGGAGAGAGAGAGAAACACCGGGGAGAGATAGAGAGAGTAAGAGGGAGAGAGAGAAACACCAGGGAGAGATAGAGAGAGTAAGAGGGTGAGAGAGAAACACCAGGGAGAGATAGAGAGAGTAAGAGGGTGAGAGAGGAATGAGGAGTGTGTAAATCCAATAGAAATGAGCAAAACAATCTTCTAATTATAATATGCTCCAAATGAAAAGGCAGTGACAGAACTTCTGGCAAATTAATAAAATGGTTCTCATAGGGGTCAACTCTGTCTGTTGTGAATAAGATGCCGTAGATAAGCTTTGCTACAGGATGTACACAGTCCTCATAGCACAGAGATAATTCTGTAATTCTGTAGAATGATGCAACAACAATAAGCCCATGGCACGGTACCACATCAGACAGAGACATCGACTACATGTCCCGGCGATTCAGACATTTATCCTTTAACATGTTGATTCAAACTCAGAAAAATTAAAATTAAATAAACATCTATTTAATATTTTTCATTGACTTGAAGGAAAATAGTTATTGCATCACCATGCTTGTCTATGTTTGGTGACCAGCGAAGCTTGCAATGGGAGATACAAATAAGGTAGCTACAGATATAAGGGAAACAAAACAAAAAGGACTGGAGGTCAAATGAAAACAAGAAAATGGAGGAAAAAGGGAGGGAAAATGATCAAATCATAACAGAAATGAAAAAATGTCCCTGAGTCCTTAAGTTACGGAAGCAGAGGTGCCCCAACATACGCTCCCAGAAATCAATCAATCAGTGAGTCATTGAATAGAAGGAGAAAATAAGTCACAAGGCACAGACAGGAAGTTGCAGGAAGTTGCAGCCCATTGGTCCCCGCCCCAGGGTCTCAGGTATTCCTTTCTTACATTACTAGTCAGAGCACTCATTTTCTTAAGGTGGCGGCTCTGAGGAGTATCGATGGAAGCAGCTCCGTGGAGGGAGGGCCTGGCTTCCAACTCCTCCTACAAAGCAGCAGTAAGACGGCAGGGTGAGAAAACAAAGACACGACAGAATGGAGGGAGGGAACAAGTAGAGATAGGGGATTAGGGAGGGAAGGATGGACCCAGCAGGCAAAACTGCTTGAAATGATGTGGTTTCAACACTGTAACAACACTACAACTCTGAATTACAACACAGTTTTGCCTGCTGAGAGACAGTACAGGGGAGAGGACTATAAGTATATGGAGGAAAGGGAGAGGGCTATACAGGGGTAGTACAGGTATTAAGGGGAGTATATTAACATGTAACTATGGAGAGGACTAGTATATTAACATGTAACTATGGAGAGGAGATGGAGAGGACTATAGGGAGTATATTAACATGTAACTATGGAGAGGACTATAGGGAGTATATTAACATGTAACTATGGAGAGGAGATGGAGAGGACTATAGGGAGTATATTAACATGTAACTATGGAGAGGACTAGTATATTTACATGTAACTATGGAGAGGACTAGTATATTAACATGTAACTATGGAGAGGATTAGTATATTAACATGTAACTATGGAGAGGACTAGTATATTAACATGTAACTATGGAGAGGACTAGTATATTAACATGTAACTATGGAGAGGACTAGTATATTAACATGTAACTATGGAGAATAGGAGACAGTCAGAGCTCACAAGGACAGAATAGGACATGGGTAACATGGGTAGTTATGCAGGGTGGCAAAAGAAGCACCTAATGGGTGGAAGGTTACTACTACCTATGCTACAGACTAGCTAGGACAGCTGAGCAAATACTATAGCAATACTACAGATCCAGGGGCGCAACTTTGGTTTTAGAAGTGGGGGGGATATCACTTTTTTAAAATTATCATTTAAAAAACATGTTTTTATCCTTTCGGATAAACACTCCAAACAGCCTACCCTACCAATCGGAAGAGTCCGCATGGTCCTAAATCCCCCTGTTGCCTAGGTTTGTATCACATTCCAATTATAAAACTGGGGGCGACAAAAATGCAATTTCAGAATGTTGGGGGGACATGTCCTCCCTGTCCCCAGTGAAAGTTGCACCCCTGTATAGATCTCTATGAAGCAATCATGATCTCTAGGAAGCTGAACTGAAAGGCATGCCATCTGGGCTGCTGAATTTACATCTTCAGTGACAGTGAATAAAACCGAAAATATTTTCTGATAGCAGAAAATAACTGACAATGAAATGATAGAAAAATGAACTGAGAGGGGACAAACGTAATTAAATAAAGGGGAATAAAAACATTGAAAACAGCCCGAGGTGTCGGGAACAACTGGTCAATTCAGACTCGGAGGGTTTGGTGTTGACCGTACCTGGCTGTTAAGCTTGGACACCGCAGTGGCCAGAGCGATGTCTGGACGGTGGACCAGGGAACCTCCATGGGCAGCCTCCTGGCGAGCCTTCTCACGGTAGCCAATCTACCAGACACAAAATACAAACCATGAGTGGACTGGACAATACAAAGGAAAGGGGATACCTAGTCAGTTACACAAATGAATGGATTCAACCCAAATGTGTCTTACGCATTTAACCCAACCACTCTAACAAACCATCAGTGGGTAATGCACAGACAGACTGTCGTGATATGAATTGTTTTGTTGCCTTTGATGGCGTCATGCTGAGAATATAAACAACAGCATGAATATTCATCTCAGAGAGGTAAACAAATACAAAATCCCTTTAATTTTGCAAAACAGGCTTCGCCACTGTGTAGGCTATTCACTGTGTGCTAAACACTCACATTGCTGGCGAGCTTGGAGGCCTGTGTAGCCCTCATGATGTCTGGGCGCATAGCCACAGAGGTGTAGTTGAGCTTGGCCTTAGCCTCCTGCCTGTAGGCAAACTAGAAATGGAGAGAGAGGAAAGTGTGATATTTGTGACAGCTGCTGATCTAAAAAGGACTTTATTAATGCATTTGATAGACTGACTGATTAATAACAATCAATTCCATAAAACATGCATGAACTATTGACTGTCTTTAATAGAGGAGATATACAGTCTTTTCATAGAAGAGGAATGTGACTGACTTACGTTGCTCTGATTCTTGGCTACGTCCATAGCATGCTGCACATCGGGAGGCACTCTCATGTTGTTGTACTTGGACTTGCCCTTCTCCTTCTCAAACTTCTGCTTGTACTGTTTCTGTGGACAGAACGGCGGAGACAAAGACGGAGTCAAAGGTAACAAATGGCTCAGGACTGTACACTTTGTGCGAGAAATCTGGAAATGAAGGTTCAGGACTGTATTCCAGCTCTAACTAAACAGCTGGTATGGGGAGACTGACCTCGCTGACCAGTTTGCCCATGTCCTTGGCGTGGATGGTGTCACGAGTCGTGGGCAGAGTGGTGAATTGTCCGGTCTGCTGCTCCATCTTGCCAGCCAGCTTGTATTTGCTCTGAGGACAGAAAGAAAACCAAGGACTAGTGTCAGACTGGAATCTGATTGGGCGCCGTACAAACCAAATTAACATACTGTACAGTTAAATTCATTATAACAAGTGTTCTTGAGATATTTTGTGACAAATTCCTCATTCATCCATAAATGAGGGTTCACATTATGACATTTAAGATCTATCTATAATAACTATACTGTAGGTTCGTAAGGAAAGCCATTTATTGGCAGTGATAAACATTACATAGTAAGTATCTGTAGTTATCATGTTTCTGGTGTTTTCTGCTTCTTACCTCAGATGCCAGAATGCGCACTGACTTGGCATGAAGGTTAGTAGGAGTGTCCAGAACAGTCTTATACTGACCCTTTGCCTTCTCAAACTTCTCTCTGTATTTCACCTGGTGGACAGAACAAAGAACCACAATTAACACAGGCTTTTCTTCACCTTCAGATTTCATTTCCATGTGTCAGAATAGAACAGAACAGCTTTATTGTGATTGATGGGTGGCTGGTAAAGGAACAACGACTCACATTGCTTAAGTCAGCATTCATCTTAGCCAGGACGGCTAACTTGTCGTCCACGATGGAGATCACACAGCCCTTCATCATCTCCTTGTCATACGTGTACTCAATCTGAGGACAGCAACACATGCAGCAGGGGTTAGACCAGAAGAGCCATGTCAAAGAAATCAGTATAGAAACCTGGGCCGGTGTTTTGTTATGTGTTTAGCTAAGTCATCTAAGTCACTATTGTTTTTAGCATTGTATTCTTCTACACATAGTTTTTTACTCTTAGAAGATGAGCTCCCTTGTGGGCTAAAATACATACAAACAAACATACAAACAAACTAAGGTCTGTTGTGCATGACTCACATCACTCTGCTGGAAGTTGGCCTTGGCAGCTTGGATAAAGTCAGGTCTGTCGACCGTCCAGATCCACTTGTTCTTGGTGGCCTGGTACTTCTTCCTGTAGTCCAGCTGGAAGGAGACAAATCATACAGGAACAGAACAGTGAGTGAAGGGTCTGCCTCAATAAAAAAACATTTCAGAAGGGTGGAAAACATCAGGTATAACACCTGGTCCTAACAAGCCAACTTCATTCACTAATACACTCATTCATTCATTTAGAAGTGGTGTTCAGAGGTAAATGGATAGGAGGAGATGAGGAGTACTGGAAGAGAGAGACTCACATTGCTGATGTTCTTGTAGGCTTCCTTGGCAGCGCGGATCTCAAAGGATTCAGGGTCCATGTTGATCTGGGCCTTGCTCCTCTCATATACCTCCTTGTACTTCAGCTGAGACAAAGGAGAGAAAAGCACACTGATACAGAACCAGGGATATGACTGTACCTGCCTCCATCTAAATCTTAGACATGTGGTCGTAAGGCTTTCCACTAGATAGCATAGCCACAATGTCTAAATTGGCAACATCGTAAAAAATCAAAATATTAGCTTTATGGTCTTAATTTAAGATTAGGGTTAGGCATTAGGTTAGCAGTGTGGTTAATAAGATTTTAAGAAGAGCAATTGTAGAAATAGGTGTGGTTTATGACTTTGTGGCTGTGTTATGTGCGAAATGGAAGGCAGCCATTTTGAGAGTGTAGAGTACATACCACGCTGGTGATCTCCTTGACCTTCTTCATGTGTGCGCTGTGTGGAGTGTCATGGCCCAGGGTGTAGCCCTTAGCCTTGTTCTTGTTATACTCCATCTTGTAGACATTCTGGAAAAAGTGATGGGAAAATGTTGCAAGTCACAATTATTCAAATATAGTGTTATGTTGAGAAATACACAGTAGTAACAAAATCATACATTTATACATTATAGGATTTTATGAAATATTTATTTAATTTTGTTACTTTATTTATTTTTCTGAGAAGAGGGAGACTTTGACAACAATTGCAACAAAAAGCATCTTTAATTGAATGTTGTGTGACGAAGTGAACTCACATCTCCGATGGCTTTGCTGCGTTTGTGGCTCTCATGCTCGGGAGTCTCCAGGATGGAGGTGAACTTGTTCTTAGCAAGCTCATACTGCTCCCTGTACTTCCACTGTGGTGATGGGGGCAGGACACCAGAGTTAGACACACTCACACATGAGACATTACTGTCAAATCGGTATCAATGTACCTTATTTACAGTGTTTCAATTATCTATAGATGATCTGTGTGCTTTGCAGATTGATTTTATGAGTTAAGTTTACATGGCTTTATCCATTCCTGATCAAACTAAATGTATGTGCTAAAAAAGATAATGACATTTAAAATGTAGTGTAGCATGAAAAGGAGATTCTGTGAAGCGTGACTACAGTACATGTCAATGTAATGAATGAATGCAATGGGAAGACACCATGCACAGGTTGGAAGATGCTTTATGGAAACAAACATGCAACACAATGAAATGATGTGCAAAGAGATGTCCACAAACACACAGTGTGAGAATGAAAACAGTGCTTTTCTCATGGTTCATTTTCGTCAGCTGACGTTTGATCAGCTCATCTGCTTCTACACTGAGTCCTACTGGTGAGTCTGGTGCTATTTCAACATGATTAGTACAGACTAATGATGGTTGTATTTATTTATTATCATTTGGATAAAAAATGCGAACTTAAATAAATGAAAATAAAAAAAACGATTGACTTTGTCATAGGAAATATGTATTCCTCATTTAACGTACAACGTCTTTCTAGACGGTTCAGTCTGTACTTGTGATGTGGGTTACAGGGAGCGGGATCATAACTTGGGATGAGCTGGGTAGCTTGGGTTCAGAGGTCAGTGGAGATTCAAGAGTGTTTCTGAAGCAGGGAGGAAAAGATGTCCAGAATTTGACAAATGTGGTGGTTGGTGGCAGGTAGCCTAGCAGTTAATAGCATTGGGCCAGAAACCCAAATCTGTTGATGTGTCCTTCAGCAAAGTACTTAATCTTAATTGTTCCTGTAAGTCGCTCTGGATGAGTGCTTCTGCACTGAAATGTGAAAAAATGGGAGTGAAGGAAGCTACTGTCAGTTAGGAGTTCAGGATGGGTTTCCGCAGCTGAAGTTAGCTAGGGCTGAGGCTGGGAAGACAACTGCAGCAGGAGGGAGAGGGAATTGGGGAAACTGCGAGGTGAGTTTGGTTGGTCTGCTGGGCCGATGGACGATTACCTAACACTGCTCGCTGGACTGGTAAATGGCGCTGAGGATGTCTGGGTGGAGCAGCTCATTGCAACCGTTCTTTAAGAGCACCCTGGCCCTGGATCTATATTTGTTCTGTCCACGGAGGGACACACTAACACACACACACAGGCACAGCATGCTGAGGACAGGCACAGGGTCAGTGGACAGGACGGAGTGGACTGGAGAGGAGCTGCGGAGATCCTAGGACTGGAGTCTGTGTTGTGTCCTCCTGATCTATTCCCTCAGAACCATTAAATCTAGTTCAATCTGGTTCAATCAATCAATCATATGTGCTTTTTTATTAGCGTTTATGATTTTGCCGATGCTTTTAAAAAATGTTGACATTTGTCACTAAAACTGACATGACGGGGCTCAACCAAGTCTACGGGTTTGACTCTGAGTGCACAGATCAAGGAGAGTGTAGCCGCTCACTCAGAACACCCAAGAGGACTATTTGAGTGACAGAGTACGACACCTGCTGCGTGAGGAAAAAGAGAGAGAGAGACGTGAACACGACCAACCATGGACATTATATCCATGCAACTACGACCTCCCGCAGGCCTGCAGTCAGATGACCTCATGCACCGGGCTCGGAAGCAGGTTATCTGATAGGCCCAGAGTAGGTAGAGGCGGACGAGGACGGGGCTCAGCAGTAGGAAAATCATAGTTTTACCTGGCTATTCTTGGCGTTCTCCTTAGCCAGGAGGCTTCTAGGATCATCCAACACACTGCTGTACTTATCCTTGGTCTTCTCATAGGCTGCTCTATAGTGCCTCTGCTCAGAACGTCAAAAAGGAGTTAAAGACAACTGACAAACAAACAGGGAGCTGTGACAGGGGATAAGAAGACTACAGGAAAGAAGGCCAAGGTTAATCCCATGTGATACATAGAGGAATGAACTGCAGAGACAAAATAAACTTGAGTGACAACAACATGGTATTGTGGCTAGGATTACCTCAGGAAGAAGCCAGGTGCATTCATCATTACAGAAGATATTCATAACCTTATGAACTAATCATGACCATCTTTTACCTTCAAAGCTGAGAATCCAAATGAGATGCAGTAGAAAGAAAACATGTTATACTCATTACTGCATCTGTTTTTCATAAGATCGTTTAAATAAGATCAAATCTATCCAGTATATCCAAATTGAAACCAAATTGAAATCAAAAGTGTGGCTGTGACTTACATCGTTGATAATAACAGAGGCATTCTTGGTGGCCTGGAAGAATGGAGTGTCACAGGTATACTTGAAGTGGTGTCTGTTCTTCTCGAAAGTTGCTTTATAGAGTCTCTGTTTACAAAAGAGAAGAGGAGAAAAAAGACGGGTGGTTATGGAAGACAAAGATACAGTAAGAGCTGAGGGTTTTATTGTATTTGCAGCGGTAGATGATCTTCGTTACCTCACTGAAGAGGACCTTGTTCTTCTCAGCCTGGACCATCTCAGGTCTGTCCCACACGTAGCAGCCAATACCCTTCAGCCAATCCAGATCCTCCTTGTACTTGATCTAATATTGGACAGAGAAATGAATGGTGTGGGTCATTCATAAACACACACGTTACATAAAAGTATTCTAATACGCTGAAATGGACAATACCATTGTTTAATGATAAACTACCCATTCTAAGTATTCAAATGTACTGAAACTGACAATACAACGACTCTGCCCTGAGGGTATTTTCTGATGTTAAGGGGACATCACTCACATCGCTGATGTTTTCACCGATGATTCTGCTGTGGAAAAACTCTGGACGGTCGGGCATGGATCTCCATGTACCCAGAGAGTTGATGTACTTCTCTCTGTATTTGACCTGTGTGAAGGAGAGAAAGAGAAGTGTCTTATATCTGTATGATAACATACATGTATACAGGCTAAATCCACATACCAAAAGTCTGTTCAACGGGCCAAATCATCCTTTTGGATGGCTCTGAGCCAATAGGCAAAGCTGGTTGAAACGACTTAGTTGAAAGAGATTACTGGTCGTAAACTGGTTGAAATGAATAGGTTGAAAGAGATTACTGGTTGTAATGATATAATTTCAAACAGTTTTGGTAGCTGGGGAGAGATCTTTTCTAATTGGCTGACATACTGACCTCGCTGATGTCATCGGTGACCCTACGGTGACACACGATATCCAGGGCATCCTTGACACTGTGGTAATGTCCCTTGGATCGCTCAAAGCTCTCCTTGTAGCGCAGCTAGAGAGAGAGAGAGAAAGAGAGATAGAGAGAAAGAGAGTGAGAGAAAGAGAGTGAGAGAGAGAAATAGAGAGAAAGAGAAAGAGAGAGAAAGAGAGAGAGAGAGAGAGAGCGACAGAGAGAGAGAGAGAGAGAGAGAGAGAGAGAGAAAGAGAGAGAGAGAGAAAGAGAGAGAAAGAGAAAGAGAGAGAGAGAAAGAGAAAGAGAGAGAGGGAGAAAGAAAGAGAGAGAAAGAGAAAGAGAGAAAGAGAGAGAGACAGAGAGAGAGAGAGAGAGAGAGAGAGAGAGAGAGAGAGAGAGAGAGAGAGAGAGAGAGAGAGAGAGAGAGAGAAAGAAAGAGAGATGGAGAGAGAGAGAGCGAGAGAGAGAGAGAGAGAGAGTGTGTAATAGGTCAGTCATTTGTAAGAAGGACAACTTAAAGACCAAAGACAGGCGGAGGAGGGATCACCAGAGAGCATACTCACGTCACTGGATTGTAGGTAGGCCTTCTTGGCCCGGACCAGGATGGGTGTGTCATGGATGCTAGTGTACTTGTGCTTCATCTTCTCATACTGATCTCTGTATTTGATCTGGGGACGAATCAGAGGAGAAACTGTGTTAGAGCAGCGGTGAAGGGTAAATACTATGGTATCATACTGGGACGTGATAACCTTCACACTGGGTTGTAAGGACGAAAAGTGTCAATTGCGTTAGAAAGACTTACCTCGCTGTTGACCACCTTCATAGCCCTGGCGTGGTCCATTATTGGGGTGTCCACCTCCGGAGTGAAGTGGGCCCTCTCCTTGGAAGCCAGGTCAGTGTACGTATACTGCAGTTATGAGATACATGAACAAAAATGTCAGAAATCACTTTCTTTGTACCTCATTTTTGTAATTGTTGTGCTTTAAGTTGGTATCAACACAAATCTTAACACAGATATCAGTCCTCCAAGAGTTCACCAGGTTTATTGTATCTATGAGAGCTAAATTGACTTGCCTTGTTGCTGAGCTGTTGGGCCCATTTGACTCTCTTGACATCGATGGAGTCCAGGGTGGTGGTGCACTTGGTCTTGTCCACATTGCCCTGGGCTCTGTACATCAGCTGAGGACGAGAGGTTAAAGGTTAACATAGCCACTTAACACTGCCTATTCAGACAGAAAGACAGACCTGTTAAACCATATTATAATATGGCAAAACTTCCATTAAATGTTGAGTCTCCAACACGCAACGGCCTCGTATAATGGCAGTTTTACTGTATTCTGTTAATATATTGTATATCACAATATGATAGATTAATATATTATAATAATATATTATTAATATATATGTGTGTGTGTGTGGGAAATGGTGGGCGATATAGTAGAGAACATGACTCACGTCGCTCATGTGGGTCTTTAGCTCAGTGACGCGCTGGTACTCTGGTGTGTCCAGGACCACAGTGAAGTTGGCATGGTTCTTCTTTGCCTCAACTTCATAGTTGGCCTGTTGTGGTAAGACAAATTAATATGGATTAACATGGAGTAGAAATATTACAGACAGTATTTACAGTATATGCAGATTGTGTATACTTAGCTAATTACTTAGACCAATCGCCTCGTGAGGAGTGTAATCCACCAACTGATTGGTGATTGAAGCCATAACAAAATGAGATGGAAAGGAAAGGTACCTACTCTAAACTTGGTAATGTTGCGGACAGTAGACATCTCAGGTGTGTCATACAGGAAGCAGCCAATGCCTCTCAGCCACAGAAGGTCCTCCTTGTATCTCAGCTGGTGATGGAAACAGAGACACAACGATTACATTACTGTATAATTATTCATTAGGCATGGAGGGACTTAGAAAAGTAACAATAAACCATTAACCCTTCTCATATTCTCACTGAAGTTGAACTTAAGTATTCGTTGAAAAAAACATATTTCAGTAGTTGTATAGCCTAAATATTGCCTGTTTCAGAAGTTGCTTGGCTGCTTTGTTTTCAGTGAGTGAACATTTTTGGGCCACGTACGTCACTGGTGATCTCGTTGACGTGGTTACAGTGTATCATCTGGGGAGTGATGCCCATGGGGATCATGGTGCCTCTGTTAGCGAAGTACTTCTCCTTGTAACACAACTGCATGGGACAGAGGGAGACACACCATACTTAGAACAAACTAACTTCACAGCAAATAGAACAAATAAATCCATTGTTTTTAAACAAAATGTCTCTAAATATAATGAATGTACAGTATGAATGAAAAAATAGATATAATCATGATGAATTAGACTTGTAGCAAGCATCAACACAAAGCCATAGTAACAAACATCAATGAGCCATAGTAACAAACATCAATGAGCCATAGTAACAAACATCAATGAGCCATAGTAACAAACATCAATGACAATAGTAACAAACATCAATGACAATAGTAACAAACATCAATGACAATAGTAACAAACATCAATGACATTAGTAACAAACATCAATGACAATAGTAACAAACATCAATGACAATAGTAACAAACATCAATGACAATAGTAACAAACATCAATGAGCCATAGTAACAAACATCAATGACAATAGTAACAAACATCAATGAGCCATAGTAACAAACATCAATGAGCCATAGTAACAAACATCAATGACATTAGTAACAAACATCAATGACAATAGTAACAAACATCAATGAGCCATAGTAACAAACATCAATGAGCCATAGTAACAAACATCAATGAGCCATAGTAACAAACATCAATGAGCCATAGTAACAAACATCAATGAGCCATAGTAACAAACATCAATGAGCCATAGTAACAAACATCAATGACAATAGTAACAAACATCAATGAGCCATAGTAACAAACATCAATGACAATAGTAACAAACATCAATGAGCCATAGTAACAAACATCAATGAGCCATAGTAACAAACATCAATGACAATAGTAACAAACATCAATGAGCCATAGTAACAAACATCAATGACAATAGTAACAAACATCAATGAGCCATAGTAAAAAACATCAATGAGCCATGGTAACAAACATCAATGAGCCATAGTAACAAACATCAATGACAATAGTAACAAACATCATTGACATTAGTAACAAACATCAATGAGCCATAGTAACAAACATCAATGAGCCATAGTAACAAACATCAATGACAATAGTAACAAACATCAATGAGCCATAGTAACAAACATCAATGACATTAGTAACAAACATCAATGACAATAGTAACAAACATCAATGAGCCATAGTAACAAACATCAATGACAATAGTAACAAACATCAATGAGCCATAGTAACAAACATCAATGAGCCATAGTAACAAACATCAATGACATTAGTAACAAACATCAATGACAATAGTAACAAACATCAATGAGCCATAGTAACAAACATCAATGAGCCATAGTAACAAACATCAATGAGCCATAGTAACAAACATCAATGAGCCATAGTAACAAACATCAATGAGCCATAGTAACAAACATCAATGAGCCATAGTAACAAACATCAATGACAATAGTAACAAACATCAATGACAATAGTAACAAACATCAATGACAATAGTAACAAACATCAATGACATTAGTAACAAACATCAATGACAATAGTAACAAACATCATTGACATTAGTAACAAACATCAATGAGCCATAGTAACAAACATCAATGAGCCATAGTAACAAACATCAATGACAATAGTAACAAACATCAATGAGCCATAGTAACAAACATCAATGACAATAGTAACAAACATCAATGACAATAGTAACAAACATCAATGAGCCATAGTAACAAACATCAATGACAATAGTAACAAACATCAATGAGCCATAGTAACAAACATCAATGAGCCATAGTAACAAACATCAATGACATTAGTAACAAACATCAATGACAATAGTAACAAACATCAATGAGCCATAGTAACAAACATCAATGAGCCATAGTAACAAACATCAATGAGCCATAGTAACAAACATCAATGAGCCATAGTAACAAACATCAATGAGCCATAGTAACAAACATCAATGAGCCATAGTAACAAACATCAATGACAATAGTAACAAACATCAATGAGCCATAGTAACAAACATCAATGACAATAGTAACAAACATCAATGAGCCATAGTAACAAACATCAATGAGCCATAGTAACAAACATCAATGACAATAGTAACAAACATCAATGAGCCATAGTAACAAACATCAATGACAATAGTAACAAACATCAATGAGCCATAGTAAAAAACATCAATGAGCCATGGTAACAAACATCAATGAGCCATAGTAACAAACATCAATGACAATAGTAACAAACATCATTGACATTAGTAACAAACATCAATGAGCCATAGTAACAAACATCAATGAGCCATAGTAACAAACATCAATGACAATAGTAACAAACATCAATGAGCCATAGTAACAAACATCAATGACATTAGTAACAAACATCAATGACAATAGTAACAAACATCAATGAGCCATAGTAACAAACATCAATGAGCCATAGTAACAAACATCAATGACAATAGTAACAAACATCAATGACATTAGTAACAAACATCAATGACAATAGTAACAAACATCAATGACAATAGTAACAAACATCAATGACAATAGTAACAAACATCAATGAGCCATAGTAACAAACATCAATGAGCCATAGTAACAAACATCAATGAGCCATAGTAACAAACATCATTGACAATAGTAACAAACATCAATGACAATAGTAACAAACATCAATGAGCCATAGTAACAAACATCAATGACAATAGTAACAAACATCAATGACAATAGTAACAAACATCAATGAGCCATAGTAACAAACATCATTGACAATAGTAACAAACATCAATGACAATAGTAACAAACATCAATGAGCCATAGTAACAAACATCAATGACAATAGTAACAAACATCAATGACAATAGTAACAAACATCAATGAGCCATAGTAACAAACATCAATGAGCCATAGTAACAAACATCAATGACAATAGTAACAAACATCAATGACAATAGTAACAAACATCAATGAGCCATAGTAACAAACATCAATGACATTAGTAACAAACATCAATGAGCCATAGTAACAAACATCAATGACAATAGTAACAAACATCAATGAGCCATAGTAACAAACATCAATGAGCCATAGTAACAAACATCAATGACATTAGTAACAAACATCAATGACAATAGTAACAAACATCAATGACAATAGTAACAAACATCAATGACAATAGTAACAAACATCAATGACAATAGTAACAAACATCAATGACAATAGTAACAAACATCAATGAGCCATAGTAACAAACATCAATGAGCCATAGTAACAAACATCAATGAGCCATAGTAACAAACATCAATGAGCCATAGTAACAAACATCAATGACAATAGTAACAAACATCAATGAGCCATAGTAACAAACATCAATGACAATAGTAACAAACATCAATGACAATAGTAACAAACATCAATGAGCCATAGTAACAAACATCAATGAGCCATAGTAACAAACATCAATGAGCCATAGTAACAAACATCAATGAGCCATAGTAACAAACATCAATGACATTAGTAACAAACATCAATGACAATAGTAACAAACATCAATGAGCCATAGTAACAAACATCAATGAGCCATAGTAACAAACATCAATGAGCCATAGTAACAAACATCAATGAGCCATGGTAACAAACATCAATGACAATAGTACAGGAGTGATAATGACAGGATGTCAAACGGTCACGTACGTCGCTGACGGCCTCCTGGGTCATCTTGACCTGTCTGATCTCGGGTGTGTCATAGGTGGTGTGGATCTTGCCCTTGCCCTTCTCATACAGCTCACGGTATAGACGCTGAGACAGACAGACAAACAGACAGAGAGAGAGAGAGAGAGGGGAAATAACATCACTACTACTACACCACAAAACAATCCTTTTAATAATGCCAACATACCAGAGTCTTTGACTCTTTGACTCTATAACGATTCAACATCTTTCAAGGGATTCATAACAAAAAAATATATAGATGGATCATCAATCAAATTTAATTATAATTATTATATTTTTCCAAATAGTGAGGGAAGAGTAGCAGACGTTTGTAATCCTACCGGGTTGGTGACCTTGTTGGCGTTCCTGATGTTGACGAAGCTGACACCTTCTGGATCCATGGTATAGTTTGTAGCCTTTGACTTTTCATAGTCATTCTTGTACTTCACCTACACAACAACACAATTCCACGAGTGAGGTACTACGATACAAATCCAATATATTACCATTCTACGGTAACTACACATATAGGCTTCCTTTAATTCACCTACAGTAAACAACACAAGACTGTTCCTAGTGTAACTCCACTACATCCATCCAGTCATCCTACAGTACACAACACAAGACTGTTCCTAGTGTAACTCCACTACATCCATCCAGTCATCCTACAGTACACAACACAAGACTGTTCCTAGTGTAACTCCACTACATCCATCCAGTCATCCTACAGTACACAACACAAGACTGTTCCTAGTGTAACTCCACTACACCCATCCAGTCATCCTACAGTACACAACACAAGACTGTTCCTAGTGTAACTCCACCACATCCATCCAGTCATCCTACAGTACACAACACAATACTGTTCCTAGTGTAACTCCACTACATCCATCCAGTCATCCTACAGTACACAACACAAGACTGTTCCTAGTGTAACTCCACTACATCCATCCAGTCATCCTACAGTACACAACACAAGACTGTTCCTAGTGTAACTCCACCACATCCATCCAGTCATCCTACAGTACACAACACAACACTCCTACAGTATGTGCCTCTTATAACTGAAACTTTGCATCTGAATAGATTATTATTATTTTATTTTTTACAATGACCTCACGGAATTTGAATGGTTCATATTTTATACACAATGTAACAAATTGATGAACATTTGAAGAAAATAAAGTGTCTTTCTTACGCTGCTGGCAACAATGGAATTTTGTTTCGCCTGCTTCATGAGCGGATTGTCGTGGGGAAGAGAGTAGCCAGTGGGCATGGAGTTCTTGTTGGCCTCCTTGTACAAGTTCTGAAGAAAATAAGGAGAGGAGTAATCAGAAGAGGACATAAGATATGACAATCATCATAGAAATTACAGTCAGCGTTTATATCCAGAAACAGTTTGAGGGAGTAGTTACTATCTATGCATCTTTGAAGTTATGAGTGATGTATGCTTTGTAAGAGTGTACTTAAAGCAAGTAAATGATCAAAGAATATAAGTAAGAATTGAAAACATCTTACATCACTCTGGTTGAAGTTGGCCAGGCGTGCCCTCTCTGTATCCACGGTGACAGCGGGGGAGGAGTTAGTTCCCTTGACATTGGTGGCGTAGTCGTTACGGTAGTGGAGCTGAGAACATGAGAGGATAGAGGACGAATAGGTGAGAACTTAATATGCTTCATCATTGAACTTGAACGATCTGGCCTTAATGTACATGCACTCTTGTAATCTCCACCCGGCACGGCCAGAAGAGCACTGGTCACCCCACAGAGCCTGGTTCCTATCTAGGTTTCTTCCTTGGTTCCTGCCTTTCTAGGGAGTTTTTCCTAACCAACATGTTTCTACATCTGCATTGCTTGCTATTTGGGGTTTTAGGCTGGGTTTCTGTATAAGCACTTTGTGACATCTACTGATGTAAATAGGGCTTTATAAATGCATTTGATTGATTGATTATTATGAAAATGATTTTAAGTCAACTTGAATTTGTTCTTAACTGACTCGTCTGATTAAATAAGGGTGAAATAAAACATTAAGATGGTGATATAGAAGTAAGAAGCTTTAGTGACAGTACTCACATCGCTCAGGTTCTGAGAACTCAGTTTTGCAGTCTCATAGGTAGGAGTGTCGATGACCACAGAGTAATCCTTGAACGCCTCAATGCCCTTGGCTCTGTACTTGTTCTGGAAGACAAGAACAAACATACAAATACATCCACATCTTTGTCCACATTTGTGGGGTTAATCCGATTCCTACAGTCATTAGATTAGGAGAGGAGGAGAGGAGAGGAGAGGAGAGGATAGGATAGGAGAGGAGAGGAGAGACAGATTAAGAAAGATAGGTGAGAGGCATGCGGAGGGAGCATACATCGCTCTGCAGTTTGTCAGCAGCCTTGACTCGCAGGATCTCAGGGGTGTCCCAGGCATAGCAGCCAATTCCCCTCAGCCAGGTCAGGTCCTCCTTGTAGAAGATCTGGTGAGTTACAGGAAATATCAGTTAATGAAGTCATAATGACAAGCAAGAGGAAGTACAGAATTAATGCACTATAACTTAGAACTACATAACATAATGAACTACACACATATAACTGACTGTTAGTTTAGAAGTCGTTTCCAATAGTAGTTACTTTGTCTGACACATTCTACCAGATCGTAAATGAACGACTACACACCAGAAAAAAAAATGACACTAGGTCTTCCTGAAGAACATTTTTTTTTAATATATAAAAAATATGATATATTTGATTTGAAAATAATATTGTTTATAATAAGTAAGAATAACACATTTTATTAAATCTAATAATTTAACTTCACATGACACTGTGATTAAATGCAATTTGAAATTCCAATAAATGCAGTTTTCCAAATTAAAAAAAGTGTATTGAAATATGAATTGTTCAGATGACTCACGTCGCTGAGCTGCTCGTTGACCTTGCGTGCCTGGACGTACACCTGCATATCAGGCATACAGATCCACTGGTGCAGGTGCTTCCTGTAACCGATCTCACTGACATGGTTCTGGGTTTGACGGGCTGAGAGGACATCTAGCATATCTGGGGGGATGTGGTTCTTTGCCTTGGTCTTCTCATAGTCCGCCTTGTACAAGCGCTATACGTAGGGAGGGTACATAAACCATTAGGTGTGTCTACATTTCTATCGGTTTAAGATCAATGTGTTTGACTGCCATATGGAAAGAGTAAAGAGGTGATCATGAAAAAAGGCAACAAGACTCACGTCAAGACCCATCTTTCCAGCTTTGAGGCAGCGGAGAGTTTGTGGGTCGTCCTCAAGGGACTTGGGCAGGGTGTAGAGGGACTTGAACTTCTCATAATCCTCCCTGTATTTAACCTATAGGGGAGGGGATCATATGGGTTGCTTTGAGTAGAAGATTTAACAATGTACATGCTACTTTTATGTATGCGATTACTGATAAACCAAATGAATGACATTGAATCTTAGGGATCCAAAACAACAACATGAAACAAATGATGAATTCTCAATGAAGAGCATCAAAAGTTAAAAAACGTATTGGACTACAAAAGGGTTTTAAGTTGGGTGATACGTTGAACTCACATTGCTGAGGATGACCTTCTGTTGTTTGGCGTGTTTCAGGGCGTGGGAGTCTGATGGCAGTGTGTAATCCTTAGCCTTGATCTTGTCCCAGGCAGATGTATATGCTTTCTAGATGACACAAAAAGAAAGATAGACATTCTAAATACAGCATTTAAAATCCTAATAGGTCATTTGGAGACATAGTGTCTATCTACAGTAGAGCCACACTCACGGTGCTGTAGATGTCCTTGAGGTTGGCATTGTGTGCATAGTCATAGGTATCCAGAATTGTGGTATAGATATGCTTGTCTTTGTGGTAAGCCTCCCTATAGTTCAGCTGTGGAGATAAAGAGCATATGTTTTGATACAAAGCAGATTTTAATTTTTTTTATACTATTAGAAGAATTGTGTAGTATGATGCAGTATAGTATAGATTTTTGTATAGTACATCTGACACTCACATCACTGGCCCAGGTGTGACCCAGGAGAGCAGTCACATAGATAGGGGTGTCTGTCACGATGGAGTAGTTGTTGAATTCCTTCTTACCCTCCTCCTTGTATTTGAGCTGTGAGAAAACAAATGCAGAAGCCACATGGTCACGTGTGGCTCAGTTGGTGAGAGCAAGGTGCTTGCAATGCCAGGGTTGTGGGTTCAATTCATGGGGGACCAGTATGAACATGTATGCACTCACTACTGTAAGTCAATCTAGATAAAAGCTTCTGCGAAATGACTAAAATGTAATAGTCTCCACGCAGGAATATAACTTTTTAAATAGTCTCTTATCACTATTATGATAAAATATACTATTTATTTAGTATTTATGATGGACTGGTAGTCAATCATTAACAAACAAAAGACTAGGGGAGTCATTGGTATAAATGACAGTAAGTGTGACAGAGGTGACGTCTCTCTTTGTACTCACTTCGCTCTGCAGCAGGTAGGCATTCTTGGCACGGACAAGCTCAGGTGTGTCCCAAACATAGCAACCAATTCCTTTTGTATAGTTCAGGTCGTCTTTGTAGTACACCTAGCAGATCGATAGACCACAACGCAGAGATCAGATCAGTTGGATATAATGGGATTTTACAAATACTGTGATAGTGTACGGTAGTGTAGCTAACTAAGGACAGCAGAGGGATGAGGAACAGACGAGCCAACATTGTTATTACTTATATTTGTTTCTTAATTAAATACAGCATGTCATTGTATTGTTTTTAAACTAACAAAAGTTTAATATATATATATATATACACACACACTGAACAAAAATATAAACGCAACATGCAACAATTTCAAAGATTTTACTGAGTTTACTAAATTCATTAGGTCCTAATCTATGTATTTTGCATGACTGGGCAGGGGTACAGCCATGGGTGGGTCTGAGAGGATTTAGCCACCCCGACAGACAATCCTGTGGGTAAAGAAGCCCTATGCGGAGGTCCTGGGCTGGACCTGGTACGTGGTCCTGGCACGTGGTCTGTAGTTGTGAAGCCAGTTGGACATACTGCCAAATTCTCTAAAATGACATTGGAAGCAGCTTATGGTAGAGAAATTAACATTACATTCTCTGGCAACAGCTCTTGTCGACATTCCTGCAGCCAGCATGCCCATTGCATGCTCCCTCAAAACTTGAGACATCTGTGGCATTGTGTTATGTGACAAGACTGCATATTTTTAAAGTAGCCTTTTATTGTCCCCAGCACAAGGTGCACCTGTGTAATGATCATGCTGTTTAATCAGCTTGTTGATATGCCACACCTGTCAGGTGGATGAATTATCTTGGCAAAGGAGAAATGCTCACCAATAGGGATGCAAACAAAGTTGTGCACAACATTTGAGAGAAATAAGCTTTTTGTGCGTATGGAACATTTCATGGGACCAACACTTGACAAGTTTTTTTGTTCAGTGTATTTTTGTACTTATTTGTAAAGTATGTCTTGAACATGTGCGAAATACAACATACATCACTCAGGATCTCATTGTTCCTGCGGGCTCTGAGAATGTCCTGCTGGTCGGGGTGGCAGGTCCAGTTGTGCAGTAAGGTGCGATACAGCACGTCACTGAGCATGTCCTGGCACCTCTTAGCCACCATGTTGGGAATGATGTCAGCGGGGATGTGGTTCTTGGTCTTGTTGGTATTGTACTCCTTCTGGTAATTCCTCTGGAAGAAAGAACAGGGCACTGTGTTCAGATCTCCAGATACGTGGATTATTTTCAAATCCAAAATATAATCAAATCAAATGAAAGCATATTTGTCACATGCACAGGATAAACGTGGTGCACAGAGTACAATGAAATGCATACCTGCAGGTTCACCTCTCAACATTGCAACAACAAAATAAGATTAGAAGTAAGTAAAGCATATTCAATCAAATAAAATAACAAATAAGTAGGAGAACCTGACAGAACTAAACATATGAATAAGAAAGTATATCTAAGGAGTAAATATGGCATATTCCAACAGAGTGTGTTTGTTAACTTTTATTTATACAAGTAGATTTAAGAACAAATTCTTAATGACGACCTTCTGTTGTTTTATTGTATCTTTGGCGACTGGAGCGACTGGATTATCATGTGTGCGATTTACTAGATTATACTGTGTAAGTGATATCTTAATATATGTGAACATACCATTTAAAAAAAAAATTGAACCTTTATTTAACTAGGCAAGTCAGTCAAGAACAAATTCTTATTTACAATGACCGCCTACAGGGGAACAGTGGGTTAACTGCCCTGCCTTGTTCAGGGGCAGAATGACAGATTTTTACCTTGTCAGTTCGGGGATTCGATCCAGCAACCTTTCAGTGACTGGCCCAAAGCTCTAATCACTATGCTTCCTGCCGCCCTGAATATGCAGCAGTATCATATTTTACTAGATATACTATAGATATACGAATGATATACTATACTATAGATATACTATACTATAGATATACTGTAGATATACTATAGATATACTGTAGTATTATAGTTGTACCATATCTTACTAGATATGCTGTAGATATATAATTATAGCAGTAGTATATCTTACTAGATATACTGTAGATATATTATAGAATTATAGCAGTATTATATCTTACTAGATATACTGTAGATATATTATAGTATTATAGCAGTATTATATCTTACTAGATATACTGTAGATATATTATAGTATTATAGCAGTAGTATATCTTACTAGATATACTGTAGATATATTATAGAATTATAGCAGTATCATATCTTACCAGACATACTGTAGATATACTGTACTATAGTATTATAGCAGTAGTATATCTTACTAGATATACTGTAGATATATTATAGAATTATAGCAGTATTATATCTTACTAGATATACTGTAGATATATTATAGAATTATAGCAGTATTATATCTTACTAGATATACTGTAGATATATTATAGTATTATAGCAGTATTATATCTTACTAGATATACTGTAGATATATTATAGTATTATAGCAGTAGTATATCTTACTAGATATACTGTAGATATATTATAGAATTATAGCAGTATCATATCTTACCAGGCCCTTCTGTTTCTCCTGTTCTCCACAGCGCATCACCTCAGGGAAGTCCACCAGGGTGCCAGCCAGGTAGTGGCCCTTGGCCTTCTCATGGGCGTCATGGTACTTAACCTGAAATGTTTTAGTTTCAAAGAAAGAAAAAAATGTCATCATCGATAGCAGAGAGCAAAGCGCTTTGTTGATACAGCAAGTATACATAGCACAGCACAGTGGACAAACAATCTCTGCTATATTTACATGTTTTGCGTCTGCTTCTGTTGCCACAGCAACATATGCAACCACTAGCAATTACTAATTGATATGATCAAACTGACACACATTTAACACATTTTAAGAAATCCAATATATTACCAACTATTCTGACTAGATTTAATAGTACTAAAGTCACATGTCAGTTGCACTTTAATTATTATGTATATTTAATAGTAATAATCATCATATTCTTTCCTGTTAATCATATTTGTATTGTTGGTTGTCAAGAGACTATAAATTAGACTCACATCGCTGACAATCTCCCTGGTCTTCTTGGCTCCGACTACAGGTATGTAATGGGCGTCCAGCTGGTAACCAGTGGCTTTGCTTTCATCCCAGGGCAGTTTGTAGTATTTCTACAAATGACCACAAAACAATCCACAATGTAAACATTGTTTCAGACATGTATTTATTTTGTATAACATAGAAATAATAAAATGTATTAATTATTATCTACATTATTAAAATGATATTTTGTATTTAAAATTAGACATTTATGCAGATAGGTGTTTCTGTGAAGACGAAGTCCTATGGATGTAGAGTACTTTACCTCACTGATGACCTTGGCGACCTCTCTGCTATGGGCCAGCTGGGGTGTGTCCTCTGAGCCGATGTACTGGCCCTTCTCTGCATTGAACGTCTCCTTGTATTTCAGCTTTACAACAGAAGGACATATAGGCACAGGTCATGATCCATTTGAAGGATCCCGCTTAACACAATGTCCTCACATGTTTCTCTGAGGTATGGGTCAAAGGCTATCTGAAGGAGGTACTCTATCCTACCAGGGTTGCTTTCAAATAATACTTTGAAACAGAGGAAATGTGCATCCAAAAAAAAGGGGAATATATATACAATGCCATTGTCAAGTATTTGCCCCCTTTTTTTGTAATTTATAAACTCAGGTTCACTTTATCTAATATTATGTTTTGGTTGAAGATCTGATAACATTCAAAGATCAAAAATATGCAAAAATGGAGAAATTCAGAAAGGTGTCAAATACTTTTTCATGGACTGTGGTGGTTTTACTTTTAGTAAACTTAGCTAAGATAAAATCTAAAGTAGTAAATTCATTCATTCACATCACTGAGGTTAAAAGCATTGATGGTGGCCAGGATATGCTCAGGACGATCCACGATGTGTGTGTATTTGGCAAAGTTGTCTTTGGCATCCTTCTTGTAAAGCCTCTGCAAAAAGACATTAGAGAGAGAGAAAGACATGGTAAGAATTCCCTGAAGGATAGCAAACACATACAGTACTAATGACAGAGATGTGAGGAGCAGAATGTGCCCAATGAAACCTAGAACCACACCAACAGCTTGGATACAGATAAAGGAACCTACCTCGTTCATGATCTTCTGGGCATTCCTGACTTTGACGTGATCGACAGAATCGGCAGCAACCCATCCACATCCACGGAGCCATTCCAAATCGGCCTTGTAGACAACCTGCATACAGACAGAGGAGAGAGACAAACAATAATTTTACATAGAGGTATAAAAGGGGTGTGGGGGAGAGAGAGGGGGGGAAGAGAGGGGGGAGATAGAGAAGAGGAGAGAGAGAGAGAGAGGAGGGGGAGAGAGCGAGTGTGAGAGAGAGAGAGAGAGCGAGAGAGAGAGAGAGAGGGGGAGAGGTAGCGAGAGAGAGAGAGAGAGAGAGAGAGATAGAGGGGGTGGAGAGAGAGGGAGAGGGGGAGAGAGAAAGAGAGAGAGATAGGGGGGAGGGAGAGAAAGGGATGGAGATATACACAGTACAAAACATTAGGAAAACCTTCCTAATATTCAGTTGCACCCCCTTTTGCCCTCAGAACAGCGTCAATTCATCGAGGGGAATGGGCTCTACAAGGTGTCGAAGCGTTCAACAGGGATGCTGGCCCATGTTGACTCCAATGCTTCCCACAGGTGTGTCAAATTGGCTGGATGGCCTTTGTGTGGTGGACCATTCTTGATACACAAGGGAAAATGTTGCGTGTGAAAAACCCAGCAGCATTGCAGTTCTTGACACACTCAAACCAGTGCTCCTGGCACCTACTACCATACCCCGTTCAAACGCACTTTAATATTTTGTCATGCCCATTCACCCTCTGAATGGCATATGTACACAATTCATGTCCCAATTGTTTGAAGGCTTAAAAATGTATATTTAACCTGTCTCCTCCCCTTCATCTACACTGATTGAAGTGGATTTAACAAGTGACCTCAACAAGGGATCAGATTCAACTGGTCAGTCTATGTAATGGAAAGAGCAGGTGTTCCTAATGTTTTGTACACTCAGTGTATATGTATCCTGAAAGCCCTAAAGCATACTGGACATACTGTAATTGTTAAGTTGTGTCAGGTAGGCCTATCGATCTACTCACGTCACTCTGAAGGTCGTAGGCTTTGCGGGCCTGTGTGACATCAGTGGAGTCTGGCAGACAGGTCCAGTTATGTAGACGAGTCCTGTAGTGGTCGTCATTGACCTGGAACTGGCATTTCTTGGCCAGCTCAAAGGACAACATGTCCACTGGCAGATGGAACTTGGTCTTGGACTTGTTGAAGTCCTTCTTGTACAGAGCATCACTGGCAATCTTGGCTGAGTTCAGAGCCAGCACGAGCAGAGGGTCATCCTCGACGCAGCGGGCACCAATGTGGTGGCCAGCCTGCTTGCGATATTCGGTCTTGTATTTGTGCTGTGAAAGAGACACGTAAAGTATGAAAGTGTGCCTTACTGAGTTGCAATTGAATTGACTGTTTATTTATACATACAGAGACTGCAATAGAGATCTAAGCATTTAGAAGTAAAACGGCACTGAGATAATGGATATGTTGAGTCACTTACACACTCCACATGATATTAAGATAATGGATATGTTGAGTCACTTACACACTCCACAGGATATTAAGATAATGGATATGTTGAGTCACTTACACACTCCACAGGATATTAAGATAATGGATATGTTGAGTCACTTACACACTCCACAGGATATTAAGATAATGGATATGTTGAGTCACTTACACACTCCACAGGATATTAAGATAATGGATATGTTGAGTCACTTACACACTCCACAGGATATTAAGATAATGGATATGTTGAGTCACTTACACACTGCACAGGATATTAAGATAATGGATATGTTGAGTCACTTACACACTCCACAGGATATTAAGATAATGGATATGTTGAGTCACTTACACACTCCACAGGATATTAAGATAATGGATATGTTGAGTCACTTACACACTCCACAGGATATTAAGATAATGGATATGTTGAGTCACTTACACACTCCACAGGATATTAAGATAATGGATATGTTGAGTCACTTACACACTCCACAGGATATTAAGATAATGGATATGTTGAGTCACTTACACACTCCACAGGATATTAAGATAATGGATATGTTGAGTCACTTACACACTGCACAGGATATTAAGATAATGGATATGTTGAGTCACTTACACACTCCACAGGATATTAAGATAATGGATATGTTGAGTCACTTACACACTCCACAGGATATTAAGATAATGGATATGTTGAGTCACTTACACACTCCACAGAATATTAAGATAATGGATATGTTGAGTCACTTACACACTGCACAGGATATTAAGATAATGGATATGTTGAGTCACTTACACACTCCACAGGATATTAAGATAATGGATATGTTGAGTCACTTACACACTCCACAGGATATTAAGATAATGGATATGTTGAGTCACTTACACACTCCACAGAATATTAAGATAATGGATATGTTGAGTCACTTACACACTCCACGGGATATTAAGATAATGGATATGTTGAGTCACTTACACACTCCACAGGATATTAAGATAATGGATATGTTGAGTCACTTACACACTGCACAGGATATTAAGATAATGGATATGTTGAGTCACTTACACACTCCACAGGATATTAAGATAATGGATATGTTGAGTCACTTACACACTCCACAGGATATTAAGATAATGGATATGTTGAGTCACTTACACACTCCACAGGATATTAAGATAATGGATATGTTGAGTCACTTACACACTCCACAGGATATTAAGATAATGGATATGTTGAGTCACTTACACACTCCACAGGATATTAAGATAATGGAAATGTTGAGTCACTTACACACTCCACAGGATATTACGATAATGGATATGTTGAGTCACTTACACACTCCACAGGATATTAAGATAATGGATATGTTGAGTCACTTACACACTCCACAGAATATTAAGATAATGGATATGTTGAGTCACTTACACACTCCACAGGACATTAAGAACATTATGTCGTCAATGTTATCTTTACTGGGAGTGAACGGACAATACTGTTCCATTACATTTAGATGAGATCAGTATCAATGACAAACTGTTGAAATAAAGGAAAACACTGTGATACTCACGTCACTCTGGACTTTATTGTTGTGGATGCACTGCTTGATGGGAACAGCATCTCCGGGCATGAAGAAGCCGGTAGCTTTGACCTTATCCCAGTCCTTGGTGTATAGTTTCTGTGAACAGGAAGATAGATAGGAACAGAGATTACAGAGTGTAATACACTACATGTATTAGGAGCATTTTCTTCTGTGTTTCTTTCATATTTATTTCTAAATGGAAAGTGGAATTCCCCTCTACCTTCATTATTCAGACTGGCAAAGGCACTTTGAGCATTTCAAAAGTCTGAGAACTCTGATGTAAAGAAAGAAAAGGTATCTTACCGGATGGAGATTCTTGGCCACCTCTCTTGCTGTTGCCAATCCTGGGGTGTCTGTGACCTTGTACTTAGTCTTCTCTGTGTGCCACAGTGCACGGTAATTAGCCTGCACAAAAAAAACAACACAAAAGCAATTGATTAGTATTGTACTTAATGACTACTGTTCTTGTTGCTTCAACAGTCCAATGTTTTTTTCCTTCATTGTGATACCTTATTATCCACAAAATGTGAGAAGTTCCAAAAACATTGTGATTCTTTCATGTGTTATAACATGTCAAAATTGTCCCATGTCCCGACCCACCTCATTGAGGATCTCTGCAGCGTTCTTGGCGCAAACCATGTCTATTCTGTCCACAGGAGCTGTGAACTTCTGCTGATCCAACTTGACACGGTAGCCTCTCTGCACGACAACATAAACAATGTCTACATCAACAACAACAGTCAAACCAAAATCAACCATCAATACATGTCATTAAATGTTAACCTGTTTCAGTCCACAAATAAAATAAATCTAGCAGATGACACACTTGCATTATTACTATATACTATCATATTATTATATATATATAATTATTATTACATATATTATATGTTTTAAATGACTTACGTCAGCCAGGACCGCTTGGGCGTGTTTCACTTTCAACACCTCCACAGACTCATGGGGGTTCCAACCACATCCCCTGAGCCACTCCAGATCAGCCTTGTACACCGCCTGGGAGAAGACAACAGGGTGTTTGTATTGGCATAGGGGTCAATGTGTCACTAAACACTGATAGCCTTTCCCAAATATGAATGAACAGAGGGTTAAAATCAACAAAGATATATGGGGTTATCCCTAGAATATACCTTGTAATGCTCGTTAATGCTTTTTTAACTTAAGTGCATGCCTTGTATAATGTATCGTTCATTTGACAAAGTAATTAGAAACACATTTAGAATTACATTCTCAGACCGTTCTTGATTGCCTATTATTGTAACTCAACTATAGTCTCCTGCTTATTGGGAAATCATCATTATGGGGTCAGATATTCAGTTTAATAGACTTTGATTATATTAGTTTCAGTCTTATTATGGGTTGCATGTGAGGTGTATACAATATGCATTTATATAAAATATTACCCCACTACAGGATCCCTATTAACAGTTGTAAAAGCAGAAGCTACTCTTCCTTGTGTCCAAATATGGTAAAACTCACATCGCTCTGCAGATCATAGGTTTTCCTGGCCTGGACGACATCAGTGGAGTCTGGCAGACAGGTCCAGTTGTGCAGGTGAGTTCTGTAGTTGAAGTCGTTAACCTGGACCTGGCATTTCTTGGCCAGTTCAATGGTCAGCATGTCCACTGGGAGGTGGAACTTGGTCTTGGACTTGTTGAAGTCCTTCTTGTACAGAGCATCACTGGCAATCTTGGCTGAGTTCATAGCCAACATGATCAGAGGGTCTTCCTCGACACAGCGGGCTCCAATGTGGTGGCCAACCTGCTTGCGGTAGCCCTCGTGGTATTTGTACTGAGGGAAAAAAAGGAGGATCAGAGAGTTAATTCCACTGACTCCATTGAATCAAGTGACCTAAATGAAATGGACGCCGACTTCAGTCATTTTCTCTTACGTCGCTGATGATGTCTCTAGATTTTCTGGCCTTCAGCACAGCGATGGCGTCCTCCTTGATGTGGTATCCCTTAGCCTTGTCGGCATCCCAATCCTTAGTGTATAGTTTCTGTGAAATGTAAAGATCATTGAGTTGGTAAGTCAAATAATAATATCTGGGCATGCTGTTATGTGATTATAAACAAAACATGTCTACAGGTTTCTTTATTTGTGTATCTGAGTCAATGTCATTATATTGTTGTTGACTGAATCTGTTCACTGCACATACTATAAATAAGACAAAGGACACATCCAAAGTATGTGCCTTGGCAGTGTGCAAAGCGTTCAGTGAAGCAGACTTACATTGCTGATGGCGATAGCATTAGCCTTGGACAGCACCAGAGAAGGAAGGTCATTGTTCAGGTGGATATTGGTCTTCTCAGTATCCCAAACCTCTCTATATTTCCTCTGTGAAAAGCAACAAACACACACAATCAAAGAGTTAATGATAAATCCAACCACTGTTATCGCAGACTAGATCTATATTTCACAAAATGTCTATCTCTGCAGTTACCAGAAATGCTTTTTTTTACAAAGAGACCAAGATAAAAGGTCAGGTTTGGTTACTTCAATAGAAGGACACTTCAATGGCTAAAAGCTAAGTACTCACATCACTGAGGATCTCAGCGTTCTGCTTCGACAGGACAACCTCTGGAGAGTCAACAACACTGGTGAACTTGATAGAGCTGGGGGGCTGGCGATACAGCCTTTCGTTGAGGATGGTTTGGCCATTTTTAGCCTTAATGACATCCACAGAACCCTGGGGTAACCAGCCGCACCCTCTGAGCCACTCCAGATCAGCCCTGTACACAGCCTGGAAGGAAGGAACCATGGTTCAGGTAAAGTAATTACACCTTGTGGGATAGTAGTGCAATAGTTGTTTGAACTTGTTTGAACTCCTGATCCCTCCTGTCTCAGCCTCCAGAATTTATGCTGCAGTAGTTTATGTGTCGGGGGGCTAGGGTCAGTTTGTTATATCTGGAGTACTTCTCCTGTCCTATTCAGTGTCCTGTGAGAATTTAAGTGTGCTCTCTCTAATTCTCTCTTTCTCTCTTTCTCTCTCTCTCTCGGAGGACCTAAGCCCTAGGACCATGCCTCAGGACTACCTGACATGATGACTCCTTGCTGTCCCCAGTCCACCTGGCCGTGCTGCTGCTCCAGTTTCAACTGTTCTGCCTTATTATTATTTGACCATGCTGGTCATTTATGAACATTTGAACACCTTGGCCATGTTCTGTTATAATCTCCACCCGGCACAGCCAGAAGAGGACTGGCCACCCCTCATAGCCTGGTTCCTCTCTAGGTTTCTTCCTAGGTTTTGGCCTTTCTAGGGAGTTTTTCCTAGCCGCCGTGCTTCTAAACCTGCATTGCTTGCTGTTTGGGGTTTTAGGCTGGGTTTCTGTACAGCACTTTGAGATATCAGCTGATGTACGAAGGGCTATATAAATACATTTGATTTGATTTGAACTTCAATGGTTGGTAGGTAGAGTAAGGAGCCAGTGATAGCCAAAACGGATTGGACCATGATTCTTTGTGTACTTACGTCACTATGCAGAGAGTAGACCTTCCTGGCGCGGACAACATCAGTGTTGTCTGGCATGCAGGTCCAGTTGTGCAGTTTAGTTCTGTAGGTGAATTCTTGGATCTGGAACTGGCTTTTCTTGGCCAAGTCGACGGACATCATGTCAAGTGGAATGCTGAACTTGGTCTTGGTGAGGTGGAAGTCCTTCTTGTAGTTAATATCACTGGAGATCCTGGCTGCATTGGCGGCCAGCACAAGCAGAGGGTCATCCTCAACGCACTGGGCTCCAATATGGTGGCCACACTGATTGCGGAAGCCGGCCTTGTACTTGTACTGAAAAAAGAGAGGACTAGCTAAGTATTGTGTTGTTTTATATGATGGCTGCCAATGCTCATTCAGAGGAGATGGATATACAAACTTACATCACTGATGATCTCTCTGCTCTTCTTGGCATGTTGGACAGCAATGGCATCCTTATCCAGGTGATATCCCTGTCCGATCATCTCGTCAAATCCCTCACGGTAGAGTTTCTGAAATAACACCATTATATATTTAGTGCCCTCATTCGAAGGTACTGTGATTCATTTCTTAAAAATATGATGTGAAATAAATTGAAGCCGTTGAGAGAGTCATGTAGAGACATAGCTATAGAGAAACAGATACAACTACATCAACTTGAGTAAATGGAAACAGCTTGAAGGCGTGCAAAGTAAGAAAGACCTACGTTGCTGATGGTGATTGCGTTGGCCTTGGCCAGCACAAGTTCTGGAAGCTCATTGCCGACGTGGATTTGGACCTTATCGGCCTCCCACTGTTGAACGTACTGGTGCTGAAACATAAGAAAACAACGGCAATGTTATAAGAAAATAATGTATCTCACTATTTTTAATATTAGTCTCTGCATCCTGTGAATCTGAATGTACAGTATGTATACCTGAGTTCAATCTCCCTCCATTCTAGAAAGAAAGAGGCACATTACCTTGTCCATTATCTGGGCATTGGCCGTAGCCAAAGCATAAGGCATGTCTTCGGTTGTGGCGGTAAACTTGAAATTGCTTGGGTGCTCGCGATATTTCCTCTCGCTCAGGATCTCGGCGGCCTTCTTGGCTTTCTCAACGTCGATCGAGCCAATAGGGACCCAGCCAGTGCCTTTGAGCCATTCCATATCAGCCCTGTACACAGCCTGGTTTTATATGGAAGCAGCAGAGGGAAAACAATTTGGTAAGAAAGTACATTTCGAAGGTATAATGTTTGTCTTGTCCTGAAATGATAGGTGAGGCCCACCCTCATAACCTTAATGAGTGTTCATATTCTACTTACGTCACTATGCAAAGCGTAGACCTTCCTGGCCTGGACGACATCACTGGAGTCTGGCAGACAGGTCCAGTTGTGCAGGCGAGTTCTGTAGTTGAAATCATTGACCTGCATCTGGCATTTCTTGGCCAATTCAATGGTCAGCATGTCCACTGGGAGGTGGAACTTGGTCTTGGACTGGTGGAAGTCCTTCTTGTACAGAGCATCACTGGCAATCTTGGCTGAGTTCATAGCCAGCATGATCAGAGGGTCTTCCTCGACACAGCGGGCTCCAATGTGGTGGCCAACCTGCTCGCTGTAGCCAGCCTTGTACTTGACCTAAATGGAAGCAAAAATGTATATACACTTGTACTTTAAGTCAACATCACATACATGATGATAATATATTTGCATCAACTCTTGACATTTTTCAAATAATGTGAAAAAAAGATGGAAAATATCCAGCACTCACGTCACTTATGATCTCTCTACCATGCTTGGCAGCTTTGATGGCGATGCAATCGCTTTTCAGGTTATAGCCCTTCCTGTACAACTCCTCTAATTCAGCTTTGTAGAGTTTCTGAAAAGGTATATAGGGACACAGCTTAGAAACAGAGCCAACACATTATTAAGAATCACTAGAACTTTACTAGAGCTTCAGAGGAAGTCTTAGGTTACACAACATTTATTGAATGTGTAGTAATGTATGTAGTGAAGGAAGCAAGAGGGAGCTTACGTTGCTATTGTTGATCGCATTGGCCTTGGCCAGCACAAGTTCTGGAAGCTCATTGCCGACGTGGATTTTGATCTTATCAACATCCCATTGTGCAACATAGTTGCCCTGAAATAGGAGAGAAAATATGAATAAGGTAATATTACATGGGATTTTAACTGCGCATTTGTCAGACCCAAGGACCTTGAAAATAGCTACCAGAAATGCAAGATTGATCATCTAAACCACTGATCTGAGTGAAAGACATTGTTACAAAATAATCTATGTATTGAACATTTCACCAACCTTGTTTATGATCTCAGCATTGGCCTTGGCCAGCACCATAGGCATGGAGTGCATGTCGGTGGTGTATTTAAGAGAATCTGGTTTCTGCTTGTAGAGGCGATCGCTCAGAATCTCTGCAGCTTTCTTAGCTTTCAACACATCCAGAGAGCCAATGGGGACCCAGCCAGTACCTCTAATGAACTCCATGTCAGCACGGTAGACAGCCTGGGATGTGGAGAGCATCAATTAACCAACCAAACAAACGAATACACTTACTGTAGACATTTTAAAAAACGTGGAAGTGGGTCATGGAAAAGAAATAAAGCATTTGATATAGTATATTGAGAAGGAGCTTACGTCACTGTGCAGATCGTAGACTCTCCTTGCATGGACGACGTCAGTGGAGTCTGGCAGACAGGTCCAGTTGTGCAGGTGAGTTCTGTAGTTGAAGTCGTTGACTTGGATCTGGTTCTTCTTGCACAACTCAAAGGCCATCATATCCAATGGGAGATGGAACTTGGTCTTGGACTGGTGGAAGTCCTTCTTGTACAGAGCATCACTGGCAATCTTGGCTGAGTTAATAGCCAGCATGAGCAGAGGGTCTTCCTCGACACAGCGGGCTCCAATGTGGTGGCCAACCTGCTTGCTGTAGCCAGCCTTGTACTTGTACTGAAATAGATGAGAAGAGAATTTGACCACAGTCAGACAAGGATGAACTGATTGAACATCCTTTCCTTATAAATCAAAGACATTCCAGGTATCTTCATGCCTGATTTATTCACTTTTCAGGAACTGATTCAGGAACTGATTCAGGAATTGATTCAGGAATTCAATTCAGAAATCGTCATTCGTATAAGACTTTAGGACTATAATAATCGGGAAAATGTTCTAGAAATGACATTTACACCACTGATAATTTAGCTTGAGGCTTTGGAAAAAAACTCTATGAATAAAGGGGGACAAAAATACAGTACTCACATCACTGATAATCTCTCTACCGTGCTTGGCAGCCTTGACAGAGAGAGCATCGACAGGAAGGTAATAACCCTTCTTGATGGTTTCATCAAATCCTTGTTTGTACAGTTTCTGTAAAAAAAGGAGAAGGAACAAGCGTTTAAAAAACTGAGTCGCAAAACATTGAAGGTTGAGAGATATATAGAGATATAAAGATATAGATATATAGAGATAAAGATATACAATATAGAGATATAGATATTCTATACAGAGATATAAATATACTATATAGAGATAAAGATATAAAGATATAAAGTTATAGAGGTATAGATATATAGAGATGTAGATATACTGTATAGATAAATAGAAATAAAGAGATAGAGATATAGATTTACAGAGATACAGATATATAGAGATATAGCTATAAAGAGATATAGACATATAGAGATAGAGATATAGATATACAAAGACAGAGATATACAGATCGAGATACAGTTGAAGTCGGAAGTTTACATACACCTTAGCCAAATACATTTAAACTCAGTTTTTCACAATTCCTGACATTTAATCCTAGTAAAAATTCCCTGTTTTAGGTCAGTTAGGATCACCACTTTATTTTAAGAATGTGTAATGTCAGAATAATAGTAGAGAGAATGATTCCCTTGGCTGAGAATTATTATTTATTTTTCATCACATTCCCAGTGGGTAAGAAGTTTACATACACTCAATTGGTATTTGGTAGCATTGCCTTCAAATTGTTTAACTTGAGTCAAACATTTCGGGTAGCCTTCCACAGGCTTCCCACAATAAGTTGGGTGAATTTTGGCCGATTCCTCCTGACAGATCTGGTGTAACTGAGTCAGGTTTGTAGGCCTCCTTGCTCGCACACGCTTTTTCAGTTCTGCCAACAAATTTTCTATGGGATTGAGGTCAGGGCTGCGAGGTGCAGTTGCAAACCGTTGTCTGGCTTTCTTTATGGCGGTTTCTGAGCAGTGGCTTCTTCCTTGCTGAGCGGCCTTTCAGGTTATGTCGAAATAGGACTCGTTTTTACTGTGGATATAGATACTTTTGTACCGGTTTCCTCCAGCATCTTCATAAGGTCCTTTGCTGTTGTTCTGGGATTGATTTGCACTTTTCGCACCCAAGTACGTTCATCTCAAGGAGACAGAACGCGTCTCCTTCCTGAGCGGTATGACGGCTGCGTGTTCCCATGCTGTTTATACTTGCGTACTATTGTTTGTACATATGAATGTGGTACCTCAGGCGTTTGGAAATTGCTCCCAAGGATGAACCTCTACAATTTTTTTCTTTAGATTTTCCCATGATGTCAAGCAAAGAGGCACTGAGTTTGAAGGTAGGCCTTGAAATACATCCACAGGTAAACCTCCAATTGACTCAAATGATGTCAATGAGCCTATCAGAAGCTGCTAAAGCCATGACATCATTTTCTGGAATTTTCAAGCTGTTTAAAGGCACAGTCAACTTAGTGAATGTAAACTTCTGACCCACTAGAATTGTTATACAGTGAATTAAAAGTTAAATAATCCGTTTGTAAACAAATGTTGTAAGAATCACTTGTGTCATGCACAAAGTAGATGTCCTAACCGACTTGTCAAAACTATAGTTTGTTAACAATAAATTTGTGGAGTGGTTGAAAAACTATTTTTAATGACTCCAACCTAAGTGTTTGTAAACTTCTGACTTCAACTGTATATATATTATATTTTATCTATCTATCTATATGTATCTATATATGTATATGTATCTATATATATATATATGTATCTATATATATATATATATATATATATATATATATATATATATATATATGTATCTATATATATATATATATGTATGTATCTATATATATATATATATATATATATATATATATATACACACAAAGTATATCTGTTTCTCCATATATATATGTATATATACACTGCTCAAAAAAATAAAGGGAACACTTAAACAACACAATGTAACTCCAAGTCAATCACACTTCTGTGAAATCAAACTGTCCACTTAGGAAGCAACACTGATTGACAATAAATGTCACATGCTGTTGTGCAAATGGAATAGACAACAGGTGGAAATTATAGGCAATTAGCAAGACACCCCCAATAAAGGAGTGGTTCTGCAGGTGGTGACCACAGACCACTTCTCAGTTCCTATGCTTCCTGGCTGATGTTTTGGTCACTTTTGAATACAACCCACACAAGTGGCTCAGGTAGTGCAGCTCATCCAGGATGGCACATCAATGCGAGCTGTGGCAAGAAGGTTTGCTGTGTCTGTCAGCGTAGTGTCCAGAGCATGGAGGTGCTACCAGGAGACAGGCCAGTACATCAGGAGACGTGGAGGAGGCCGTAGGAGGGCAAAAACCCAGCAGCAGGAGCGCTACCTCCGCCTTTGTGCAAGGAGGAGCAGGAGGAGCACTGCCAGAGCCCTGCAAAATGACCTCCAGCAGGCCACAAATGTGCATGTGTCTGCTCAAACGGTCAGAAACAGACTCCATGAGGGTGGTATGAGGGCCCAATGTCCACAGGTGGGGGTTGTGCTTACAGCCCAACACCGTGCAGGACGTTTGGCATTTGCCAGAAAACACCAAGATTGGCAAATTCGCCACTCGCGCCCTGTGCTCTTCACAGATGAAAGCAGGTTCACACTGAGCACGTGACAGACGTGACAGTCTGGAGAATGTTCTGCTGCCTGCAACATCCTCCAGCATGACCGGTTTGGCAGTGGGTCAGTCATGGTGTGGGGTGGCATTTCTTTGGGGGCTGCACAGCCCTCCAGGTAGCCTGACTGCCATTAGGTACCGAGATAAGATCCTCAGACCCCATGTGAGACCATATGCTGGTGCGGTTGAACCTGGGTTCCTCCTAATGCAAGACAATGCTAGACCTCATGTGGCTGGAGTGTGTCAGCAGTTCCTGCAAGAGGAAGGCATTGATGCTATGGACTGGCCCGCACGTTCCCCAGACCTGAATCCAATTGAGCACATCTGGGACATCATGTCTCGCTCCATCCACCAACGCCACGTTGCACCACAGACTGTCCAGGAGTTGGAGGATGCTTTAGTCCAGGTCTGGGAGGAGATCCCTCAGGAGACCATCCGCCACCTCATCAGGAGCATGCCCAGGCGTTGTAGGGAGGTCATACAGGCACGTGGAGGCCACACACACTACTGAGCCTCATTTTGACTTGTTTTAAGGACATCAAAGTTGGATCGGCCTGTAGTGTGGTTTTCCACTTTAATTCTGAGTGTGATTCCAAATCCAGACCTCCATGGGTTGATAAATTTGATTTCCATTGATCATTTTTGTGTGATTTTGTTGTCAGCACATTCAACTATGTAAAGAAAAAAGTATTTAATAAGAATATTTCATTCATTCAGATCTAGGATGTGTTATTTTAGTGTTCCCTTTATTTTTTGAGCAGTGTAAATAGATAGATAGATAGATAGATAGATAGATAGATAGATAGATAAAGAGATATGAAAATATAGATATATAGATGTATAGAGATATAGATATTCTGCATAGATATATAGAGATATGGATATAAAGAGATGTAGATATAAAGATATATATAGATATATAGAGAGATATAAAGATATATAGATATATAAATAAAGAGATATAGATATATAGATAAAGATATATATAGATATAGCTATAGAGATATAAATAAAACTAGATCAACTTGAGTGAAAGAAAACAGCTTGAGGTAAAGTAAGGAGGACCTACATTGCTCATGGTGATCGCATTGGCCTTGGCCAGCACAAGTTCTGGAAGCTCATTGCCGACGTGGATTTTGATCTTATCAGCATCCCATTGTTCAACATACTGCCGCTGAAATAAGAGATAAACATAGCTATGTTATAAGAAAATAATAATAATAACAATAATGCATGTCATTATTTTGCACTTTTCTCAGACTCACAGACACTTGAAAACAGAAATGGAAGTCTGAGTGACAGACATAGTTAAGAAAGCATCTATGTATTACACTGAAAAAAAATAGCAACAATTTCAAAGATTTTACTGAGGTACGGTTCATATAAGGAAATCAGTACATTTAAATACATTCATTAGGCCCTAATCTATGGATTTCACATGACTGGGAACACAGATATGCAACCTTTGGTCACAGATACCTTACAAAATAGGTAGGGGCATGGATCAGAAAACCAGTCAGTATCTGGTGTTAAGCCTATTTGCCTCATGCAGCGCGGCACATCTCCTTCGCATAGAGTGGCCTTTCGGATTGTTGTCCCACTCCCCTTCAATGGCTGAGCGAAGTTGCTGGATATTGGCGGATACTGGAACACGTCAATCCAGAGCATCCCAAACATGCTCAATGGGTTGCATGTCTAGTGAGTATGCAGGCCATGGAAGAACTGAGACATTTTCAGCTTCCAGGAATTGTTTACAGATCCTTGCGACATAGGGCCGTGCATTATCATGCTGAAACATGAGGTGATGGCAGTGTATGAACGGCACAACAATGGGCCTCAGGATCTTGTCACGGCAACTCTGTGCATTCAAATTGCAATCGATAAAATGCAATTGTGTTCGTTCATCCATGCACACTTCTCCAGCGTACCAATGGCCATCGAAGGTGAGCATTTGCCCACTGAAGTCGGTTGCAATGCTGAACTGCAGTCAGGTCAAGACCCTGGTGAGGATGACGAGATGAGCTTCCCTGAGACGGTTTCTGACAATTTGTGCAGAAATTCTTCGGTTGTGCAAACCCATAGTTTAGCAGGTGAAGAAGCTGGATGTGGAGGTCCTGAGCTGCCATGGTTACACATGATCTGCGGTTGTGAGGCGGGTTGGACGTACTGCCATATTCTCTAAAACGACGTTGGAGGCGGTAGAGAAATGATAGAGAAATGAACATTAAATTCTCTGGCAACACCTCTGGTGGACATTCCTGCAATCAGCATGTCAATTGAACACTCCCCTCAAAACTTAAGAAATCTGTGGCATTGTGTTGTGTGACAAAACTGCACATTTTAGAGTTGTCTATTATTGACCACAGCACAAGATGCCCCTGTGTAATGATCATGCTGTTTAATGCCACATCTGTCAGGTAGATGTATTATCTTGGCAAAGGAGAAATGCTCACTAACAGGGATGTAAACAAATATGGGCACAACATTTGAGAGAAATAAGGTTTTGTGTGAAAAGAACATTTCTGCTAGTGAACATGGGACCAACACTTGACATGTTGCATTTATATTTTGTTCAGTGTAATTATCTATTTATTAGATAGGGTATCAGGCTTGATGTTGAGGTGGACCTTGTTATTTCAGCAGCTCCATAAAAAAATGTATGTTATTGTATTGAATTCTGGTGTAACAGGAAACTGCGTCGTTAGCTGGAATAAGTTTACCTTGTTCATGATCTGGCCGTTATGTTTGGCCAGAACGATATCCATGCCGTCCAGTGGGCTTTTGAAGTCCAGAGTGCTGGGGTGCTGGCGGTATTTCTTCTCACTCAAGATCTCGCCGGCCTTCTTGGCTTTTTCCACATCAAGTGAGCCAATGGGTACCCATCCAATTCCCCTGAGCCACTTCATGTCAGCCCTGTACACCGCCTAAGAGGGATAGCATACTCCCATTACTTGTTGCCATCTCAAACCTTTTATCACTGGGTTTGAACCAGTCCTGGATGTCTCATTAACAATATGATAACAAATTTAACAGGAAAGAGGTCTTGGAATTGAAAATACAGAACTTTTGAAACATACCTCACTTGCTATGTCATAGACATGCCTGGCATGGACAACATCAGTGGAGTCTGGCAGACAGGTCCAGTTGTGCAGGTGAGTTCTGTAGTTGAAGTTGTTGACTTGGATCTGGTTCTTCTTGCACAACTCAAAGGCCATCATGTCCAATGGGAGATGGAACTTGGTCTTGGACTGGTGGAAGTCCTTCTTGTACAGAGCATCACTGGCAATCTTGGCTGAGTTCAGAGCCAGCACGAGCAGAGGGTCATCCTCGACGCAGCGGGCTCCAATGTGGTGGCCAATTTGCTTGCGGTAGCCTGACTTGTACTTGTGCTACACCGAACCAAAAAGGTTGCATGTAGTGGGGATTTCAGTAAAGTAAAGGTAAACACAGTATTGATATAGTTAATTCCTTTGTGAAAACAAAATAAGTACTTACATCACTGATAATTTCCCTGCCGTGCTTTGCTGCGATGACAGCAATGGCATCATTGCGCAAATCATAGCCCTTCTTCTTATCCTCTACCATTGCTTTCCTGTATTGGTTCTGCATGAAGAAGAAAATAAACATCCATAGATGTTATTGTATATCTCCACAATAAGTTTTAGTTTCGAATGTTTGCATTCATCAAGATGGTTACCTTTGTGCTATCAGTTACTTACCCAACTGTAGTTGGACTTGTTTGCATTGGCCAAAACAATGTCCATCGCATCTGGCATAATGTGGTTCTTGGTCTTGTCCTTCTCCCAGGCCTCAGTGTAAGCTTGCTGCAATAATGAGTTTCAAGTTCAAACTAACAGCGTGAAGTGCCTATTCATATAAATGGCTGAAATATAATCCAAAGTAGGGGAGATCAGATGACCTTAAAGCAGGTTCTAAACGATGGAATCATTATTTGAATATAATCTACCAGGAGAAACATTCAAAGGCAAATGATGAATAAAGATATACCAGTTAGTCAAATACCTTGTTGGCATTATCATTATTTTGTTTAGCCAAAACCATTCCAATGTCTTGAACTGAGCTGGTGAACTTGAAGTTGCTTGGATGCTGACGATACAGCTTCTCACTCAGGACATCGGCGGCTTTCTTTGCCTTCTCAACGTCAAGTGAGCCGATGGGAACCCATCCGATACCTTGCAGGTCCTTTAGTTCAGCCTTATACACAGCCTAGACACAACAATACCACAATGGTCAAAATGGATGGAATAAAGACAGTTACACTGGAAAAACATGATCTAGTTAATTCATACTTACATCACTCGCTATGTCATAGACATGTCTGGCATGGACAACATCTGTGGAGTCTGGAAGACAGGTCCAGTTGTGCAGTCGAGTAACATATTTGGCATGGTTGACCTGGATCTGGTTCTTCTTGGCCAACTCAAAGGCCATCATGTCCACTGGGAGGTGGAACTTGGTCTTGGACTGGTGGAAGTCCTTCTTGTACAGAGCATCACTGGCAATCTTGGCTGAGTTAATAGCCAGCATGAGCAGAGGGTCTTCCTCGACACAGCGGGCTCCAATGTGGTGGCCAATCTGCTTACGGTAGCCAGTCTTGTACTTGTGCTACAGAAGGCAAATATGAAATGGCAGTGTTGAGGATTGTTTTTATTTTACAGATGTACATTTGATATATTGTGTAATGAAATAGTAAAGAAATGAAATCGCTTATGATGGATAGATGTTCAATGAACTTACATCACTGATAATTTCCCTGCCGTGCTTGGCTGCAATGACAGCAATGGCATCATTGCGCAAATCATAGCCCTTCTTCTTATCCTCTATCATTGCTTTCCTGTATTGGTTCTGTATGAGAAAAACAATCCATAGACATGGGTATTTAAAATCAAATCACAAATCATTTAAAGTGCATTTAACAAAATCACAACACACTTAACATGAAAAACTAAACAAAAACAATGTTGTTTTTATTGATTTATTTTTTACAAATGTTTACATTCATCAAGAAGGTTACCTTTGTGCAATCAGTTACTTACCCAACTGTAGTTGGACTTGTTTGCATTGGCCAAAACAATGTCCATCGCATCTGGCATAATGTGGTTCTTGGTCTTGTCCTTCTCCCAGGCCTCAGTGTAAGCTTGCTGCAATAATACGTTTCAAGTTCAAACTAACAGCGTGAAGTGCCTATTCATATAAATGGCTGAAATATAATCCAAAGTAGGGGAGATCAGATGACCTTAAAGCAGGTTCTAAACGATGGAATCATTATTTGAATATAATCTACCAGGAGAAACATTCAAAGGCAAATGATGAATAAAGATATACCGGTTAGTCAAATACCTTGTTGGCATTATCATTATTTTGTTTAGCCAAAACCATTCCAATGTCTTGAACTGAGCTGGTGAACTTGAAGTTGCTTGGGTGCTGACGATACAGCTTCTCACTCAGGACATCGGCGGCTTTCTTTGCCTTCTCAACGTCAAGTGAGCCGATGGGAACCCATCCGATGCCTTGCAGGCTCTTTAGTTCAGCCTTATACACAGCCTAGACACAACAATACCACAATGGTCAAAATGGATGGAATAAAGACAGTTACACTGGAAAAACATGATCTAGTTAATTCATACTTACATCACTCGCTATGTCATAGACGTGTCTGGCATGGACAACATCAGTGGAGTCTGGCAGACAGGTCCAGTTGTGCAGGTGAGTTACATATTTGGCATGGTTGACCTGGATCTGGTTCTTCTTGGCCAACTCAAAGGCCATCATGTCCAATGGGAGATGGAACTTGGTCTTGGACTGGTGGAAGTCCTTCTTGTACAGAGCATCACTGGCAATCTTGGCTGAGTTAATAGCCAGCATGAGCAGAGGGTCTTCCTCGACACAGCGGGCTCCAATGTGGTGGCCAATCTGCTTACGGTAGCCAGTCTTGTACTTGTGCTACAGAAGGCAAATATGAAATGGCAGTGTCGAGGATTGTTTTTATTTTACAGATGTACATTTGATATATTGTGTAATGAAATCGTAAAGAAACGGAATCGCTTATGATGGATAGATGTTCAATGAACTTACATCACTGATAATTTCCCTGCCGTGCTTGGCTGCGATGACAGCAATGGCATCATTGCGCAAATCATAGCCCTTCTTCTTATCCTCTATCATTGCTTTCCTGTATTGGTTCTGTATGAGAAAAACAATCCATAGACATGGGTATTTAAAATCAAATCACAAATCATTTAAAGTGCATTTAACAAAATCACAACACACTTTACATGAAAAACTAAACAAAAACAATACATTTTTATTTTATTTTTACAAATGTTTACATTCATCAAGAAGGTTACCTTTGTGCAATCAGTTACTTACCCAACTGTAGTTGGACTTGTTTGCATTGGCCAAAACAATGTCCATCGCATCTGGCATAATGTGGTTCTTGGTCTTGTCCTTCTCCCAGGCCTTAGTGTAAGCTTGCTGCAATAATGAGTTTCAAGTTCAAACTAACAGCGTGAAGTGCCTATTCATATAAATGGCTGAAATATAATCCAAAGTAGGGGAGATCAGATGACCTTAAAGCAGGTTCTAAACGATGGAATCATTATTTTAATATAATCTACCAGGAGAAACATTCAAAGGCAAATGATGAATAAAGATATACCAGTTAGTCAAATACCTTGTTGGCATTATCATTATTTTGTTTAGCCAAAACCATTCCAATGTCTTGAACTGAGCTGGTGAACTTGAAGTTGCTTGGGTGCTGACGATACAGCTTCTCACTCAGGACATCGGCGGCTTTCTTTGCCTTCTCAACATCAAGTGAGCCGATGGGAACCCATCCGATACCTTGCAGGCTCTTTAGTTCAGCCTTATACACAGCCTAGACACAATAATACCACAATGGTCAAAATGGATGGAATAAAGACAGTTACACTGGAAAAACATGATCTAGTTAATTCATACTTACATCACTCGCTATGTCATAGACATGTCTGGCATGGACAACATCTGTGGAGTCTGGCAGACAGGTCCAGTTGTGCAGTCGAGTTACATATTTGGCATGGTTGACCTGGATCTGGTTCTTCTTGGCCAACTCAAAGGCCAACATGTCCAATGGGAGATGGAACTTGGTCTTGGACTGGTGGAAGTCCTTCTTGTACAGAGCATCACTGGCAATCTTGGCTGAGTTAATAGCCAGCATGAGCAGAGGGTCTTCCTCGACACAGCGGGCTCCAATGTGGTGACCAATCTGCTTACGGTAGCCAGTCTTGTACTTGTGCTACAGAAGGCAAATATGAAATGGCAGTGTTGAGGATTGTTTTTATTTTACAGATGTACATTTGATATATTGTGTAATGAAATCGTAAAGAAACGGAATCGCTTATGATGGATAGATGTTCAATGAACTTACATCACTGATAATGTCCCTGCCGTGCTTGGCTGCGATGACAGCAATGGCATCATTGCGCAAATCATAGCCCTTCTTCTTATCCTCTACCATTGCTTTCCTGTATTGGTTCTGTATGAGAAAAACAATCCATAGACATGGGTATTTAAAATCAAATCACAAATCATTTAAAGTGCATTTAACAAAATCACAACACACTTTACATGAAAAACTAAACAAAAACAATGTTGTTTTTATTGATTTATTTTTTACAAATGTTTACATTCATCAAGAAGGTTACCTTTGTGCAATCAGTTACTTACCCAACTGTAGTTGGACTTGTTTGCATTGGCCAAAACAATGTCCATTGCATCTGGCATAATGTGGTTCTTGGTCTTGTCCTTCTCCCAGGCCTTAGTGTAAGCTTGCTGCAATAATACGTTTCAAGTTCAAACTAACAGCGTGAAGTGCCTATTCATATAAATGGCTGGATTATAATCCAAAGTAGGGGAGATCAGATTACCTTAAAGCAGGTTCTAAACGATGGAATCATTATTTGAATATAATCTACCAGGAGAAACATTCAAAGGCAAATGATGAATAAAGATATACCGGTTAGTCAAATACCTTGTTGGCATTATCATTATTTTGTTTAGCCAAAACCATTCCAATGTCTTGAACTGAGCTGGTGAACTTGAAGTTGCTTGGGTGCTGACGATACAGCTTCTCACTCAGGACATCGGCGGCTTTCTTTGCCTTCTCAACATCAAGTGAGCCGATGGGAACCCATCCGATGCCTTGCAGGCTCTTTAGTTCAGCCTTATACACAGCCTAGACACAACAATACCACAATGGTGAAAATGGATGGAATAAAGAAAGTTACACTGGAAAAACATGATCTAGTTAATTCATACTTACATCACTCGCTATGTCATAGACATGTCTGGCATGGACAACATCAGTGGAGTCTGGCAGACAGGTCCAGTTGTGCAGTCGAGTTACATATTTGGCATGGTTGACCTGGATCTGGTTCTTCTTGGCCAACTCAAAGGCCATCATGTCCAATGGGAGATGGAACTTGGTCTTGGACTGGTGGAAGTCCTTCTTGTACAGAGCATCACTGGCAATCTTGGCTGAGTTAATAGCCAGCATGAGCAGAGGGTCTTCCTCGACACAGCGGGCTCCAATGTGGTGGCCAACCTGCTTACGGTAGCCAGCCCTGTATTTGAACTAAATAAATTAAATTGAGATAGTTAGGTGTCATTCAAATGCTGAAGTTCACACACCATTTATTCAATAGACAGCTTTTCACTTACATCGCTAGCAATGGATGTGCCCTGTTTGGCTGCCAGGATTGCAATAGCATCATTGCGCAGGTCATAACCCTTCTTCTTGTCCTGTTCATTGGCAAGCTTATATAGTGACTGTACAGGAGGAATAAAAAACACGTTTGGAATGAATTAGGACAATGCAGCCTAAATGAACACTACAATGAGGTGTGGAAGGTATGACTCACAGCACTGCAGATGATCTTGTTGGCTCTGGCCAACACCACCTCCATTGAGTCTGGCATGATGTGGACAGAGGTCTTATCCTTATTCCAGGCGTCAACGTACGTTTGCTATAAGACAGATATACTTCTTGTTGTTTTGATGTATTACCATGTATTTGTATTGTATACATTATAATATATACAGTTCACATATGTGCATAGACATTCAGTAGATACAGTAGATACCTTGTTCATGATTGCATTGTTAGCATTGGCCAGAATGACGTCCATGGAGTGCATGTCCTTGGTAAACTTAAAGCTGCTGGGGTGTTGGCGGTACAGTTTCTCACTGCCAATCAGGCCAGCTGTTTTGGATCTCTCTACATCCAGAGAACCAATGGGAATCCATCCTGTGCCTTTGACGCTTGTCTCATAGTCACTTTTGTACAAATTCTGCAGTAAAAAGGCGATAACATAACCAAACTTTTCTCACAGATTCAGATGTGTCTTAACAGCTCAGAATCTGGGAATGGTTCAATAATTATGAGAGAAAAAATGTATTGTATATAAAAACATGTTTTGTTGTTCTGTTTGTTTTTATAGTATTATGAGTCAAATAGTACTTACATCACTGGCGATCGTCTGCATCTGCTTAGCCAACTCCACGTTCATGGCATCAGCAAGCACAGTGTAGTGGTGTTGGATCTTCCTGTAGCCAGCAAAGGTCTGCACTGTGGAGGCGTGCTTGGCATGTACAACACTCATCATGTCAACTGGAGAGTGGAACTTCAGCTTGGACTTGTGGTAGTCCTTCTTGTAGTTCTTGTCACTCTGCAACCTGGCCACCTCCATGTAGTGCACCAGTAAGGGGTCGTCCTGAAGAGTGCGGCAGCCCACTTGTTTTCCCCTATTCATCCGGTGACTCAGCTTGTACTTGTACTGTGTAAATAAACAACAACAGTTTATTATTCACAGGACGAATATTTAGCTTTGATGAAGATTACTTTATAGTATACAAGGTCCAATGGAAATTCTACTTCTGCTTTATCCCAACGCCTCCGATACACATGCATACATACAGAGGTTGGAGCAGATTGTAAAATGGTTTTAAAGCAGCCTTTTATTGCTGGTCTGAGTCACTCACGTCACTGGCGATTTTGGTGCCCTGCTTAGCAGCCTGAATGGCGATGGCATCAACCTTCAGGTCGTAACCCTTCTTATACATCTTCGCCAGGCCTGCTTTGTAGATTTTCTGGAACGGAGGAGAAACAATCTATTAAAATATGACCAAAAATAACATTTGCTAAATAATTCAAATTCCAAGAGATATTTCAAAGTTATATTGCAAAAGCATGATGCATTACAAAGAGGAATATTTTGAGGGTAACCTACATGTTTGAAAAAGGTAGCCTTACCTGACTCATGTTGATAGCATTTGCCTTTGCCAGGACAATTTCAGGGGCATCTGGCATCACATGGACTGTGAGCTTGTCATTGTGCCATTGTTTGGTGTATTCTTGCTGCAATGTCATTGGTACAAACACAAGTCAATTATAACATTAGGACAAATGAGAAAACATCACATTTCAAACTATGTGTTTTTAATTTCAAATATGGCGTTATGGTTTATAGTGTACCTTGTTCATGATCTTGTTGTTGTTAGTGGCCAGGACAATGTCCATAGAGTCCATCAGCTTCTTGAACTGGAATTTAGAGGGGTGTGTTCGGTACTTTTGTTCACTCTGGATGTCCCCGCCAACCTTTGCAAGTTCCACCGGCAATGAGCCAATAGGAATCCATCCTGTTCCTCTCACAGAGTTGTTCCAGTCAGACTTGTACTCAAACTGGGGAATGAACCAAACACAAATGAATGAAGTATTTGACACCCACAAGCGTGTTAACAGAAAACACTCCTAGCACTAGGCCGAAGTCACATGAACGGTACTCACGTCACTGGAACTGGCATTCATGGTGCGAGCCAACGCAAGGTTCATGGAGTCAGCGGTAAGAGTGTAGTGGTGTTGGATCTTCCTGTAGCCAGCAAAGGTCTGCACTGTGGAGGCGTGCTTAGCGTGTTCAACACTCATCATGTCAACTGGAGAGTGGAACTTCAGCTTGGACTTGTGGTAGTCCTTCTTGTAGTTCTTGTCACTCTGCAACCTGGCCACCTCCATGTAGTGCACCAGTAAGGGGTCATCCTGAAGAGTGCGGCAGCCGATTTGTTTGCCCTTTCCCTTCACATAGTCTTTCTTGTACTGGATCTGAAAGGAAGAAGTAAAATAATAATCAGACAATCCGACACTATTGGACGTAGCAACACTGTTGTGGACTACATACTGTATAGCTCTTTCTGTCCTCCTGGGCCCAGTTTTTCAAAAGTGATCTATCTGGATTTTGCCTAGCGGATAGGATTAAATGCATATAAATACAATGAATAGAACAGGAATCCCTATTCAAGTCAGAGGTATTGTTAACAAGCACTCCCCCATAAAGAAAATTATAATTAAAAACAGGTTCAGCCCCTGGTTCGACCGTGATCTGGCAGAGTTACTCCACATCAAGAACATCATTTGGCAAAAGACTTGGCACTCAAATAGTCAGGCTGACTGGCTCTCGTTCAGGCAAATTAAAAATAAGTGATCTCAGGCTTTCCAGAAGGCCGAAGTTAGTTACTTTAAGAAGCAGTTCTCTCTCTGTGGGTCTAACCCCAAGAAGTTCTGGAAAACGGTGAAAGATCAAAGATCTGGAGAATAAGACCTAGAGACGAGTATGAAAATGTATGCACTCACTACTGTAAGTCGCTATGGATAGGAGCGTCTGCTAAATTACTATAACGTAAATGTAAACCCTCCTCTTCATAGCTGCCCATGTCCGTTAATGTTGATGATGTGGTTGTTACTGACAAGGAGCGTATGGCTGAGCTCTTTAATCACCATTTCATTAAGTCAGGATTCCTATTTGACTCAGCCATGCCTCCTTGCCCATCCTCATCTCCCAGTCCTTCTACTCCTTCTAGGTGCTAAAGGAGCTCCTTAAACTTGACCCACAAAAAACATCTGGGTAAGATGGTTTAGATCCTTTCTTCTTTAAGGGGCGGCAGGGTAGCCTACTGGTTAGAGCGTTGGACTAGTAACCGAAAGGTTGCAAGTTCAAATCCCTGAGCTGACAAGGTACAAATCTGTTGTTTTGCACACTGAACAGGCAGTTAACCCACTGTTCCTAGGCCGTCATTTAAAAAAATATATATTTTACCTTTATTTAACTAGGCAAGTCAGTGAAGAACATATTCTTATTTTCAATTCCGGTCATTGAAAATAAGAATTTGTTCTTAACTGACTTGCCTAGTTAAATAAAGGTAAAACCTCTCTGGGGAGGTTCCCAGTGCCTGGAAGGCAGCCACGGTACGTCCAATATTTAAAGGGGGAGATCAAGCTGATCCTAACTGTTACACGCCAATATCTGGCCCTGTTAATAACATTTTTTGGAAAAATGTGTCAATAATCAACTGACTGGCTTTCTTGATGTCTATAGTGTTCTCTCTGGTATGAAATCTGATTTCCACTTAGGTTATGGATGTGTTACTGCAACCTTAAAGGTCCTGAAGAATGTCACCACTGCTCTTGATTCTAAGCAATGTTGTGCTGCTATTTTATTGACTTGGCCAAAGCTTTTGATACAGTAGACCATTCCATACTTGTGGGTCGGCTAAGGAGTATTGGTATCTCTGAGGGGTCTTAGGCCTGGTTTGCTAACTACCTCTCTCACTACCTCTCGCTGCAGTGTGTAAAGTTAGAACATCTGCTGTCACAGCCACTACCTGTCACCAAGGGAGTACCCCAAGGCTCCATCCTAGGCACCACGCTCTTCTCAATTTACATCAACAACATAGTTCAGGCAGTAGGAAGCTCTCTCATCCATTTATATGTAGATGATACAGTATTATACTTAGCTAGCACTTCCTCTGATTCTTTGGTAAACACTCTACAACAAAGCTTTCTTAGTGTCCAACAAACTTTCTCTGCCCTTATCCTTGTTCTGAACACCTCTAAAACAAAGGCCATGTGGTTCGGTAAGAAGAATGCTTGATGTGTGTTTTGTCCTACATTCCTATTTTTTTTATCCAAACACCGGTCACCACAAGATGCCTTTTGCCTTTTTAGGCTGTCATTGTAAATAAGACTTTGTTTTGAATTGATTTGCCTAGTTAAATAAAGGTTCAAATAATAACATTGATGATTCGTCCGTTGTATTCATTCTATTTCTATGTGTTTAATCTGATAGGTGAAATCCAGGTAGAACACTTTAGAAAAAAGGGTTTATTGTGTCCTTACATCACTGGCAATATGTCTGCCGTGCTTAGCATGGATGACAGAGATAGCATCTGGCTTCATGTCGTATCCTTTGGCAATATCTTCCACCCACTTGTGCTTGTAGTGAGACTAGAAGGAAACAAAGAAACCAGTCAAACACAGTCAAACATCGCAAAACTTGTACTTGCACATCTTTAAAATGCAAGAGAAATTGAGTCTGTGTGTGTGTGTTTGTGTGTTTGTGTGTGTGTTTTTGTGTGAGTGTATGTATGTGTGTGTGAGTGCATGTATGTGTCTGTGTGTGTGCGTGTGCTTGTGTGGTTGTGTGAGTGTGTGTGTGTACTGACCTCGCTCATGGTCTGAGCGTTGCACTTGGCCTGGATGAACTGGGGGCTGTCTGCAGGCAGGTTGTAGGTGTGCTTGAACTTCTCACCAGATGCTCTGTATGAAGCCTTCAAAGAGAGACAGAACCAGGTAATCACATTCAACATCCATATTAGGGAATAAATACTCACATTTGATCCTAATAAACGATAAACAAAGTTGTTTTTTCTTACATCATCAAGTAGCTTGGTGTTGGTCATGGCAAGGGCCATGCTCATCTGGCCAGTCAGACTGGTGAACTTCAGGGTGCTGGGGTGCACACGGTAGCCTTGCTCATCTCGGGCTGCCATGGCTGTCTTAGCCAACTCTACCTGCATAGAGCCAATAGGAACCCAGCCAGAACCCTTGTACATGTTGTTGTAGTCGGACTTGTAGGCGTTCTGTAGAGACACACAGGGAAACAGGAAATGTATCACAACAGGTATTAAGAACAGATATCAGGGTAGGTATCAGGACAGGACAGGAAGGTATCAGGACAGGTATCAGGACAGGACAGATATCAGGGCAGGTATCAGGTATTGAAATGAACTCACGTTGCTCTGGATCTCCATCATGGTGTGAGCCAGCTGAATAGGCATAGCCTCAGGGAGAAGAGTGTAGTTGTGAAGGCTCTTCCTGTAGCCAGCAAAGGTCTGTGCTGCGGAGGCGTGCTTAGCATGCACAAGACTCATCATGTCAACTGGAGAGTGATACTTCAGCTTTGACTTGTGGTAGTCTTTCTTGTAGTTCTGCTCACTCTGCATTTTAGCCACCTCCATGTAGTGCACCAGCAAGGGGTCGTCCTTAACATTGCGGAAGCCGACATGCTTGCCTCTTCCCTTCTCGTACGCCAGCTTATACTTGTACTGTACAGGAAATACAATGATGAATGTAGGTACCACGAATAACATGTCATGATTATGGTCAATTATGACCAATAAACCCAAATACAGATTTCCAATTCCTTCCAATTCTTCCACTTCCTTCCAATTCATACGTACATTGCTGGCAATATTAGTGCAGGCCCTGGCAGCGAGGATGGGGATGGCATCTGCCTTCACCTGATGTCCTTTGAGAATGTCTTGACGGTGAGCATATGTGTAATAGTTCTGTGATGAGGAAAACGAGAAATAAACACAATCCTTACAGTCATGAGCACATTTCAATTAATGCAAAATGGTCAATGAATATGTGTATATTAAGTGTATTTAAAAGCATTCAAAGTAGCAAGTTTATTAGGTACACCACCCAGGACACGAAAATCGTTCGCTCCTACAGACAGTGAGTCAGATGGCCGTGGCTTGCTAGATAAAGCAGGCAGACAGGCATTTAGTTACTGTTTGATTTAACGTTATAATGGGAAAAACGAGTGACCTAAGCGACTTTGAGCGTGGTATGATCGTTGGTGCCAGGCGCGTCAGTTCCAATATCTCAGAAACAGCCATCCTCCTGGGGTTTTCACGAACGACAGTGTCTAGGGTTAGGGCCGAGATGGCACAGAACTCGCTTCGCCACTCCTCCACTAACCTCTCCCCCTTTCAGTGTGTATTGTGTTATCAGCCGGTTCTGGCACCATGGCATCAGGGTCAGACCGAGACTCCTGCGGTGGACGACTGGTTTAGGCGCGCAGAGGAGACATAGGAGGCCGCCCGCGTCCATCTCCAGCGAGCCGCGCGTCGCCAGAAAGCCAGCGCGGACCGGCACCGCAGTGAGACCCCGGTGTTCGCACCGCTATCGACCCGTAACCTGCCCCTCCGCCTGCCCTGCCGGAAGCTGGGTCCGTGGTTTGTGGTTTTAAAGTCCTGAGGAGGGTGAACAAGGTATGTTACAGATTACAGCTTCCCTCTGATTATCGTATTAACCCCTCGTTCCATGTGTCTCTCCTCAGGCCGGTGGTGGCTGGTCCGCTCCAGGAATCTGAGGTGCGGGAGGTTCCTCCGCCCCCTTTGGACATCGAAGGGCCCCCGGCCTACATCGTTCATTCCATCCTGGATTCGAGGCTTCTGTACCTCATGGAGTGGAAGGGGTACGGGCCGGAGGAGAGGTGCTGGGTTCCGGTTGCAGATGTTTTGGATCCTGAACTGCTGCGGGAGTTTCCCCGTCGCCGGCTGGATCGCCCTGCGCCTTGTCCTCCGGGTCGTCCTCGAGGCTGGTGTCGGCTGGAACCGCGCGTCAAGGGGGGGGGGGGGGGGGGGGGGGGGGTACAGCCACGACTTTCTCCGAAGTCGGCTCCTCTCCTTGTTCGGGCGGTGTTCGGCGGTCAATGTCACCAGCTTTCTAGCCATCGCCGCTCCATTTTTCCTATTTCCGTTTGTCTTGTCTCGTTTCCATACACACCTGGTTTTCATTTCCCCAATCAATCTACTTGTATTTAACCCTCTGTTTCCCATCATGTTTTGTGTGCAATTGTTTCATGTTATTGTGGTGTTTTATTATGCGCTTTACTTTTGTTATGTTCAGTGTTTTGAGAACATTTGATTTATGTAGTGCTCTCGTTTTTGGAACTAAAATAAAAGTGCGTGTGTTTACATCACTCTACTCTCCTGCACCTGACTTCGCCTCTAATACACCCGTTGACAATTAGAGCAAGCTGGTTGGCCGTAGGCATTTCCATATTACAGCATATTAATGAGTACTAGGTATGTTATGTCATCTGCATTACTAGAGGCCTAAACAAAGGCTTCCCAACTGGCCGTGATTACAGGGCAAAACAGATCAATTGGACATGGGTAAATATTCAACCATTAAAAGGTTTAAGACCCCCTACCACCGTGATCTGTTCCCTATATACATTTAATGGTTAGGGAATTACTACCACATGTAACTTAAATTGTTACAGCACTCTCACTAACGGGTACAAAAAAATAAAGCCTCTTACAAAACACGCCTCAAAATATGAGTGAGAAACAACAATACCTTGCACCCAATAGAGTTCCAAAGGTTTCTGGCACTCCAGAAATGTCAGATGGTACTGTATTGTGAATTACAGTAAATTACTGGCAGCAATTGGCCAGTAAGTTACTGTCGAGTTTCAGGACAAGGTTTGCAGAAGTCCTAAAATACAGTATATTACCGTATTCTGTGGAGGTACAGCATTCTCACTCACAGATGCAACAAATATAGGCTCTTGCATGGGACGCTTTAAAATATGTTCATTAACAGAGACTCTTTCCCCGCCCACGACATTTTCCCACAATGCACCATATTTAATACTGTAAAACACATTTACAGTATTTTACTGTGCATTTTATGGTAATCTACTGTATTCAGTTTAAATAGTAAGTTACTGATAGAATTACAAAAATGGCTAACAGTTCTGTGATCATTCATCATATAACCAACTATATAGTAATACAGGCACATGGCATGGATAATTAATATATATGGGTATTGAATGTGTATAATAGCATAGTTGTATAATAATATGGACAGTGATCAACATTTAACCAACCTTGCTGATGTTGACAGCATTGTGTTTGGCTTGCATAAACTCTGGTGCATCTGCAGGGAGATTGTAAGTATGCAGGAACTTCTCTCCACTGGCTTTATATTCTTGCTGCAAAAAAATAATATCATAACACCATATATTCAATCAGCAGTTTTGTTCAGATCAGTTCAATTCAATTTGGTGCAACACAAAAAAGACATTTAAAAAAAACACATTAAATAGACAAATTCAATTCAATGGACAACTAGATATCTGATTGGTGGCCTTTCTAGTAAGTAAGTACTACTCACAACATTCATGATCTTTTGGTTATGCTTGCACAGCTCCATATTCATGCCGTCCATCTTGCTGGTGAATTTAAAGTTTTCAGGGTGCTGCCTGTACTTGTGCTCATCCAGAACAGCCCCGGCCTGCTTGGCTAGCTCCACAGGAATGGATCCGATGGGGATCCAGCCAGTTCCCTTCACAGAGTTCTCCCAATCCGCTTTGTAGTTCACCTGCATCCGGCAAGGGGAAGAAACCATGTGAGAAATGCTGCAAATTGCCACGACTGTAAAAACCAAAGATGCAGCATTACAACTTACAAGTTGAAGTTTTTTTCAAATCAGGCTAGTAGAAAATGTGCCCAACTAGCCCACCAGGCAAGTGAAATGTTGTATTTTCAAATACAGCATGGCACAGATTAGTAGTAGAATATCACCTGGGCTAGTAGAATATCACCTGGGCTAGTAGAATATCACCTGGGCTAGTAGAATGTCACCTGGGCTAGTAGAATATCACCTGGGCTAGTAGAATATCACCTGGGCTAGTAGAATGTCACCTGGGCTAGTAGAATATCACCTGGGCTAGTAGAATATCACCTGGGCTAGTAGAATGCCACCGGGGCTAGTAGAATGTCACTGGGGCTAGTAGAATGTCACAGGGGCTAGTAGAATGCCACCGGGGATAGTAGAATATAACCGGGGCTAGTAGAATGTCACTGGGGATAGTAGAATGTCACCTGGGCTAGTAGAATGTCACCTTGGCTAGTAGAATATCACCTGGGCTAGTAGAATATCACCTGGGCTAGTAGAATATCACCTGAGCTAGTAGAATGTGGGCTAGTAAAATGCCACCGGGGCTAGTAGAATGTCACTGGGGCTAGTAGAATGTCACAGGGGCTAGTAGAATGCCACCGGGGATAGTAGAATATAACCGGGGCTAGTAGAATGTCACTGGGGATAGTAGAATGTCACCGGGGCTAGCAGAATGTAACCGGGGCTAGTAGAATGTCACCGGGGCTAGTAGAATGAACCTGGGGCTAGTAGAATATAACCTGTGCTGGTAGAAAATCACAGTCTACTAGCCCTTCAGGCCAGTGCGGGAAATCCCTTTGTTCTTTCCCTGTGTAGGAGTCAAACTACTTACATCACTGGCATTGGTGTTCATGGTGCGAGCCAGCTCAAGGTTCATGGCCCCAGGCAGAAGACTGTAGTGGTGCTGGATCTTCCTGTAGCCAGCAAAGGTCTGCACTGTGGAGGCGTGCTTGGCATGTACAACACTCATCATGTCAACTGGAGAGTGGAACTTCAGCTTGGACTTGTGGTAGTCCTTCTTGTAGTTCTTGTCACTCTGCAACCTGGCCACCTCCATGTAGTGCACCAGTAAGGGGTCATCCTGAAGAGTGCGGCAGCCGATTTGTTTGCCCTTTCCCTTCACATAGTCTTTCTTGTACTGGATCTGAAAGGAAGAAGTAAAATAATAATCAGATGTGACACTATTCAACGTAGCCTATATGTGGACTACATACTGTATAGCCCCCACCCAGTACCCTACCCTGAACTTAAAAGAGTGTGACCACCTGGTTACTCTACCATGCACCGTAGAGGCTGCTGCCCTATGTACATAGTCACGGAACACTGGCCACTTTAATAATGGAACGCTGGTCACAGTTGAAATCATATTTACATACTGTTTTACCCACTTCATATGTACAGTATATAATTTCTTGAAATGTTCCAGATTGACTGATCTTCATGTCTTAAAGTATTGATGGACTGTCGCTTCTCTTTGCTTATTTGAGCTGCTCTTGCCATAATATGAACTTGGTATTTTACCAAATTGGGCTAATTTCTGTATATACCACCCCTACTGTACCTTGTCACAACATAAGTGATTGTCCTAAATGCATTAAGAAGGAAAGAAATTCCCCAAATTAACTTTGAACAAGGCACCACTGTTAATTTAAATTCCAGGTGACTACCTCATGAAGCTGGTTGAGAGAATGCCAAGAGTGTGCAAAGCTTTCATCAAGGCAAAGGGTGGCTAATTTGAAGAAATTCAAATATAAAATATATTTTGATTTGTTTAACACTTTTTGGTTACTACATGATTCCATATGTGTTATTTCATAGTTCTACATTGTAGAAAATAGTAAAATAAAGAAAAACCCTTGAATGAGTAGGTGTGTCCAAACTGTTGACTAGTACTGTATATATATATATATATATAATTATACTTCGGACATTGCTCATCCTAATATTTCTATATTTTTTTATTCTATTATTTTACTTTTAAAATGTGTGTGTATTGTTCTGTATTGTTAGATATTACTGCGCTGTTGGAGCTAGGAACACAAACATTTCGCTAAATATCTGCTAAATATGTGTATGCGACCAAACAAATTAAATTTGATTTGATGTTGTCCTGGCAATTTATTGTGTACTTACATCACTGGCAATGTGTCTGCCGTGCTTAGCATGGATGACAGAGATAGCATCAGGCCTCATGTCGTAGCCCTTTGCAATGGTTTCCTCCCAGCTCTGCTTGTAGTAGTTCTGAAATAAACCAATACGGTAAATGAATACACTATTTCCATGAGACACTAATATAACACAGTAAATGCATGTAGCGTACACCCAAGAAGGCACAGCATCATTGAGAGGAAAGATGTCTAAACACTGTAGAGTAGTGGGCAGGCGACGATAACACGATAATACATTTGATAATTTATTAAATTAAATATGAATATAAGGCAACTCCACCAAGGGCTCTGGTCTTGGTCAACAGTACCTTGCTGATGTTGTAGGCGTTGCATTTGGCCTGAAGGAACTGGGGGTCATTATGGGGCAGCGAGTACTTCTGGTGGATCTCCTCAAGACCCTTCTTGTAGTGAAGCTGCAAGGGAAGAAGAATACTCATTAAAATTAGTAGCTACACAAACCCTAAAATAGGTTTTCCATCCACAGAAATGAATTACTGATATAAAAACTAAGTTGAATACAGCACGCAACCTTCATGAATTACCCAGTTTACTCGACACAGAAGCTCAGTTGAAATAGCTTTTTCATCCAGCACTGAGATGAATCTGTGTTTGGGAATGAAGACAGATCACAATGTCCATACTATCATGCAATAAAACTCACATCACTCCTCATTATCTGGTTGACCTGGGCCTGCATCATGACGGGGTGATCAGCGATGGAGGTGAAGGGGACAGTGTCTGGGTGCTGACGGTACTTTCTCTGAAGTGGAGGATCAAGGGTACAAATATTATGTCGAAGCAGATTAAACCAATTTTCATGTGTTTTTAAATTGTCAAGGCGAGAAAAGACTTCACACAATTAAAAATATATTACCACTAATGCTGTTTCTATTGTGAGAGCTCTGGTGAGTACGGCTTCCTTTGTATTTACTGCATTATGACAACTAGACCGGTATATTAAACTAGATCATGTAGTGGTAGCTACCTCATTGAGGATATCTCCAGCTTTCTTGGCCTTCTCCACTTCCATGGAGCCGAAGGCGACCCAACCAGAGCCCTTGGTGGAGTTGTTGTAGTCTGAATGGTATTCATTCTGTAGTGAAGGAAGGAGTCATAAAGTAGTGTGAGAATAACTTTCATTATATTTACACTGTGTATAATGCTGCAATGCTATTATAACCTTTTCCCCAGATGTTTACTAGGATAAAACCAAACCAATCAATTAATGAACACATTAATAAACAAATCAATTAATCTAATAGACCAATCAACCAATCAATTTGATCAATCCATCAGATCAATCTTACGTCACTCTGGATGATGTTGGCCTTCTTGGCCAGGTCCAGCGACATGGCGTCATGAGGAAGGAGGTAGCGGTTGTGGATGGTTCTATAGCCGGCCATGCTGGCGATACCCTGGGACTTCTTGGCCAGGGTGTTCGACATCATGTCCAGCGTGGTGATATACTTGGTTTTTGTCTTCTCATAGTTCTTCTTGTACTCGCGCTGTGGAGAGAGTTTGAGAGAATTATAAGGTGAGGCACGACATTCTCTCCATGGCAAAAAAGTGTTTACTTAATATAAAGGTGAGATGAGTCACAGTGAGCCCTAATAGCCCTTTCACACTGACAGACACAGACCTCATCTTTCTTTTATACCAAAACTCAGTGGAATTTACTTTATTAGGTTTATTTGACAGGGACAATGTACTTTAACTAACATTTTGGAAATGTTCCAGATTATGATAGACAGCTCATTTGTAGTCTAATCTGTAGTCCTTGGGAAGGAAAATGACTTACATCACTCTGGATTTTGGCCACGTGCATGGAGTGTAGCATCTTGGGGTCGTCATGGATGCTGAGGGCTCCCACCATCTTTCCCTTGTTCTTCTCAAATTCCTTCTTGTATTTGACCTGAGGGCAAAGAGCATGTCAAGGCCATTACTACACAGGATACAAAAGGAAACAGTCAGCATTGATCAGTATGAACAATAACATTGCATGTATGTGTAGATGTTACTTTCAGTGCATGCCTACTCACATCACTCGCTATGTTTGTGTGGGCACGGGCTGCAAGGATCGAGATAGCATCACCCTTGACCTCGAACTGCTTGGCTTTCACGTTCTCCCACTCATGCCTATAACAACTCTGCACAGAGGGAATAAATACATTTAGGATATTAGTATCATACAATTAAAGATCAGGAGGGTTTATCCAAGGAGGGTCAACAATAACCGAATGTAATGACTGTGAAATTATGTCAATACAAGCACAGAATTTTCTAATCATCTTATAACAAATTCAATTAAAAACATTATCTACAGTATCATCAACAGAACATTATCTGCAGTATCATCAACAGAACATTATCACAAAAATACATTTTTCTACATAATCACCAACAGAACATGACCTACATTATCATCAACAGAATTGCACTTACATCACTAAGGTTATATGCATTGGCTCTGGACTGGAGGAAGAAGGGGTAGTCTGGGGGCAGGGCACACTTAAACTTATCCAACTCATACGCTGCGTGATAGTTGAGCTGGAAAACAGAGGAAGAACCACATGAAAACACATGAAAATACAGCACAGTCAGGTAAAATGTGCATAGAGCTGAGTAGAGCTATAGGGACTCCTTGTGAACAAGATGAGTACTACCGGGGTTGTTTCACACCACTAGAGGGCAGTGCTGCCTGTCTGTGAGGAGTAGGAAGCCAAGAGTTGTCTCAACTGTCAGCCCCCCCTCCTCTCATGAGACTAGGGGTTATTTTCATCAGACTGAATGCATGTTGCTATTAATACTACAGAGAGAGAGATAGGGCTCTCTGGTTTCCATGGCGTTTGCAGGAAGACAGCTGGGTTATGTGGGGCTCCAGAGTGGCGCAGTGGTCTAAGGCACAGCATCTCAGTTTTTTATTTATTTTTAATTTCACCTTTATTTAACCAGGTAGGCCAGTTGAGAACAAGTTCTCATTTACAACTGCGACTTGGCAATGCTGGAGGTGTCACTACAGACACCTTGTTTCGAATCCAGGCTGTATCACAACTGGACGTGATTGGGAGTCCCATAGAGCGGAGCACAATTGATCCAGCGTTGTCCGGGTTAGGGTTTGGCCGGGGTAGGCCGTCATTGTAAATAAGAATGTGTTCTTAACTGACTTGCCCAGTTAAATAAAGGTTAAATAAACAAACACAAAAAGTGCTGTGTAGATGAATGAGCACATTTTCAAGCAACAGCTATCAAGAACCTTTAGTGTCATGGCAACAACTCAACCGACATCTCTTTTCCAGCATTTGTTCATAAACTCTAACAAAATGATGTCACATATTTTTAACAGGTTGTCCCACTGAGGTCAAAATACCTATTTTCTAAGCTAGACAGACAGATGTAATTGTAATTCTATAGCGTAACTAGTTAATATTGAACGTAATAATCGTCTGGTCTGTAGTAAAAGTTGAATACATACGTCACTCAGCTGTTTGGCGTTGATGGCAGCTTGCACTTGAACAGGCGAGTCTGTCACTTGCGTAAACTTCACCGTACCCGGATGTTGCCGGTACACTTTCTGCAAAATGAAACAACGCACATGAAAGATGTCATTCATAAACTGGATGGTTCGAGCCCTGAATGCTGATTAACTGACAGCCATGGTATATCAGACCGTATACCACATGTATGACAAAACGGTTCATTTTACTGCTCTAAATATGTTGGTAAGTAGTTTATCATAGCAATAAAGCACCTCAGGTGTTTGTGGTATATGACCAATATATCACTGCTAAGGGCTGTATCCAGGAACTCTGTGTTGCATTGTGCATAAGAACAGCCCTTGGCCATGGTATATTGGCCATATACCTCACCCCCTCGTGCATTATTGCTTAAATATATCATATCAATACCAAGAACAAAATGAAGACAATGTTAACCAAAATCAAATAATTCTGTCAATCTAATGTTCAATGGAAAGGTCTTGTCCATGCTCATCATACTGCAACTGACTGGTTCTAGTTTCCACCATTTCCTTACATCTTTACACTGGGCAACTTTCTTATGAGCTTCATATTCTGGTGACATGGTTTGAGGATAGAAACATCTTGTCTTGATGTCCTCATAATCAGCTTTGTAGTTTTGCTGAAAAGACAAAAGAAAAGACTGTTACTTTCTAATCATTCAGAGTGAACTGACCTGTGGTACAGTAAAAATACAATGCATGGATCCCAAATGACACCCTATTCCCTTAACAGAGGAGAAAACAAGACAAAACCAATGTTTTACTCTTATCCATATAATAGAGGAGAAAACAAGACAAAACCAATGTTTTACTCTTAACCATATAATAGAGGAGAAAACAAGACAAAACCAATGTTTTACTCTTAACCATATAATAGAGGAGAAAACAAGACAAAACCAATGTTTTACTCTTAACCATATAATAGAGGAGAAAACAAGACAAAACCAATGTTTTACTCTTATCCATATAATAGAGGAGAAAACAAGACAAAACCAATGTTTTACTCTTATCCATATAATAGAGGAGAAAACAAGACAAAACCAATGTTTTACTCTTAACCATATAATAGAGGAGAAAACAAGACAAAACCAATGTTTTACTCTTAACCATATAATAGAGGAGAAAACAAGACAAAACCAATGTTTTACTCTTAACCATATAATAGAGGAGAAAACAAGACAAAACCACTACTTACTTCGCTCTTGATCTCCTCCATTTTCTTGCAGTGCTGTGTGTAGATATCCTCATAGCTGCCAATATAGTGGCCCTTCACCTCGTTCTCATACTTGTCTTTATAATGTGCCTGTGAGGGGGGACGGAAGAAGTACACATGAATCCATGTAAGATCCATTTGCCTCAAACAATACAGTTGAAGTCGGACATTTACATACACCTTAGCCAAATACATTTAAACTCAGTTTTCACAATTCCTGACATTTATTCTTAGTAAACATTCCCTGTCTTAGGTCAGTTAGGATTACCACTTTATTTTAAGAATGTGAAATGTCAGAATAAGAGTAGAGAGAATGATTTATTTCAGCTTGTATTTCTTTCATCACATTCCCAGGGGGTCAGAAGTTTACATACACTCAATTAGTATTTGGTAGCATTGCCTTTAAATTGTTTAACTTGGGTCAAACATTTCGGGTAGCCTTCCACAAGCTTCCCACAATAAGTTGGGTGAATTTTGGAACATTCCTCCTGACAGAGCTGGTGTAACTGAGTCAGGTTTGTAGGCCTTTCTCGCACACGCTTTTTCAGTTCTGCCCACAAATTTTCTATGGGAAAGAGGTCGGGGCTTTGTGATGGCCACTCCAATACCTTGACCCTGTTGTCCTTAAGCCATTTTGCCACAACTTTGGAATTATGCTTTGGGTCATTGTCCATTTGGAAGACCCATTTGTGACCAAGCTTTAACTTCCTGACTGACGTCTTGAGATGTTGCTTCAATATATCCACATAATTTTCCTCCCTCATGATGCCATCTATTTTGTGAAGTGCACCAGTCCCTCCTGCAGCAAAGCACCCCCACAACATGATGCTTTCACCCCCGTGCTTCACGGTTGGGATGGTATTCTTCGGCTTGAAAGCCTCCCCCTTTTTCCTCCAAACAGACGATGGTCATTATGGCCAATCAGTTCTATTTTTGTTTCATCAGACCAGAGGACATTTCTCCAAAAAGTACGATCTTTGTCCCCATGTGCAGTTGCAAACCATAGTCTGGCTTTTTTATTGCGGTTTTGGAGCAGTGGCTTCTTCCTTACTGAGCGGCCTTTCAGGTTATGTCGATATAGGACAGTTTTACTGTGGATATAGATACTTCTGTACCTATTTCCTCCAGCATCTTCACAAGGTCCTTTGCTGTTGTTCTGGGATTGATTTGCACTTTTCGCACCAAAGTACGTTCATCTCAAGGAGACAGAACGCGTCTCCTTCCTGAGCAGTATGACAGCTGCGTGGTCCCATGGTGTTTATACTTGCGTACTATTGTTTGTACAGATGAACGTGGTACATTCAGGTGTTTGAGAATTTCTCCCATGGATGAACCAGACTTGTGGAGGTCTACAATCTTTTTCTGCGGTCTTTTGGCTGATTTCTTTTGATTTTACTGTGATGTCAAGCAGAGGCACTGAGTTTGAAGGTAGGCCTTGAAATACATCCACAGGTACACCTCCAAATGACTCAAATGATGTCAATTAGCCTATCAGAAGCTTCTAAAGCCATGACATAATTTTCTGGAATTTTCCAAGCTGTGATAAAGGCACAGTCAACTTAGTGTATGTAAACTTCTGACCCACTGGAATTGTGATACAGTGAATTATAAGTGAAATAATTTGTCTGTAAACAATTGTTGGAAAAATGACTTGTGTCATGCACAAAGTAGATGTCCTAACCGACTTGCCAAAACTACAGTTTGTTAACAAGAAATGTGTGGAGTGGTTGAAAAACAAGTTTTAATGACTCCAACCTAAGTGTATGTAAACTTCCGACTTCAACTGTACAATGAATAAAGGAAATCCACTTTGAAAGTTCAGTTAAGCTTGTTGCTGCCATTCTTACGGTACAATGATTTGTTGAACACTCACGTCACTGAACTGTTGTACAACAGAGTCCATCTTGAACTTGGGCGTGTCACAGTAGTTGATACTTGACCCCCTCGATTTCTCATAGCTGGCCTTGTAGACTTTCTGCAAAGGTAGTGATCAGAGGAGAAATGTTGAACAGAAAATAATGACACTAAAACTAGAGTTATATATCTCAAATACAAATCAAAGTTTTTTGGCTTTCAATCGATGAACTTCTTCAAAAGGATCTTATATCCAAATATAAGGTTCTGTGAATAGCTACAGTAATTCTTAATACAAATTGATAGTGAGTGACTAGTAACTAAGTAGACTCATTAAAGTAGTGCTTGGGGTCATGTTACAACTCCAGTCGGTTAACTATAGTATACAGGCATCCACGTTGTCAGAATTATCCCCAGTAATATGATGATTAAGTTAATGGGGGTTCCCCATTACTCACCGTTACCACTTAACTAGTGGGAATCTGCTGTTAAAACCGTTACCCTGTCTAACAAACTGCCAACTGTCTAGCTAAAAGTGTACTAATAAACACTATACAAGCTAATTTAAAACACGAGTAGCGACTGCTGAGAACGGAGATGAAAGATAACTGTTGTAATCAGCTAGAACATGGGATGGGATACTGAATGGTTTTCTGTAACTAATGACTGCCTCTCATAGAAGAGACGTGATTGTTTAGCTTCCTGTAACTTCTGTCTATTTCAGTATGACACCTGTTTGGACCAATGGTTCAGTCTCCCCGACTTAGACACTTACGTCACTCAAGATGGTGCCAGCGTATCTCAGCTGCCTGAGCAGAGGGTTGTCTGTGGCTGGGAGAACGTTGTAGTCAGCTACCGATTTGCTGTTCTCGTAATCCTTCTTGTATTTGATCTGAGGAGAGAAAAACGGGCACAAGTCAATACATGATGTGTTAATTTTACTGTGATAAAGCGATTCATGGAAAGGTTAATACGATTACTCATCACCATAGCAGATTTTGGATTGACATGTCAGCATGCGTTGGTATGTGAATGAAGCCACGGTGTGAAGAGTGTTTACATTTGATTGATAAGTGCTAAGAAACAGTGACTCCTTCAGGAAAGCTAGAGTTTTGTTACTAGCTACGGCATAGCCTAAATGTCTTTCAACTACTGTCTGACAAGACAACTATTTGTAATTTATCTGAGTACGGAACATGTGTGGACACATCCTGATGTCTGCGTGACCAAAGAGTCATGGTTTTGACTGACGCTCTGATCAGACAAGGTCACAGGTCAACCCAGTGTGTCTATCTGCCTGCAGCCGCATCAGATGGATCTATAAAAATAGACCCTGCTTCCTTTCTCTGAGAGAAGCAGTAGGTGGCTGTTTGGTTGGTTGATTAGCTAGTTGGTTTGATGTGTGTGTGTGTGTGTGTGTGTACGTGAGTGTGTTTTTGTGTGTGTGTCGTGTGTGTGTTCTCCTTTATGTCCCTCTGAGGGCTTATAGACTCACCGAGCTAGCAGCGTGACCAGCCTTCTTGTGCTGTTTGTATTCTGGCGTCTCGGTTTGCATAAAATTGATTTGGTCTTTTATGTCCTCATACGCAGCCGTGTACATTTTCTGAATTGAAAAAAGACAAATGGATTAAATATAGATATTAAATGTGTTATGATTTGATGAACACAATGTTATGTCACTATGCCAATAACTAATCATATGCTACACGATAGTGGGCTCTTACATTGCTAAGGTTGTCCATAGCTACCCTGGCAACGGCCACCTCAATGTAGGGCGTCTCACACCAGTGGCCCTTGACGTTCTTGTTGTAGTCCTCATGGTACTTGAGCTGCAAGATAAAGGCAAGGAAAAGTCAGACATTGGGGTAATTTAGAATAATAAGAACTGAAGCTTTGCCTCAATAACTACAGTAAGAAGAACTAAAGCTTTGCCTCAATAACTACAGTAAGAAGAACTAAAGCTTTACCTCAATAACTACAGTAAGAAGAACTGAAGCTTTGCCTCAATAACTACAGTAAGAAGAACTAAAGCTTTACCTCAATAACTACAGTAAGAAGAACTAAAGCTTTGCCTCAATAACTACAGTAAGAAGAACTGAAGCTTTGCCTCATTAACTACAGTAAGAAGAACTGAAGCTTTACCTCAATAACTACAGTAAGAAGAACTGAAGCTTTGCCTCAATAACTACAGTAAGAAGAACTGAAGCTTTGCCTCAATAACTACAGTAAGAAGAACTGAAGCTTTACCTCAATAACTACAGTAAGAAGAACTGAAGCTTTGCCTCAATAACTACAGTAAGAAGAACTGAAGCTTTGCCTCAATAACTACAGTAAGAAGAACTGAAGCTTTACCTCAATAACTACAGTAAGAAGAACTGAAGCTTTGCCTCAATAACTACAGTAAGAAGAACTGAAGCTTTACCTCAATAACTACATTAAGAAGAACTAAAGCTTTGCCTCAATAACTACAGCACAAATATGGTATGAAACAATCAAGAAAGAAAACAAATATTATCAGTCAAAATGTTCCTTAAAAAATAATTCTAAACAAAATGATACGTTGCTCCCTTTCTGTGTCCAGAACAGGGCTGCTGCCCTCTAGTAGTATCATGGAGCAGGTACCAGTTATCCCTTTCTGTGTCCAGAACAGGGCTGCTGCCCTCTAGTAGTATCATGGAGCAGGTGCCAGTTACCCCTTTTTGTGTCCAGAACAGGGCTGCTGCCCTCCAGTAATATCATGGAGCAGGTGCCAGTTATCCCTTTCTGTGTCCAGAACAGGGCTGCTGCCCTCCAGTAGTATCATGGAGCAGGTGCCAGTTATCCCTTTCTGTGTCCAGAACAGGGCTGCTGCCCTCCAGTAATATCATGGAGCAGGTGCCAGTTATCCCTTTCTGTGTCCAGAACAGGGCTGCTGCCCTCCAGTAATATCATGGAGCAGGTGCCAGTTATCCCTTTCTGTGTCCAGAACAGGGCTGCTGCCTTCCAGTAATATCATGGAGCAGGTGCCAGTTATCCCTTTCTGTGTCCAGAACAGGGCTGCTGCCCTCCAGTAATATCATGGAGCAGCTGCCAGTTATCCCTTTCTGTGTCCAGAACAGGGCTGCTGCCCTCCAGTAATATCATGGAGCAGGTGCCAGTTATCCCTTTCTGTGTCCAGAACAGGGCTGCTGCCCTCCAGTAATATCATGGAGCAGGTGCCAGTTATCCCTTTCTGTGTCCAGAACAGGGCTGCTGCCCTCCAGTAATATCATGGAGCAGGTGCCAGTTATCCCTTTCTGTGTCCAGAACAGGGCTGCTGCCCTCCAGTAATATCATGGAGCAGGTGCCAGTTATCCCTTTCTGTGTCCAGAACAGGGCTGCTGCCCTCCAGTAATATCATGGAGCAGGTGCCAGTTATCCCTTTCTGTGTCCAGAACAGGGCTGCTGCCCTCCAGTAGTATCATGGAGCAGGTGCCAGTTATCCCTTTCTGTGTCCAGAACAGGGCTGCTGCCTCCAGTAATATCATGGAGCAGGTGCCAGTTATCCCTTTCTGTGTCCAGAACAGGGCTGCTGCCCTCCAGTAGTATCATGGAGCAGGTGCCAGTTATCCCTTTCTGTGTCCAGAACAGGGCTGCTGCCCTCCAGTAATATCATGGAGCAGGTGCCAGTTATCCCTTTCTGTGTCCAGAACAGGGCTGCTGCCCTCCAGTAATATCATGGAGCAGGTGCCAGTTATCCCTTTCTGTGTCCAGAACAGGGCTGCTGCCCTCCAGTAGTATCATGGAGCAGGTGCCAGTTATCCCTTTCTGTGTCCAGAACAGGGCTGCTGCCCTCCAGTAATATCATGGAGCAGGTACCAGTTATCCCTTTCTGTGTCCAGAACAGGGCTGCTGCCCTCCAGTAATATCATGGAGCAGGTACCAGTTATCCCTTTCTGTGTCCAGAACAGGGCTGCTGCCCTCCAGTAATATCATGGAGCAGGTGCCAGTTATCCCTTTCTGTCTCCCAGGGACAAGGACAGCAGGGCTGGGGACAGCAGGGCTGGGAGAGAGAGGGACTTGGAGGGATGTGAGACTTCACCCATGCCAAGCAGTTACTGACAGCACCCCTGCCCTCTCTGTCAGGACTCGATAGCTGAGTGCTATGATACATTTCAACATGATAATGTTGTCAAGGATGATGAGTGACTGATGGATACAATGACAGAAAAGCCATTGTCAATGAATGGTGATGTGTGTTTGTGTGTGTGTGTGTGTGTGTGTGTGTGTGTGTGTGTGTGTGTGTGTGTGTGTGTGTGTGTGTGTGTGTGTGTGTGTGTGTGTGTGTGGAACCACTTACGTCACTGCGCTGTTCAAAATTTTTCTTGGCCAGCTCCATATCATTAGGGACAGCCAGAGATGTGTACTTTGCCGTTCGCTCAGCATGCCCCTTCTTGTACAGGATCTGCCGAGTAGGGTTGAAACAGAACAGAATGGTGAGATGAACAGAATATTGAGATGAACAGAATGGTGACAGGAACTGAATGATGAGATGAACAGAGTAGGAGAGAAACAGAACAGAGTAGGAGAGAAACAGAACAGAGTAGGAGAAAAACAGAACAGAATGGTGAGATGGACCTCTAGTTTCATGGTTATTGGACACAGAGATAGGGTATTGGATAAATTGGATAAACAAATGAACTGGATCAGTGGAAACCTGAAGCTCACTTTAAATAAAGAGTGAAAGCAGTGACCATTTTAATTGCATCCTATTTATCTGCTCAAAGGAAATGATTCCATATAGGACATCTGAGTAACAGAAAACTACAAGCTCAGAGAGAAAAAATAGAGGGTTTAAAAGGTGGGTGGTTACTGTACTTTTCTGAAGTGTGATTGATGTAGGGCGCCTTTCTGCGATGTGAGCAATTAATTGGTCTAAGTGAATTACAAAGAGAACCACCACACTCATGGCTCAGCCAAGGGACTGACTGACGCAGAGACTGTATTCTGGGAATATTGTTGTTTAGGAGGATATTTATGATTGACAACAGTTAGTCCGAGTAAGAAATTAATGTTGTTAAGTCAAACATAACTATCTTAATCTCTGATACAACTGATCTAATAACACTGATATTAACTTGTTGTAATTACTAGTAAAAGTGTAGTTATGAATATAATACAATACAATACAATATATGTTTGTAGTTGCTGTACTCACATCACTGAGGACCTCCTGTGCCTTGGCCACCCTGCGCAGCTCTGGAGAATCGCTGTAAGGATAGCACATGGTCTTGTCCTCATCCCATTGCTCCGTGTACAGTTTCTGATCACACAGAAAAATAAAATGACAAGTTAGCTTGCCTTTTTAGCTCCCTTTTTAGCTCTCTTTTTTTGAGTAAAATGTCATCTTAATTGAGTAATCTACATATAAAATATTGTTATAATCTCATACGACTGAGTAGGGTTCAGTATGACGATACCTTGCTGTAGTTGGCAGCGTTCTTCACAGCCAGGACAAGTTCCGGGGCATCAGGGGGCAGCAGGTACCTGTCCTTTGTCTCATCCCACTTGGCCCTGTACAGAACCTTGCTGATCAGCTCAGAGACATGCTTGACATGGGCGATCTCTCTAGCCTCCCCATCATACAAACTGGTACACCTGACCTTATTGCCCTCCATACGGTACTTCACCTGGTAGGGGCAATGAGTCAAGTGTTAGAAAATAAAATAAAGTTGTTTAAACAAAAAAAAAATTGAAAATTGACTGAGACTGAGATATATGATATCTATCAGAAAAGTGGACAGAATAGAAGAGAATGGAGGCCTCCATACCTCAGACAGCTGCTCCTGAGCCTTCTTGATCCTCATCATCTCAGGGGTGTCAGCCGTGATGGCATAGGGTTTCCCCTTAGCCTTGTCATAGGCATGACGGTACTTGTTCTGTTAGGGACACATAGGAACATCATAACATCATAATCAAACTCTGGTGAGCCAGAACAACAGGGGGGGGGGGGGGGGGGGAAGCATTCACCTGGGTTGTGTTCATTATGCTATAAACTGATAAAAACTGACAGAAACAGAGAAGGTACTACTTGGACTTGTCCAATAAGAAACACAAACTTTCCCTTTCCGTTTCAAAACGTTTTGCTACGTCTTGCCCTAATGAACATGACCTGGTTGACCTGGGCTTGCTTACGTAGGAGAACAAGTCCAGCATCTTCTGGCTGTGGGCCAAGTAAGGAGTCATGAACTTGGAGGTGTCCACCTTAACCTTCTTCCTGACCACTCTCCTCGCAGGAACGCCAGGCTGGGAAATAGAAGACCGTTGTTCCTTAATGATAGGAAACCAGGCCAGAGGTATACATCCACTTCCAACTTACAATCCACTTACAAAGGCTAGTGACACAATACAGAGAGATCAGAAACAAGATGGAATCATGACTACTGTAACAACGGAAGAATAGTACTAGGTAGGTATAATATAAATACATGGGTAAACAAGTGCTAGAACAGGCCGTGTATATAATAACATTTATAGCATCGAAAAATGAATTAGAATTACATTTTGACTATCATAAGACTCTTACAAAAAGGACACTTGTGTGTGAAAGCAACAATGGCTTAGGCTAGTTCATGCTACTCTGCAACCAAGTGCACTTACCTGCAAGAATTCAATACAATGGGTAACAAAAAAAGGATAACTTAAGTTACAAATGGTGTTTTTTCACCCTACCATGTGGGCCCAGCTGTTCAAAAGTTATCTATCTGGATTTCGCCTATAGGATAGGATTAACTGCATAGAAATCGAATGAATAGAACGAGAGTCCCCAATGAAGTCAATTATTTGTCCATTCTATTCATTGTATTTCAATTAACTTTAATCCTATCCAATAGGCAAAATCCAGATAGATAGCTTTTGAAAAACTGTGGCCATTACAGGGAATGATTAGAGAACTACACTGAGTACACCAAATATTAGGAACACCTTCCTAATATTGAGTTGGCTAGGTTAAGGTCTTGTAGGGACAGAGGATAGGACATATTATCAAGGGTACAGGAAAGTACAGGAACTGAGGGAAAGGGACTGAATGAAGGAAAGGAAATGAGAATGAATGAAGGAAAGGAGACTGAAAGAAAGGAAATGAAAGGAGACTGAATGAAGGAAAGGAGACTGATCCAAGGAAATGAAAGGAGTCTGAACCAAGGAAATGAAAGGAAAGGAGACTGAATGAAGGAAATTATAGGAGACTGAGCAAATTAAAGAAGGGACTGGCCATGAATGAGCCAGTGGACAAAAGCAGTGTTGGGCATAGCAAGACACACAGTTTCACAGTTGACTGACTGCATGCATCACTTAGCAACACCGGGCTATATGAGGGCTATTTCATCTATCACTCAATAGCCTTAGGGCCATCTGAGGACAATTAACATGAAGTCCTGATTTGTGAATTACCCAAACAATCGCCTTTTTGTTTGGGAACTCACTTTTGGAATGGCAAAAAAAAATATTCCTCGACTTGAGTAAATTGTGAATTATTGTTAAACAAGGGAGTTTGTTTAATAATCCACGGGGCCACAAACACATGGCTTTTTAAACAGTATCCTTTCTTGTAGAGTGCCTTTCCTTCGTTGGTGGAATAACCCTCATGGCATGCAAGTACCCAGCATGATGAACTGCTGGTGCTGTTTATTTCACTGTTGTCTTCTACCTGTTGAGTTACCGCTGCTGCCCGAGATGTGGTCTGGTGAGAGGTGGTCGAAGTCACCGTCTCCTCAAAAAACTATAAATATAGGAACAATTCGCAGGTTTCAAAATCGCCATTACAAGTAAAAGGAAGACATACTGTATCACATGTTTTGCATTGAGTTTTTCTCCCAGTTCTGTTGCAATAATACCCTGATCTCTGACCAGTGGTGGAACAAGTACCCAGTTGTCACACTTCAGTAAGAGTAAAGATACCTTAATAGAAAATGACTCAAGTAAAAGTTAAAGTCACCCAGTAAAATACTACTTGAGTAAAAGTCTAAAGGTATCAAAAGTAAAAGTATAAATTATTTCAAATTCCTCAGACCAGGGATGTTATTTTGATTCGTGAGTGAATTGGACAATTTTTCTGTCCTGATATGACATTAAAATGTAACGCGTACTTTGGGTGTCAAGGAAAATGTAGGGAGTAAAAAGTACAATATTTTATTTAGGAATGTAGTGAATTAAAAATAAAAGTAGTCAAAAATATGAATAGTTAAGTAAAGTACAAAAAACTACTTAAGTAGTACTTTCAAATATATTTTACATAAGTAAAAGTCACACCACTGTCACTGACACAGTCAGTTAGCCTTTTATACGGGAAACAACACTGACACAGTCAGTTAGCCTTTTATACGGGAAACAACACTGACACAGTCAGTTAGCCTTTTATACGGGAAACAACACTGACACAGTCAGTTAGCCTTTTATTCGGGAAACAACACTGACACAGTCAGTTAGCCTTTTATACGGGAAACAACACTGACACAGTCAGTTAGCCTTTTATACGGGAAACAACACTGACACAGTCAGTTAGCCTTTTATACGGGAAACAACACTGACACAGTCAGTTAGCCTTTTATACGGGAAACAACACTGACACAGTCAGTTAGCCTTTTATACGGGAAACAACACTGACACAGTCAGTTAGCCTTTTATACGGGAAACAACACTGACACAGTCAGTTAGCCTTTTATACGGGAAACAACACTGACACAGTCAGTTAACCTTTTATACGGGAAACAACACTGACAAGCAGTAATAATTATACTGACTTAATATTCATCTGCACTGTTGCCACAATTATCTGGTTATAGAAGCTAAGTCAAATATTCTGCATTAACGTTTAAAGTTCAGCTACAGTCTTTGATAATTACCAGAATTATATAGTAATTACATTCACTATTATGTAATAAAAAGTCCCATGTATCCCAGATCTCACCAGTGACTTTAAAGGTTTCCTTTTGGAGCCTGGAATATGCTGTGATTACTGAACAGTGTAATGAAGCCCCTATTCCAGGGGGAAAGAGGAGCAGGAGCCTATAATAGCAACTGACTGACTGACTCTCTGTCTGCCTGACTGCCTGCCTTCTGCATCTGCCTGACAGAGCCCTCTGACCAGACCTGGGTTCAAATACTATTTGAAATCATTTGTAATAATTTAGCTGGTCTTGACAGAACTTGTCTGGCACAATGGAAACAATAGAACAGTTGCAAAATGGCAAACTCTGGCATTTTTCAAAAATGATGTGAAAGATTAGAATGTGAAAGATAGTATTTGCAGTGAACCCAGGTCTGATCAACAGAACCCTCTGACCGACCATCCCTGGGAACATAGACACCCTCACAAGACCTCACTGGCTATTTATGTTGGTTATTACATTTACAAGTTCATTGTTCTTGTTATAAATAGCCGTTATGAATGTGAATATGAACAAGACAGATAAAACTCTTTTAATATTTAGAGATTATACTAATAAATATCCTACAATCAGTTTCAATCGGAGCAGCATACTGTACTAAACAAAAATAATTCCAAACATATTCCCTGTATAGCCTGTGTCTAACTTTAACTAGGATTAAATTGTAGCCAGTGACCTGTGAGTTGAAAGTGACAGTATCTTGAACTCTAACAGTCATCTCAAACATCTCAAATGCAACATCTGTTTGTGCTATCTTGCAAGGAGTTGGATCAGGTTAAGATTCTCCTACTGCTACAGAGCTGCTACAGAGCCTAGATCTGCGTTCCTCCTCTAGCTAGGTGCAGGTTGGCTGTCGGTTTCTCAAGACTTGCATCTACCTCCTAAGCACATTCTAAATTGAAGTTAGCAGACCCTGGGCTACTGGTGATACTGCCATGTGATTTAAAACAGGCAGCACAACCCTTCTCACCATCCTCCCGCTCCCTCCCTGCCTGCCTGTCTGCCATAGATGTCCACAGCTAAATTTGTATCGCCAGTGCTGTCCTGTCCAGAGAGTTTTTAACAGCCACAGCTCAGAGCTTAGAGTCAATGTTTCTCACACTGGGAGAACAATATACTGTGAAATGTTCTCAAATTTGATTAACGTCAAGAGAGAAAAGTAGCATAGCATAAGACTATTAGGCTGAGTACCAGTCTCTTTAGCTAACATTCCACTTCTTGCCACTCCTTGTCTTTGTCACATGACATGGAGTACAGGGAGCGGATTAGCTAAAGAGACTGGTACCCAGGCTATAAAACCATGTATTACTTTCTTGAGGAAGTGCTTTCGTTAAATGCTTAATATTAAATACTTACCATCCATATTAATAACCACTTACTAACCATAATGAAATATCAACAAACAATTATACAAAAACAGAAAAATGGGGGGGTTATATTTCCAAATGCAACAATAAAAGATCAGAAGTTTCTTCCACATCTTCAATAAGAAGAAATGTTTCCGATTCCCCTATAAGTTATCAACAACATAAAGTTTAGATGAATACGAGGGTAAATTTTAGACAAATATGAGCCTAACTTAAATCCTATTTCACCAGGAAATAAAATATGACATTATTAGTCTTCTACTTTCAAGCTCTGGCACAGAGTGGACCATCACGAAGAAATAAGAATAAAAAGACTTCCTTAAAAACTTGGATAGACTATGTGGATTATGGTGATACTACACAATGGCCAGAACTGCCAGCTAAATGGCTCAAAATATATTTTATTGCACATTCTTGCAGAAAGGCACAGTATTATCTCACTGATACTATCTACAGTATCTACCAAAAAACTTTGGTCACTTCCAACAAAATGGCGGCTCCCCAAGCTTGCAGGTCTTCCATCAATCCATCATTCTTATGAATGGAACATCACAACATTACTACACCAATGGTGTAAGAAATGTTCTAGATTAAGAATCTTCCATTGAGGCATCTGCAGTGCAGTGTAACCTAATGTGAATTTACAGTATCTACAGATATGTCAGCAATGACTTCACACTGGCTGTTGTGTAACAACTAGACCTATTACATCAGTGTGCTCCTACCATCAAAGCCCATAGCTGTCTGGGAGTCTTTAGGATAAGGTGGTTGGTCAGGTAAAGTGTACTTATACTACATGTATCAACTACCAAGTTAAAGGTGCAATATTCAGAAACTGCTCCGCCATTTCCTGGTTTCTAAAATTCTAATAGCTCGCCTAATTTCAGTTTATCTGACAAAACAAGCAGTCATTGCGTAGAATATCTTTGTAACATCGAAACTGCTGTGAAATATGTTTTCAATAACCACAAATATTTTATGTTCAGCTGTTTGAAGCTGGTGTTCAAAACCGAAAGTAAAGGACACAAAAATGAAGATTAAGAATGGGAAGCATAGAGATAGCGCACATAGAACAGATCTACTGCTTCTTAGACCTGCTTTCAATTAGAATGACATATCTGTAGCTCACATTTCTATGTGAATTTGGTCTGGTTGCCCAAAAAGTTATGTAGCTTTAAAGGAGAAGTTTTCCCATTTTGAACTTTGCACTGCTTAAAACCATTTTTTATCTATATCTATATTTTAGTCTCAAAATCAAATCATTTCTGGGTAACAATTAAGTGCCTTACTGTGATTGATTTAACTTAAAAAGGTGAAAATATATAATTCCTAGCAAAGAGACATTTCTCAAGCAAGAATTGCGCTAGGACTGTCTGGGAGTGGTCTGAGTGGGGAGGGGAAACTGAACATTTATTGGCAGAGAGGTTAAGAACTGACATTATTATTGATGATTTAACTAATTTACCGCCTGTTGATGTCACCAGGCATCAACAGGCGATAAACTTTATCCCACCAAAGCAGACAGAAATTTCAGGCGGTATTTTCAAACAGCTTTTACACTAAAGGGGCACTATCATAATTTAAACAATTTCACAGTATTATTCCAACCTCATTCTGTGAACACATATATATATATATATATATCGTTTTTGACTGCGCTGGGCCTTTAAGTGCAATGGTCCTTGTAAACAAAATGGTGTGATTGCTTTTTATGCTCATAACTGGGCTTTAAAATGTCCAGGAAAAGAGAAAAGTGGCAGGGGTTTTGATTTTAATGGCTGGTCTGATTTACAGTTCTCTGGTCTGTACAGTATTGGCCAGGGCCATGTCTCCTGCTAGCTAGCATATAAGGAGATGGGTGTTCTACTGAAACAGGATCTAACCCTCCTCACAGCTCAGAGATGCCTGGCCTCCTGAATTGCTGACTGGGGTGGTATCAAAAGTAAGTTTACTATTCATAGGGACTGAGTAAAGCTGGCCACTGAATCTGCAGACCCACCAGTACAGGGGCCAGAGAAGCCCAGCGGAGCCATATAACTCTGACCTAAGAACATAGAGGGTTTGGAACAGGGTCGAGGTGCCAATTCCATGACAATCAGGTCAAGTCAGGAAGTAAGTAAACTGATATTCTGATTCCATTTCCCTTGACTGATTTGGAATAGAATTGACCCCAAGACCAGTTTGGAGGGCCCACAAGGCCTAACCCCGCACCCCTCTGATTCAAAGAGGTTGGGTTAAATGCAGAAGACAACTATGGTATGTTGTGTCGATCTTGTGAGAAAATATTTACTTACCTCTTCCTCAAAAATCTCCTCTTCCTCAAACTCGTCCTCAAATTCTTCATTCTCATCCATGATGATGCAGTTTTAGGGGTTGTCTACCTGAAACACACAACAATCATTTGATTTCTCAATGAAGCAACCTCCCAGTAAACTATGGTACACAATGTGTCTTTACCAGAGGCTGAAGGACAACATTAGCATAAATATTTTAAGAACCTGCCTTGCAGTGGCTTTTTAAGCCAAACCACCAAAGTCAAAGACAGAATATGGACAAAACCCTCTAACAATGTCTGTCACACAAAGTGTGTAACATGATATTCTGATATTTCTTAATCTCTTGTTTCTTCGTCTTCTTTTGTCATCGTTTTGTTTTGGGATTATTTGTGTATTAGCACTGCTGGAGCTAGAAACCAAGCGTTTCGCTGCACCTGCTTTAACATCTGCTAATCTGTGTAGGCAACAAATAAACTTTGATTTGATTGTAACATGTACACACAATAATGCCAGAATGCCAACCAATGCAACATGCTGTACCCCAGTTAAGACTCCTGTAGTATTTCCAGTGACCTTAGAGTAAAGGAAGCTGCTGACTTGCCGTCCACTAGAGCCCCAAACTGATATTCCACTTTGCGTTTTGCCTTCAAACCTAGACAAAAAAAACAAATACTATTCAAAATTCCCAGTCGAATAAAGATCAGGTAGAGCTAAAAGGTGTGACCACGGGCCAAGTTGCACTGGACTGCTTTTCACAGGCCTATAGGCTTTGTTGAAGGTTTGACACCCAAAACCCCCTCTAGAGCAGTCCTGCGCCTCCTGGCTGAAGGGTTGGCACAGCTGTCCTCATATCGCTCCAGCTATTTGTCATGTAAGCTAACACCTCTCTGCCTGATTGGCTGGCTTTGTTTAGCTAACGGCGCTCCAATGCCTTCTGAGGCTGCAGGTTAAATATAGGACCGCTGTACTAACTACCCTTTTTTAGCGCTCCACTCCCAAACTCTTCACATAAAAAAAGATTTCCATCAACAATGACTTGAAACCAGAAGCAGAAGAGGTTGGGGAAAATGCCACCAACTTGTGGGTGTTCCATTGTTCCATTGACAGCCCTGTTGGTCTCTGGAGGTCCACTACTCTGAGACTCCTTCAACCAGGACACAGACCTGGGCTTATTCCTTGATTAACTATCCCCAAACAATCCACTGGAGCAGCAGAAGACAGATTGTACCAAAAAAAGTCCGAAACAAAGGCCATGCAGAGGGTGTGCTGCAGCGGTAGGAAGAAAGGAAAGAAATATGTTCAGTTAATTTTTTTTGCTTACCAGTTTACTTTATAGTCAAATCGTTTCCCAAGCCACCAAAGAGCCTCCCCAACTTCCCTCCACAGAGACGATGGGCGACAGCTCACAGGTGCAGCGGCACCCCGGTTATCATGTGGTCCAAACAGCCAATCAGAGGGCAGCGCTCTCAGGTTTCAAAATCTAAATATACCTAAGTGATCCCTTCAGAAAGGAGCACCTGTTCAGTAAATGTATCAGAGAGAAATAGATACAACTATGAGGAAGAGAAGGGGTTGGGGTAGAGAGGGAAGAGAAATCAAGAGAAAACCCCAACTACCTTCCCACCTAAGGGCTAATGGGAGGTGATAGCCAATGTTGACTGGTTTGGGGGTGATGTCAGTGGGGACACTCTTGCAGGGGTAGTGAGCTCTAGGTTATTTCAGAGTAGGAGTGCTAATCTAGGATCCAATTTGCACTTTAGATGATACTTAATGTGATAATAATATGGACAGGAAGGACCTCATTCTAAATCAGTACTCCTTCTCTGAGATGCCTGGGGAGACTGGTACTGATAGTTCAGGTGAGGGTACTGCATACTGACTGACTGTATGCAGGAGACTCTCTGACTGAGATCATGTGTTGTATGTATACATCAATGAGGTCGCTCTTGCTGCTGGTGAGTCTCTGATCCACCTCTACGCAGACGACACCATTCTGTATACTTCCGGCCCTTCTTTGGACACTGTGTTAACAACCCTCCAGGCAAGCTTCAATGCCATACAACTCTCCTTCCGTGGCCTCCAATTGCTCTTAAATACAAGTAAAACTAAATGCATGCTCTTCAACCGATCGCTACCTGCACCTACCCGCCTGTCCAACATCACTACTCTGGACGGCTCTGACTTAGAATACGTGGACAACTACAAATACTTAGGTGTCTGGTTAGACTGTAAACTCTCCTTCCAGACCCATATCAAACATCTCCAATCCAAAGTTAAATCTAGAATTGGCTTCCTATTTCGCAACAAAGCATCCTTCACTCATGCTGCCAAACATACCCTTGTAAAACTGACCATCCTACCAATCCTCGACTTTGGCGATGTCATTTACAAAATAGCCTCCAATACCCTACTCAACAAATTGGATGCAGTCTATCACAGTGCAATCCGTTTTGTCACCAAAGCCCCATATACTACCCACCATTGCGACCTGTACGCTCTCGTTGGCTGGCCCTCGCTTCATACTCGTCGCCAAACCCACTGGCTCCATGTCATCTACAAGACCCTGCTAGGTAAAGTCCCCCCTTATCTCAGCTCGCTGGTCACCATAGCATCTCCCACCTGTAGCACACGCTCCAGCAGGTATATCTCTCTAGTCACCCCCAAAACCAATTCTTTCTTTGGCCGCCTCTCTTTCCAGTTCTCTGCTGCCAATGACTGGAACGAACTACAAAAATCTCTGAAACTGGAAACACTTATCTCCCTCACTAGCTTTAAGCACCAACTGTCAGAGCAGCTCACAGATTACTGCACCTGTACATAGCCCACCTATAATTTAGCCCTATCAACTACCTCTTTCCCAACTGTATTTTATTTATTTATTTATTTTGCTCCTTTGCACCCCATTATTTTTATTTCTACTTTGCACATTCTTCCATTGCAAAACTACCATTCCAGTGTTTTACTTGCTATATTGTATTTACCTTGCCACCAAGGCCTTTTTTGCCTTTACCTCCCTTCTCACCTCATTTGCTCACATTGTATATAGACTTGTTTATACTTTATTATTGACTGTATGTTTGTTTTACTCCATGTGTAACTCTGTGTTGTTGTATCTGTCGAACTGCTTTGCTTTATCTTGGCCAGGTCGCAATTGTAAATGAGAACTTGTTCTCAACTTGCCTACCTGGTTAAATAAAAATAAAATAAAAAAAAAATTTAAAAAAATTTTTTTAAAAAAAATGTGTTAATTGACCCTGGTCACAGGGCTGTTTGGTGTCTGGAACAGGGTCAAAGACAGAATGGGCCACTGGATTTAATGGGAAGGGAATCAAACCGTTGACCTGCTTTTCCACCACCAACCCTAAATAAATACGCACCATAAATAAAAAACATAGCAACTGAGCCCTCGATGTGATGATATCCTGAAAGAAAAAAATTATTACGGGTTACTCATGACATACTTCTAGAGTGAGCTCAGCATGAAAACTAAAGGTTAGATCAGGCACCAATCAAGCTGATATGACATTACCCTGTTATGGTTTGTGGTGTCAAGCCATCTCCATTTTTCCAACAATTTCCCTCAATCTTTGTAGTCTTGCATGTCTCTCCTAGTCTCACCCCTGCTTTCCTTCATCTGCACTGACCTGAAAACACAGGATAGGTGATATGTCAGATGCCCATCAGGTATCTTCTTTTACTTGTCCAGTCAAAGCCACTTTAGACAACATATCTACAGCCTAACTGGGAGGGGCGGGGCCTTGGTCTTCACTGTGAATGCAACAGCTTGTTATTGAGACCCAGAGCTTTGAGATGAGTCAAAGTTTTGAGTTGACCCCGTGGATTGACAGATGCTCACTGACTAAGGCGCTAACTACTTAGCCTAACACACAGTGTGACCAGAGGTGGAATTGAATGCCTTCTCTCTACAGCTCTTCTGGGCTCTAGAACAGGCAGCTGCTGTCTGACCCATTCTACTGCATCTGACCTGACTGACTGAAGGATATAAAAAGTATTCAGAGACGTAAATAAAAAATACAGCAGGGGACTATTTCCAGCTACAGTGGAAGTACATGTACAGTGGGGGGGATGTGATGTGAGAGTGATACAGCATTCCCTTGGAGAAAAAAACAACCTCTACCGAAGTTGGTTATGTCGACAGTATATAAATAAGTTCATAGAAAAGGTATAGTACATGTATTGTACCTCATGAGGCCTTGTTTTACGTCAGATGGCTTCACTCCTATGCAGTGGTGATTTTAGCATTTTGGTGGGGCAAAAATAAAAAACCAGTGGGATGCATGCCAGCAAATCCACTAGACAACACAACACTAAACAATACATTAATTGCACTATAACGGTGACAAACGGTGCCCACAAACTGTTAGGGCCTATAAAAAGTTGTCCCAACAGCAGTCCCAACATCTTAACACTGCTACATCTGGCTATCAGCGGAGCCTTGTCTGGCAGCGAAACAGTTCATTCAGCCTCATTTACTGCCTTTAAAACATAGCTGATATGGCTGATTTGCTTAAACAAATGTGGTTTCTAATGAAAATTGAGATGTACTGACTATGGCATAAGGGGACGACAAGCGGATAAGAGGCTATCTGTAATTTCGATTAAGACATTAATGAGCAAGCTAGAACGGACGTAGTCAATATAACTATTTGTTCAGCACTTTTGAAATGTACAGTGACAGAATTCAGAACATGGGCCGTTCTTACAGTGTTCTCCATGTACACCAAGTCAGAACTGTAGGATAAATAAAGAGGACATATAAGCAAACAATGAAAGCTCTTACAATATTTGATGATTAGATTTCTCTAAAACAGGTTATAGGCTACATATGCACCACCAAGTCAGAACAGTAGGCAAAAATAAGAGGGGTAAATAGATCAAATTATTATGGTGAGGCACATGGACTACTAACATCTTACTACACAACATACACTTAGTATTAATTTCTTAGCTACAGTATACATATCTCCCTGGCATATTACATCATTTATGCAGCAGCATACAATACATTTTTGGACTCACCTTGTTGTGCTGTGCTCACTTGAAAAGGAAGGTGGAGCGGCGGTCCTTCGTGGGAAAATTTTGTCATTAAAGTCTGGCATTCTCTGGATTTATGGTGCTTTCAAAACACCTGGGAACCTGGAAAAAAACAAGGTTGAATCATGATGACGTCATCGATCTTCAGGTCGTAACTCTAGAAAAAGGCTGGATTTACAATTCCGAGTTGGATGATCATTCAAAACTTATTTTCCCAGTCAGAGCTCGTTTATTACAGACTTCCCAGTTGTCTTGAACTCACTGAAGTCACGTTTTTGCAGTTCCGAGTTAACAGCTGTTTTGAGCACGACACAAATCAGGCTTTATTGACAGCATGGCCAATGTTGAATATTTATAATTTTAAATTTGGAAAAGAGATCCTTAATCCCAGATTTGTGACCACACAGCCACTCCACTGAATAGCAGGCTAGTGATTGCTTTGTAATGCTTGCTGTTAGCCACTGTCACTGATTCCTTCCAAACCACTCATTGTTGAATTTGTGATTTCCAACTTGTGGTGTAATGTTTATGTCCAATGGCCGATGAGCACTACTGTACATATTATGTTATTTGACGTCATTTTATTTGTGGCCAATAACCTTGAGCCTTCTTGGATGGGCACTTCTAATGTAGCTCCGTGGAAGCATAGATGGCTCCCGAGTGGCACAGTGTTCTAAAGGCACTGCATCTCAATGCAAGAGGCGTCACTACAGTCCCTGGTTTGAATCCAGGCTGTATCACAATAGGGCGGCACACAATTATCCCAGCGTCGTCCAGGTTTGGCCGGAATAGGCCGTCATTGTAAATAAGAATTTGTTCTTAACCGACTCACCTAGTTAAATAAAGGTTCAAATGAAAACAAGGGGCTATAATTTTCTAGCTCTACACTTAGACTTGGTGGTGACGAAGTGTCTCCTTGAGTGACAGAACAGTGAGCCAATCACAGTATTTTCTGCTGACTTACCCCACTACCACAGAAAGCACTAAGCTAGGCTGAAACACCTGCATTTTGGAGCTGCCTTACTCAAGAAAACAAAAAAGAGACCATGTTTGTATGCGGCTTTATTAACTCAATGATATATATATATATATATATATTTTACATTGTTTACAAACTGATATGTGACATGTATTAATGCCAAAATAACATGCAAAACAGGAAAGCCCCCCCCCCCCAAAAAAGAAAGATAATATTTTTTTTATTTTTTGCTAAAAATGTGGGGCTCAAAACAGTTGGGGCCCTGCCCCATGACGGGTCGCCACTGCTCCTAAACGACTCTCGATCTGACGTAAGACAAAAAATATATATATTATTAGGATCCACATTAGTTTACTTCATGGGGTTCAAACACGATTTGTTTAAATTACATCACAAACACATTATTACACCACTAATCTACCACTACACATCTACAATACGTGTATAATACCACAATACAACAATTTTACAACAAAATGCCTCCTGAGGTTTATTCATACGTCTACCTTTCTGTTGCCCCTCCTTTGCCCCTCTGGCTCTGCCTGCGTCTTTGGCTGGGTTGAGGTATGTGACATCCTCCACAGGAGAAGGGAGCTGCAGCAGCCTGAGTGACAGGCACAGCTGAGTCTTCTTTGCCTCACACTGCATCTCTCTCTGGTCTGAAAGCAGTAATCTCAGCACTCAGTGGTCTGTAATGCACTGGATCAATGCTGTCTAGCCCTTGTTAGCAACATCGCTGCAGTTTGTCAAGTATGAGAAATAACAATTAACAATAAAAAGTAACACAATAAGAATAACAATAATGAGGCAATATGCAGGGGGTACTGGTACCGAGTCAGTATGAGGGGGTACAGGCTAGTTGAGGTAGTCTGTACATGTAGGTGGGGGCGAAGTGACTATGCATAGGTAACAAACAAACAGCGGTGTCCATTGGCGATTTTATGAATTGTTCAGCAGTCTTATTGCTTGGGGGTAGAAGCTATTGAGGAGCCTTTTAGTCCTAGACTTGGCGCTCCGTTACCGCTTGCCGTGAGGTAGCAGAGAAAACAGTCTATAACTTGGGTGACTGGAGTCTCTGACAATTTTATGGGCTTTCCTCTGACACTGCCTATTATATAGGTCCTGGATGGTAGGGAGCTTGGCCCCAGTGATGTACTGGGAGCTTGGCCCCAGTGATGTACTGGGCCATTCGCACTACCCTCTGTAGCACCTTCAAATCAAATCAAATGTATTTATATAGCCCTTCGTACATCAGCTGATATCTCAAAGTGCTTTACAGAAACCCAGCCTAAAACCCCAAGCAGCAAGCAATGCAGGTGTAGAAGCACGGTGGCTAGGAAAAACTCCCTAGAAAGGCCAAAACCTAGGAAGAAACCTAGAGAGGAACCAGGCTATGTTGGGTGGCCAGTCCTCTTCTGGCTGTGCCGGGTGGAGATTATAACAGAACATGGCCAAGATGTTCAAATGTTCATAAAGGACCAGCATGATAAAATAAAATAATAATAATAATCACAGGCAGAACAGTTGAAACAGGAGCAGCAGCACGGCCAGGTGGACTGGGGACAGCAAGGAGTCATCATGTCAGGTAGTCCTGAGGCATGGTCCTAGGGCTCAGGTCCTCCGATAGAGAGAAAGAAAGAGAGAAAGAGAGAATTAGAGAGAGCATACTTAAATTCACACAGGACACCGGATAGGACAGGAGAAGTACTCCAGATATAACAAACTGACCCTAGCCCCCCGACACATAAACTACTGCAGCATAAATACTGGAGGCTGAGACAGGAGGGGTCAGGAGACACCGTAGCCCCATCCGATGACAACCCCGGACAGGGCCAAACAAGAAGGATATAACCCCACCTACTTTGCCAAAGCACAGCCCCCACACCACTAGATGGATATCTTCAACCACCAACTTACCATCCTGAGACAAGTCAGAGTATAGCCCACAACCCAACATTAATAACTCAACATGTTATACACATTGTCTACAGTTTGTTGTCATTTATCTGCATTGGAGACAGCTACGGCATCCTTTATCAGACAAGGCCTAGAATCAAATCAAATCAAACTTTATTTGTCACATGCGCTGAATACAGCAAGCATAGACTTTACTTACACACCCTTTACCAACAGTGCAGTTCAAGAAGAAGAAAATATTTACCAAGTAGACTAAAATAAAAATTAACAATAAAAAGTAACACAATAAGAATAACAATAATGAGGCAATATGTAGGGGGTACTGGTACCGAGTCAGTATGAGGGGTTACAGGCTAGTTGAGGTAGTCTGTACATGTAGGTGGGGGCGAAGTGCTGAGCAGTTGCCATACTCTCAATAGTGCAGCTGTAGAACCTTTTGAGGATCTGCGGACCCATGCCAAATATTTTTTGCTGTGCCCTCTTCACGACTGTCTTGGTATGTTTGGACCATGAAAGTTCGTTGGTGATGTGAACACCAAGGAACTTGAAACTCTTGACCCTCTCCACTACAGCCCCGTCGATGTTAACCTGTTGAGTTTAGGGGGCCGTATTTTGATGTTTGGATGAAAAACATACCCAAATTAAACTGCCTATTTCTCAGGCCCAGAAGCTAGAATATGCATATAATTGTCAGATTAGGATAGAAAACACTCTAAAGTTTCCAAAACTGTCAAAATATTGTCTGAGTATAACAGAACTGATATTGCAGGCAAAAACCTGAGGAAAATCCAACTAGGAAGTGCCTCTTATTTTGAAAGCTCCCTGTTCCATTGTATGTCTTCCCTCCATTTAAAGGGATATCAACCAGAGTCCTTTTCCTATGGCTTCCACATGGTCTGAACAGTCTTTAGACATAGTTTCAGGCTTTTATTCTGAAAAATTAGCAAGAAATATCCCATCTCGTCAGTGGATGGCTGGGTGCCAGCAGCGTGGAGCAGACATTTTCTCTCTCACTCCTATTGAAAAAGCTAAGGTCCGGCTGAAATATTATCGATTATATATTGTAAAAACACACGCCTTGATCAGACCAGTATCATTGCATCAATGCTGGGTCAAACTTTTCTCATTATGCAATTCCTGCCTGGTCTCATAGACTAAATGTAACATAGTAAACATGTATCCAGGACACCCTAAATTACACTGAACAAAAATATAACTGCAACATGCAACAATTTAAAAGAGTTTACTGAGTTACAGTTAACAAGAAATCAGTAAATTTAAATGAATTCATTAGGCCCTATTCTAAGGATGTAAAGACATGACTGGGAATACAGATATACTACATGACCAAAAGTATGTGGTCACCTGCTCGTTGAACATCTCATTCCAAAATCATGGACATTATTATGGAGTTGGTCCCCCCTTTACTGCTATAACAGCCTCCACTTTTCTGGGAAGGCTTTCAAATAGATGTTGGAGCATTGCTGCAGGGATGTGTTTGATGGGGTTGGGGTCAGGGCTCTGTACAGGCCTGTCAATTTAGTCATCACTGATCTCGATAAACCATTTCCGTATGGACCTCACTTTGTGCACGGGAGCATTGTCATGCTGAAACAGGAAGGGCCTTCCCCAAACTGTTGCCACAAAGTCGGAAGCACAGAATCGTCTAGAATGCCATTGTGTGCTGTGACGTTAAGATTTCTTATCGGCAGACTCAACAGCTTTGGTTTCTCAAATGACTGCCTCGACTGGTTCACCAACTACTTCTCTGAGAGTTCAGTGTGTCAAATCAGAGGGCCTGTTGTCCGGACCTCTGGCAGTCTCTATGGGGGTGCCACAGGGTTCAATTCTCGGGCCGACTTTCTTCTCTGTATATATCAATGATGTCGCTCTTGCTGCTGGAGATTCTTTGATCCACCTCTACGCAGACAACACCATTCTGTATACCTCTGGCCCTTCTTTGGACACTGTGTTAACTAAGACGAGCTTCAATGCCTCCAACTGCAAGTTAAACTAAATGCGTGCTCTTCAACCGATCGCTGCCCGCACCTGCCCGCCCATCCGGTTCAGACTTTGAATATGTGGACAACTACAAATACCTAGGTGTCTGGTTAGACTGTAAACTCTCCTTCCAGACTCACATCAAACATCTCCAATCCAAAATTAAATCTAGAATCGGCTTCCTATTTCGCAACAAAGCATCCTTCACTCATGCTGCCAAACATACCCTTGTAAAACTGACCATCCTACTGATCCTTGACTTTGGTGATGTCATTTACAAAATAGCCTCCAACACTCTACTTAACAAATTGGATGTATCACAGTGCCATCCATTTTGTCACCAAAGCCCAATATACCACCCACCACCGTGACCTGTACGCTCTTCTTGGCTGGCCCCTCGCTTCATACTCGACGCCAAACCCACTGGCTCCAGGTCATCTACAAGTCTCTGTTAGGTAAAGCCCCGCTTTATCTCAGCTCACTGGTCACGAGAAAGCTATTATCAATGGAATTGAACAATCAATCAATAGCTTTGACCAATCCCCGAGGTTTGTAAGACCATGGGTATAATAATAATTAGGCAAAGACTCAGCTTTGTGCAAAAGGTTAGTACAGTTTATTCAGAGAATGTTCGGAAGTCCATTATACAAAATACATCCATTTTAATGCTGCGCACATACTTCCACACAAACAGTAGGTATCCTAATCACATACTTCCACACAAACAGTAGGTATCCTATGCACATACTTCCACACAAACAGTAGGTATCCTAATCACATACTTCCACACAAACAGTAGGTATCCTAATCACATACTTCCACACAAACAGTAGGTATCCTAATCACATACTTCCACACAAACAGTAGGTATCCTAGGCACATACTTCCACACAAACAGTAGGTATCCTAATCACATACTTCCACACAAACAGTAGGTATCCTATGCACATACTTCCACACAAACAGTAGGTATCCTATGCACATACTTCCACACAAATAGTAGGTATCCTATGCACATACTTCCACACAAACAGTAGGTGAGTTTTATCCTTCTCCATAGTTCTCACCACTGTGTATCACTACCCAGCCGACAGTTCCATTCCCCCGAGATGAGGGAAACCTTGAGAAGTACTCCCTATGCTATCATAGGTTCCTCAGAGGCCTAGCCAGGTCGGTCCAAACACAGTTTAACTGTTCTCGTTTTTTTCTTCGGCACACACATACAAGTTCAAATCCTAAACTACGCCTTGCTCAGACAGTCTGTGTTTTTCTACTTTACAGATACATTGTTTAATCTAATTCTGACTAAAACTACACACATCATCAGATTATAATTTTATGATTCTCATCAATTTTATACAATTATAAGGTTTCAGAGTGGAATTATTTAATCAATATCTTTCAACATTTAAATTATTTTATCATCACCATAGCAGCACCCACCCATAGCACGCGCTCCAGCAGGTATATCTCACTGGTCACCCCCAAAGCCAATTCTTCCTTCGGCCGCCTTTCCTTCCAGTTCTCTGCTGCCAATGACTGGAACGAACTGCAAAAATCACTAAAGCTGGAGACTCTTACCTCCCTCACTAGCTTTAAGCACCAGCTCTCAGAGGAGCTCACAGATCACTGCACCTGTACATAGCCCATCTGTAAATAGCCCATCCAATCTACCTCATTCCCATACTGTTATTTATCTTGCTCCTTTGCACCCCAGTATCTCTACTTGCAAATTCATCTTCTGCACATTCTACCATTCCAGTGTTTAATTGCTATATTGAAATTACTATTTATTGCCTTAACTCCCTTATCTTACCTCATTTGCACATGCTGTAAATAGACTTTTCTACTGTATTATTGATTGTATGTCAGTATATTCCATGTGTAACTCTGTGGTGTTGAACTGCTTTTCTTTATCTTGGCCAGGTCGCAGTTGTAAATGAGAACTTGTTCTCAACTAGCCTACATGGTTAAATAAAGGTTAAATAAAATAAATAAACATGCTTCGTGAACAACAGGTGTAGGCTAACAGCGAAACGCTTACACCAGGGGAGAAGCCAGGAGATGCAGCTTAGTTATTGAAGGAAATTACATGATGGAGGACATTAGCAGCTGCACATTGATAGCTACAGCCTCAACTCACAATAATCCCATCACTAAGTCCTGGGAAAACAACTGTCCCCATAAACACAGAGGTAAGATGTGGTGAGTGTCATAGGTCATCATGACATAACTGTGCAAATGATCCTGGCATGTTTACCAATACCATACCACTGTGACTGGACAGTCACCCAGTTCAGACACCTGTCTGGGTGTTCTAATGGGTAACTGACATATAGGGGTCAGTAGCCCATAAAGTGACTAGGACTTGAATGCTTTAGGACTGCGGTCTTGTTTTTTCATACTGCATGCTGAGGTAATTGCACATTTTCCAATAACGGTGGCAAATGTTTTTATTTGACTATCTTCATAATGTATGTAGGGTGAACATGTTTGCATTTTTTATGTATCCTTTATTTCTACAGGGTATTCTCATTGAGAAAAACATTTTTTGCAGCATGGGACACTTCAGCATCATATGTGAGAATAGCAGGGCCGGGATGTGGTACTCACCTTTCAGATTACATAATTCTCATGTTTATGGTGTTTGACACAATGACACATTTACAACCAATGACAAGACTATTTGTTGAAGACAGTTCCTCTGTTCTACTCAGAGATAGATTGTGGACAAAAAAAAAACATATGTGCTATAATAGGGTCTGTGACAGCATGGGCAGCGCCATTGAGGCCATCTCCATTTGAAGTAGTCAATTTTCTTCTTCAAGATTGGCTTATACAGGTTGGACATGACCCCAACAGGGTCACCAGGAGAGAGCAGCCAATGAAGTTGGAAGTCCCACCCAGTTGACTACATTAAAATGGTTGAAGCACTCAATGGCAGTGCCCATGCTAATACTGCCTTTTGGCCACTAGAGGCCTCCCTCCTTCTCTATGGTTTCACTCTGGACAAGTGACCAATAGAATGGTGTTTCACAACTGAGTAATCAGAGACAATACACTCCTACTTTAATACTTGTATGTTATTCTCTTACAATTGGACATTATTTGCTTACGATCAGTCATTTTATTCCCTTTTGATGACCAACATATATGACAATTCTAAAATAAATGAATCTCGCTATGTCAACTAAAAGTCATCTCATTGTAAAACAAAGTGAGAAAATAGTAAATGTCAACTCTCGTGTTGAAGTGCTGTTCCAGAATGTACTGTTCATAGAAATATTGAAATCTGAACCATTATAGCTCACCTCTCCTCATGTCTGTCTGCTCACCCTTTCTATGGGAAGATCTCAATTGCATACTCCTCATTTCCTACTCAAAACCGATTGGAGAAAGTCAGAGGAGTGATCTCTGGCTCTCTCAACCAACTTGGTTTGAGGAGATGAGGAGAGAGGACAACAATTGAGATATTCCCCATGTGAAGCTAAGCAAGAGATCTTCCCCATGTGAAGCTAAGCAAGAGATCTTCCCCATGTGAAGCTAAGCAAGAGATCTTCCCCATGTGAAGCTAAGCAAGAGATCTTCCCCATGTGAAGCTAAGCAAGATATATTCCCCATGTGAAGCTAAGCAAGAGATCTTCCCCATGTGAAGCTAAGCAAGAGATCTTCCCCATGTAAAGCTAAGCAAGAGATCTTCCCCATGTGAAGCTAAGCAAGAGATCTTCCCCATGTGAAGCTAAGCAAGAGATCTTCCCCATGTGAAGCTAAGCAAGAGATATTCCCCATGTGAAGCTAAGCAAGAGATCTTCCCCATGTGAAGCTAAGCAAGAGATATTCCCCATGTGAAGCTAAGCAAGAGATTTCCAAAGTGTGGGATAATAAAGGATAGTTGACTTGGACAAGGCCTTGTCCAAGTCTTCCTCATCCTGTCTTCGGCTGTCCCACAGACTGCGTCACTCTCTCACTGCTCCCGGTCTGTCCATCAGAGGCCATTTTTCTCAAAACGAATGCTGAACATGAGTCCAATGGTCCACACCTGAACAAACTGCTCCCAAGAGATTGATTGAAGAATACAGGGTTGCAAACTGGTGAGGGCCCAAAAACGTGACACTTTTTTGTTGTTGCACTGAAACATGTTAAAAAAAAATCCCTGCTAGGGGGAATGCAGGTTTTAACTAATTAAAACACCATGAATATAATCTACATGATCAGTCTCTGTGTGTAAAGTAAAGTGGTTAATGTGAACCTAACTCACAGCTGAAAAATATTTTAAAAAGCAATCCAATTTTTTTTTGTTGCCTAGACTTCACTGCAAATGACACTCTTGAGAAAGAACAATACAGTAATATAGCAATTAGCCATGACGGCCTTTATAATAGAGTGCTTGTGACCACACACACACCTATATATTGCACTTGGGAAAAAAACATCTTAAAGTAGAAATAGAACGAAACAAAAAGGCATTATATTTTTGCTCTATTAAAGTGGCCACTATAGTAAACATGGATCAGGTGCACAAGGCTACATGTGTGCAAAAATAATGTTCACTGAGTAAAATATTTTATAATCCCCCGCACCAGTGTTACTGTCAAATTCAACACAACAAAAACAATATCTTTGGGCTACACTGCACATTATTACATTGTACTTTCTGCCTGTGGACATCTGTTCTACAATTTGCCAGCAGAGCATGATACTGTTTGTTGGCATAATTTATCTATTTCAGGCAGAGTACACCTAGCATACCCCTTTTTATCCACTGTACTGAAAAAGTGAGAGAGAGGGAAAGTGGGTGGTGTTCCTTTCACCTCTACAGTGGAATCCAATTTAAGCCAGGCTACATTAACAAGCAATGCCTCATTTTCACCCAATTCTCTCATTCTGAAAATTAACCACATACTGTAGAGGGAAAATATGAGTTAGATAGTGATTAGTTCGTTAGATAGTTAACATTTCAAACAGATTGCCTGGGTCCAGTAAGCAACTAACTTGAGGAACGTCGTATACCAGTTGATACTGTAACGACCCTAGGTTTATATGCGCGGATATTGACTCTGCCGCCAGTTTTGCCAATTTAGCGACTTTGCCGCTATATTTAGAGAGTATTCAGAACCCTCTAGCGACAAATTTTTTAAAAAGCGACTAGCGACTTTTGGAGACTCTGACGTGAAAGCACGTATCGTTCTTACTCTTCTCAACGAGCAGCGGGTGCTGCCGTGGGTCCCACCCAGTCCAAAGCACTCACAGGCGGTCGAGTCCTTGCGCAGCAGTCCCTCCCAGCTCCAGTCAGAGCAGGAGATGTTCACCCCTCCGCGTCCAGACTGCAAATGAATCGCGCATGCGGGAAGCCGCTGCTGGCTGATCCCGGCTGATCCCAATTAACCTGAATTAGGGTCCGACTAGTTACCATAATTTTCTCACATTGCCATTGACAGTTTTTTCTATCGTCTCTTTTTGGTCCATTTAGATGTTTTTATTTTTATGTTATGGTTAAAAATGTGGACCATAAAGTAAAAAACAAACCAAATTAAGAAAACTGAACTAAAAAACAAAACACAAAAATAATAAAAAATAAACTAAGTAACTCTGCCAGTGTCTCTTTTGGGTCACCTTTGCCGGTCCCAAGCCCGGATAAAGGAGGGTTGGAATTGTGACATAAAAAAACAAGAATTGACAGAAGAAAGTTCATACAGCGTACATCAAAATTACATGCACATGGCTAATTATGCAAATTAGGAGATTACATCATTTAGGTACTTCTAGCGTCTTTTAGGACAGCCAATAGCTTTCACAACCATCTTCCTGAAATTGAGAGTTGTAAAGGTTTTCATAAAAGGAATTGACAAATGATGATATTGTAATGGGATCTTTGCATAAAACATTGTTAATTTTGAGTGCAGTTATAGATTTTATTTTGTAGTTTCTCTTTTCAAGTGCAAAAAAGTAAAGTGCTTTTTTCCCCCCTCTTCAATCCATTTGGCTCTTGACCTTACAAAGGCCCCTTTGCCAGATCCGTGTAAGTCTGTTATAATTCCAGTTGTAAAGACCTGAACACAGACTCCTCTTCTTCAGATAGATTATCTTTCTTTAGAAAACTGTCAAGCTTCCTCATCATCTCCTTTTCTCTATTGTTATTTAATTGCATCAGCTCTTTGGCGCGTTTAATGGCTACCACTCTGACTTTATGTTTGAAAAATTCCCATCGACTTCCATGACCCAAGTCTTTTCTAGCAAAAATATCTTTAGCTAATGATTATGTTTTCAATGAGATCAGTATCTTTAAGAAGTGGGTTGTTTAATTTCCAATATCCTCAAGTACCTTTTGATTTTTTAGTAGCTTGTAAATTCAGGGAAATCAAGTGATGATCAGAAAAGGGAGCACTTCAACATTTTGCATAAGATATATCCATGTAATTCTATGATGTCCAAATTTGTGGCTATTGATGATATCAGCGTTTTCTGTGAAAAATAAGGTGAGAATCTGTCTCACTTGTTCTTTGAATGTAAATTTGTGCCCGAATTTTGGGGAAACCTTGCAAAGTACTTATTTACCATTATGAACACTGTCTATAATTTTAACATAAAATATATATGTTACTATTGCAATGATAACAAAACCACTGAAATTGTTATTTTTTTTGTTATTATTGTTGCCAAATACTTTATACACAAACAAAAATTCAAAAATTCTATACCAAAATTACCAATTTTTCTGATTGAATTTAATTATCTTAAAACACTAACCCTAATGAATAACAAAAATAATATCTTCATGAATCATAAGATATTTTCAGAGTGAATATAATTGCACTTAAATTGTTTCTTTTTTGTATTTTATTTATATTTTTTGTATGTTTGAGCATTGTTAATACCTGTGTTTGGTTTGCTAGACATGTTTGATGTAGCAATGTAAGTTGATATTTGTTTTACGAATAATACAAAATGAAAAACAAAGTTGATAAAAAAAAAATAGGACAGCCAATAGCTACTTCCCTTACTGAGGAGTTGGCAACACTGTTGCCGCTCGAGTACACTTTTGGGGCACAATCGATAGCGCGCTGGACTTCGGGCTAGAAGGTCGAGGGTTCGAGACCTGCTCCCTCCCTGTTTCATTACTATAGCGAATTGGTTAGGTTACTAATGTTATCTCATCTGATGTTGTAACGTTAGCTGTCTGACTTTATTAGCCAGCTAATTTTCCTAAACTCAATTTTAATCAGATAAATTGGCTAATGTTGCTCAACATGTCTCTGGCTAGCTTACGGAGAATTCGATCCAGTTAGCAAGATTCTTAACAATGCTAAACATACTTTCTCCCTCACCTCACTTTCCAAATGCCAGTTGTTTTTCGGTTACAGCTCATTAAGTACTCTTCATCACCTTCTCACCCCCGTCCTGTGGTCAGGCTTCTCATCTAACGTTACCTCTTCGTAATCGTTCAGGGACGCGCTACTGTAGCTGGCAAGCTGCCTTTCCTCTCCGCTGTCTTCCCAGATGGTTGTCTCTTCTCTCTTCAGTCGCTTGTTGTGCTGATTTCTGTTGTTATGTAAACGATTGGCTGAGCCTTGGATACAACCAGTATTGCTCCAAACGCGCATCGCTCGTTCGCTTACAGCCAATAGTGATCCAAAGTCCCCCCTCCCAAACTTTCTCATCGGATCTACACGAATCACATAGGTCACCTATTTTGGATTCAAAACGGCGAATTTCGCCTAAAGGTGACTAGTTTGTATCCCTGAGAATGACAAAACCACATTACAAGGGTATACGAAGATAACCAGAAACATAGGAATATTTCTTACCTGTCAAATAAATACACATTCACGACAAATGTAATGAACCCAAAACAGATAAAAACACTTTATTTTTTCCAATGTATTTCATATGAGCTGAGAGAGTTGGATTTCCCGCTCTTCGGTTCTGTGACTCAGTATCTTCAGCCATCATCACTACAGGATTCCGATGCAGCAGGCACAAGGTAATGAAATGTGAATTAAGGAATAGAGTGCCATTTGGGACGCAGTCATAATGTAAATACTGGACTGTACACATAGGGCAATACCACCATCTCAGACAGTATGGCAATACTGAAACAAGGCCACGCTGGGCAGGCAGGCTCACCCAAACAACTAAATACGAGTCCTCTTTAAGTCCAAGCTCACCTCCAGTCCCAGATAGTCCATATCTTTTTTTAGTTGGAAAACCAACCCTGCAGATTCAGAAATTCAATACACCGGAATTCTTATCAGTCTTTTGAACTTTTCTTTCCAGAATTGATCCTGAAAAGTTTTTCAGTTCTGGTTGCTCACAGTTCTCAGGCAGTGTTTTGTAGTAATAAATAAACACGCAGCAGAAAAACAACATCCTGGCAGTCTGGCTGGCTGGGTCAGGCCAAAGGCTTCATGGAGAGGGCCACCCGTCAACCGCCAACCAACCACTACACCCCTCAGGACTGAAGGTGTAGAGAAAAGGAGAGGAACAGCACACCTGTTGTTTTAGTTGTTGATCAGGGTCAAAGGTCATCTGACTCGCAGTTGTGACGTCATCCACTCCAAGCCTTGGCACAACCTAAAGGTAGGGAGACATAAGGAAACAAGATAATGGATTTATCAGTTTGTGGGAATATATTTTGATACTTCACAAATGTATGTTCTTCAGACTAACACGCAGTGCATTTAGAAAGTATTCAGACCCTTCCGTTTTCCCACATTTTGTTATGTTACTTATTCTAAACAAAAAATTATTCAGACCCTTTGCTATGAGACTCGAAATTGAGCTCTGGTGCATCCTGTTTCCATTCATCATCCTTGAGATGTTTCTACAACTTGAACGGAGTCCACCTGTGGTAAATTCAATTGATTAAACATTATTTGGAAAGGCACACACCTGTCTATATAGGTCGCACAGTTGACAGTGCATGTCAGAGGAAAAACCAAGCCATGAGGTCGAAGGAATTGTCCGAAGAGCGCCGAAAGAGGATTGTGTCGAGGCATAGATCTGGGGAAGGTTACCAAAACATTTCTGCAGCATTGAAGGTTCCCAAGAACACAGTGGACTCCACCATTCTTAAATGGAAGAAGTTTGGAACCACCAAGACTCTTCCTAGAACTGGCCGCCCGACCAAACTGAGCAATTAGGGGAAAAGGGCCTTGGTCAGCGAGGTGACCAAGAACCCGATGGTCACTCTGACAGAGCGCCAGAGTTCCTCTGTGGATATGGGAGAACCTTCCAGAAGGACAACCATCTCTGCAGCACTCCACCAATCAGGCCTTTATGGTAGTGGCCAGACGGAAGTCACTCCTCAGGAAAAGGCACATGACAGCCTGCTTTGGAGCACCTAAAGACCATCAGACCATGAGAAACAAGATTCTCTGGAGGAAACCTGGAACCACCCCTACGGTGAAGCATGGTGGTGGCAGCATCATGCTAAGGGGATGCGTTTCAGCAACAGTGAATGGGAGACTTGTCAAGATCAAAGGAAAGATGAACAGAGCAAAGTACAGAGAGATACAGTTGAAGTCAGAAGTTTGCATACACTTAGGTTGGCGTCATTAAAACTCGTTTTTCAACCACTCCACAAATTTCTTGTTAACAAACTATAGTTTTGACAAGTCGGTTAGGACATCTACTTTGTGCATGACACAATTCATTTTTCCAACAATTGTTTACAGACAGATAATTTCACTTATAATTCACTGAATCACAATTCCAGTGGGTCAGAAGTTCACTGTGCCTTTAAACAGCTTGAAAAATTCCAGAAAATTATGTCATGGCTTTAGAAGCCTCCGATAGACTAATTGACATAATTTAAGTTAATTGAAGGTGTACCTGTGGATGTATTTCAAGGCCTACCTTCAAACTCAGTGCCTCTTTGCTTGACGTCATGGGAAAAATCAAAATAAATCAGCCAAGACCTCAGAAAAAAAAAAGAAGGTATGAATGGAGACCTCCACAAGTCTGGTTCATCCTAGCGAGCAATTTCCAAATGCCTGAAGGTACCACGTTCTTCTGTACAAACAATAGTACCCAAGTATAAACACCATGGGACCACGCAGCCATCATACCGCTCAGGAAGGAGGTGTGTTCTGTATCCTAGAGATGAACTTACTTTGGTGCAAAAAGTGCAAATCATTCCCAGAACAGCAAAGGACTTTGTGAAGACGCTGGTTGAAACATGTACAAAAGTATCTATATACACAGTAAAACAATATCGACATAACCTGAAAGGCCGCTCAGCAAGGAAGAAGCCACTGCTCCAAAACCACCATAAAAAAGCCAGACAACGGTTTGCAACTGTACATGGGGACAAAGATCGTACTTTTTGGAGTAATGTCCTCTGGTCTGATGAAACAAAAATAGAACTGTTTGACCATATTGACCATCGTTATGTTTGGAGGAAAAAGGGGGTGGCTTGCAAGCCAAAGATCACCATCCCAACTGTGAAGCACGGGGTGGCAGCATCATGTTGTGGGGGTCCTTTGCTGCAAGAGGGACTGGTGCACTTCACAAAATAGATGGCATCATGAGGGAGGAAAATTACAAGGATATATTGAAGCAACATCTCAGTTAAAGCTTGGTCACAAATGGGTCTTCCAAATGGACAATGACCCCAAGCATACTTCCAAAGTTGTGGAAAAATGGCTTAAGGTCAACAAAGTCAAGGTATTGGAGTGGTCATCACAAAGCCCTGACCTCAACCCTATAGAAAATTTGTGGGCAGAATTGAAAAAGCGTGTGCGAGCAAGGAGGCCTACAAACCGGACTCAGTTACTGTCAGGAGGAATGTGAAAAAATTCACCCAACTTATTGTGGGAAGCTTGTGGAAGGCTACCCGAAACATTTGACCCAAGTTAAACAATTTAATGGCAATGCTACCAAATACTAATTGTGTGTGTGTGTAAACTTCTGACCCACAGGGAATGTGATGAAAGAAATAAAAGCTGAAATAAATCATTCTCTCTACTATTATTCTGACATTTCACATTCTTAAAATAAAGTGGTGATCCTAACTGACCGAAGATTAAATGTCAAGAATTGTGAAAAACTGAGTTTAAATGTATTTGGCTAAGGTGTATGTAAACTTCTGACTTCAACTGTACTTGAAAACCTGCTCCAGAGCACTCAGGGCTGCAGACTGGGGCGAAGGTTTACCTTCCAACAGGACAACAGCCCTAAGCACACAGCCAAGACAAAGCAGGAGTGGTTTTGGGACAAGTCTCTGAATGTCCTTGAGTGGCCCAGCCAGAGTCTAGACTTGAACCTGATCGAACATCTCTGGAGATGGAGATCTGATTTTCTGTAATATACCATTGCAATGCTTAAAAGCCAGATCAATGCGAGTGGGATGGACAGACCATAATATTGTGACCATAACCATGAACACCAAGGTTCCAAAGACACCCCCTAGGATTGTGGTCAAATTAAATTGTAAAACATTTAATCATGAGCTATTTCTAAATAATTTGGCTGCTGTACCCTGGGAGCTGATTTATCTAGAGGATGATTTAAATCACACTACAGCACGTTTTATTGATTTGCTCACTGAGGTAATGGACCATCATGCCCCTATAAGAAAGAGTACAGTTGGTGCCCGTCCATCTCCATGGATTGATGATGAACTGGGTGTGGCTTTTTCTTTAAGAAATATGGCAAAAGTCTTAGCAGCCAAGTCAAAATTAGAAATTGATGAACAGAATAATAGAACATTACGTAATTATGCAGTTAAATTGAATCGAAAGGGAAAAAAAGTTTTTACAATGATGCGTTTATTGATTGTTAAAATGATTGTAAAAAGGTATGGAACACAGTTAAGGGCTTACTTGGTACATCTATCTCATCATGCCCATCTAGTGTGGAGGTGGACGGGAGAATGATAACAAAACCAGTTGATATTGCCAATCATGTTGCAGATTTTTTTTTACAAAGAAAATTAAATTACTGAGCAACAATGTAAACATACATTCTTCCAAACAAGCTATTGTCCAATGGATTGATGATCATATTATGAGCAACAAGATCTGCTCTTTTAGTCTACAAACGGTGTCAGTGGAGGAGGTGTTAAACCTATTGAAGTCATTACCTGATGGTAAATCTACAGTGGAGGAGGTGTTAAACCTATTGAAGTCATTACCTGATGGTAAATCTACAGTGGAGGAGGTGTTAAACCTGTTGAAGTCATTACCTGATGGTAAATCTACAGTGGAGGAGGTGTTAAACCTATTGAAGTCATTACCTGATGGTAAATCTACAGTGGAGGAGGTGTTAAACCTATTGAAGTCATTACCTGATGGTAAATCTACAGTGGAGGAGGTGTTAAACCTGTTGAAGTCATTACCTGATGGTAAATCTACAGTGGAGGAGGTGTTAAACCTATTTAAGTCATTACCTGATGGTAAATCTACAGGTTATGGTCTTATGGACAACTTTTTGCTTTGCTGTGCTGCTCCACAGATTGCAGTTCTACTGAAATACATTTTTAACTGGTCACTTGCAGATGTATGGAAGCATGCGAAACTGTAACCTATTCCGAAAGACTGCAAAGAACCCATTACTCCTGCCAATAGTCAACCAATTAGTGTACTCCCTACACTCAGTAAGATATTGGAGGGTATTGTGAGCAGATAAATGTGGGAGTACATGGAAAATAATGATCTGATTACAGCCAATCAGCATGCTTATCGTAAAAAACATTCCATTACCACTGCATTGGTTGACGTGACTGACCAGTGGCTCAATGCTATGGATAATGGCAAGTTTGTGAGTGTACTATTTTTAGATTTCAGTACAGCATTTGATTTAGTGGATCATGAAATAATTTTGACAAAATGAATGCATTATGGTTTTAAGGAGGTAGCATTGAATCGGGTACAGTCATATCTAACTGACAGGAAACAGTCCACCTATATCAATGGTTTCATTTCTTTCCCTCATGTGTTAAACTGTGGAATACCGCAGGGCAGCTGCATTGGGCCACTTCTTTATTTAATATATACCAACGATCTTCCATATGCCTTAGCTGAAACTCAAGCTACTATATTTGCAGATGATACTCTAATTTATGCAGAAAGACAATCGGTTAAACAGGTACAGCAAGCTTTACAAGGAGATTTGGAGAATATCGGGGAGTGGGTTTGCCAAAACAAACTTGTTTTAAACATCAAGAAAACCAAAGTTATGTTGGTCTGTTCAACTAGGAAAAGACCAAAACAGCATGGGATACAATTAAGTATGGGAGGAGTACAAATTGAAGAAGTGGCAGAAACCAAACTATTGGGAGTGCAGCTAGACAACTGCTTATCATGGTCGTCTCAAATAACTCATCTATGTAAAAAATTAAAAAATAAAACAGCATGCATAATCAGAAGGATAGCTAAATATTTACCAGGAAAAATTATTCAGCAAATAACAAGCATTAATTGAGAGTCAGGTGAACTACTGTTCTGTGGTCTGGGGAAATGCATCATTATGTGAAGTTAGGAGGCTGCAGAATGCACAGAACAAAGCAGCAAGGATTGTTTTAAGGTGGAGATATGGTTCTTCTGTTGCAGTCATGCGCAGTGTTCTTGGTTGGTCATCAATCGACAGGATTATTGAAAAAAAACATGCTTATTTTATTTCATAATACACATAATTTAAAACGGCCAAGTTCTATTCACAACGGTATTCAGTTGGTAAGAGACAGACATTCAGTAAATACTAGGAATAGACAGTCCACCATCTATGCGTTATCCAGACAGAAAAGAGAAATAGGCAAAATAACATTTCGATTTAGAGCAATAAAGAAATGGAATAAATTAACTGAGCAAACTAGAAACATTTTAATATATAAATTTAAACTTTAAAAAAAAAATTAAATATAATACATAGAAATGTTGTGTGACTATAGTAGATGAAGAATCAATATTTTTTAGATTGAGTATTTATTGGGTCATTGTGTTAGTATATTATGTATGTTTGTAATACTGTATTATATGTGAAAATGTGTTCGTATTATAAATTGTATTTTAATGTTTAAGGACTCTTGGAAGATTAGTCCAAATGGGGACTAAAAGAGATACAAATCAAATCAAACATGGAGACCTTAAAATAGCTGTGCAGCGACGCTCCCCATCCAACCTGACAGAGCTTGAGATGATCTGCTGAGAAGAATAGGAGAAACTCCCCAAATACAGGTGTGCCAAGCTTGTAGCATCATACCCAAGAAGACTTGAGGCTGTAATCACTGCCAAAAGGTGCTTCAACAAAGTACTGAGTAAAGGGTCTGAATACTTATGTAAATGTGATAGTTTATTTTTAATACATTGCAAAAATGTCTGAAAACCTGTTTTTACTTGGTCATTATGAGGTATTGTGTGTAGATTGAAGAGTAAAAATAACTTTTTAATACATTTTAGAATAAGGCTGTAACGTGTAACAAAATGTGAAAAAAGTAAAGGGGTCTGAATACTTTCCAAATGCACTGTATGCCTAAGTAAATGACTGCCAGTACTACCAGTGCTAGCACTGTCTACAGCAGTTTCTCAACCTTGGGGTCATGGAACAGCACCAGTCCCTAAGATGGTTAGCGGACACCAATTTAGTCAATATTCGAGACAAGTGCTAGTTTTAATGAGAGTGGTCTGGTCCGCCAAGGAGAAAATACAATTTCTTACCCCTCCCCAGTGAGGGCGCAGCAGGCCTGGATGTGCCACTGGTGGTCTTTGACTGATGTGAGCTGCAGGCTCTGGGAGATCTCAGCCACAGACATGCAGCCCTTCACATCCTGCTTGTTAGCAAAGATCAGCAGGCCCGCCTTCTTCAGATCCTGAGGGGGGGGGAGAGCGAGAAAGAGAGAGAATTTTGAGTTTAACACACTTAATTTCAACTGGAGTACTAAAAGGGATGGAGGAGAAGGACTGGTAAATGATACAATGAGGGAATAGAAGGAGGATGAGGAGAAAAAGCGAGAGGTGTGCTCATAGACCAGGAGTATCAAACTCATTCCACGAAGGACAGTGTCTGCGTGTTTTGGGTTTTTCCTTTCAATCAAGACCTAGGCAACCAGGTGAGGGGAGTTCCTTTCTAATTAGTGACCTTAATTCAATCAAGTACAAGGGTGGAGCAAAAAACACGCAGACCTCCGTGGAATGAGTTTGACACGTGTGTCATAGACCATCATGGAACACCGGCTGCTGCCATGTCTTCTGCTGTGGGTTGTACTGAACTCATACCATCTTGACCCACACATATTGTCATACGTCCTCTCACATAAAACATGAACAAGAAGACCAACAACTCACTTCATGTGCAAGCATTCTGTAGAGCTCCTCTTTGGTGACAGAGATTCTCTCTCGGTCAGTGCTGTCCACCACTATGATCACAAACTGGAGAGAAAGATGGGGAGAGCGATAAGGACAGTTAAAAAGACAGTCGGCAACACTTTACATTAAATTGCTCTTATACCGAAGTAAAAACACTGGAAACATTGTATTGAGCCGTTTAAAAAAAACAATTGCATAGCAATATTGTTGAGCAGTTTTTGTTAATTCAATAAAAAATTAAACTACAAAATAATAATAACTGCCATACAGCCACAATACGTGGTCTGACCTCTGTGTTTGTGTAGTACGTGTTCCAGGAGGATCTCAGTGACTCCTGCCCTCCGATGTCCCACATCAGGAAATGAGTGTTGTTCACCACTATCTCCTCCACGTTGCTGCCTATTGTAGGAGAGGTGTGCACCACCTCGTTCATAGAACTGCACCACAAGCACAGAAGGTTCTCAATCAATGCAAAAAAAAAGTCAGATACAATTCTGGTAGGCATGAGAACAATGGGGTTCCCAGAGTTCACTTCACTTCGTAATCTATGCCCCATTGTATCATTCTTCCATGAACTGTGGGTTAACCAAAACCTAGCTCAATATTGGACAAAAGGAGCCTAACGTTACTCTTTATAGTCCAAGGACCTTAGGCAGGCAGCCTAGCAGTTAGAGAGACGAGCCAGAAACCGGAGGGTTGGCAGTTCAAATCCCGGGTCCAACAGAAGAAAAAAAAAAATCTGGTGATATCAAGATTTCCGTTAGGAAAATATGGTGCCGGACAATGTGACCGGGAAGATTTGAATTTACTGGCCATTTGAGAAATTTACTGGACCCATAGAGGTCGACCGATTATGATTTTTCAACGGCGATACAGATTATTGGAGGACCAAAAAAAGCCGATACCGATTAATCGGACGAGTTTTAAAAATGTATTTGTAATAATGACAATTACAACAATACTGAATGAACACTTATTTTAACTTAATATAATACATCAATAAAAATCAATTTAGCCTCAAATAAATACTGAAACATGTTCAATTTGGTTTAAATAATGCAAAAATAAAGTGTTGGAGAAGTAAAAGTGCAGTATGTGCCATGTAAAAAAGCTAACGTTTGAGTTCCTTGCTCAGAACATGAGAACATATGAAAGTTGGTTGTTACTTTTAACAGAAGACTTCAATATCCAAGGATAGAGGTTTTTAGATTGTAGTCAATATAGTATTTATAGGACTATTTCTCTCTATACCATTTGTATTTCATATACCTTTGACTATTGGATGTTCTTATAGGCACTATAGTATTGCCAGTGTAACAGTATAGCTTCCGTCCATCTCCTCGCCGCTACCTGGGCTCGAACCAGGAACACAGCCACACTTGAAGCAGCGTTACCCATCGCTCCACAAAAGCCGCGGCCCTTGCAGAGCAAGGGGAACAACCACTCCAAGTCTCAGAGCGAGTGACGTTTGAAACGCTATTAGCGCGCACCCCGCTAACTAGCTAGCCATTTCACATCGGTTACACCAGCCATTAGGCTGATAGGCTTGAAGTCATAAACAGCGCTGTGCTTGCGAAGAGCTGTTGGCAAAACGCACGAAAGTGCTGTTTGAATGAATGCTTACGAGCCTGCTGCTGCCTACCATCGCTCAGTCAGTCTGCTCTATCAAATCATAGACTTAATTATAACATAATAACACACAAAAATACACATTAGTATGGTCGAATCCGGAAACTATCATTTCGAAAACAAAACGTTTATTATTTCAGTGAAATACGGAACCGTTCGATATTTTATCTAACGGGTGGCATCCCTAAGTCTAAATATTCTTGTTACATTGCACAACCTTCAATGTTGGGTCATAATTGCGTAAAATTCTGGCAAATTAGTTCGCAATGAGCCAGGCTGCCCAAACTGTTGCATATTGTCGTGGTAATTTCCTGTATTACTAAACCCAGGAGAGTTTACAAACCACACACAAGTCAGAGTTACATTTTAAACTTAATCTGTAATTATATGAGCTTCCCCATAGCCCTTTGACTCTCAGATCAATTCAGTGTCTATAAATGAATTCTGAGTGTTAACATAATGGCAACTGAGATATTTTATAGCAAAGATCCACCCCTCTCAACTTACATGACAAACCACAAACTCTTCACAAAGGGCCTTTTACTTAAAAAAAGGAGTATCCCATAGCCAGATAGCATTAGCTATAAATGATCGTTCAGTTTGGTCTCTAAAACGAGATTCTAATCTCGTACCTAGTACTTCACAGTACCAAAACATTACCTCACGATCTGGAATACTCTTTAGGCTTTATTGGCCAAAGACATGGTAAATCTCCTCTGTCAGTGTTATCTCATAGAGGCCCATCCTCAGTGGAACACACACAATATTCTGTCGAATAAAACAACCATTCTAATGCAATACAAAGATTATAAAATAATCTTACAAGCACTATAACATAATCTTGCAATTTTCCACGACATCTTCCCATCACATGGTTTAATAACAGATACATTCACATATGAAGACAGTGTTCCATTCTGACCTCTCCCCTCTCTGGGCCCCAAGTGACTTTTCCCTAGAGAAGAAAGGAAAAATGCAACTGCCGACAGTATAGTCCAACAAGAGACATTCTAATGACAAGTATCGTCCAAAAAGAGACATTCTAATGACAAGTATCTCAAAGTAAATAAAACATCTTATTTATCTTTGTTACCTAACTAATTCTGATTCAGCTACGACAATATACCCTGACTCTGCGTGCAATGAACGCAAGAAAAGTGACAATTTCACCTGGTTAATATTGCCTGCTAACCTGGATTTCTTTTAGCTAAATATGCAGGTTTCAAAATATATACCTCTGTGTACTGATTTTAATAAAGGCATTGGTGTTTATGGTTAGGTACAGTCGTCCAACGATTGTGCTATTTTCGCAAATGCGCTTTTGTTAAATCATCCCCCAGCGTGCATCAATTATATGCAACGCAGGACACGCTAGATAAATAATAGTAATATCATCAACCATGTGTAGTTATAACTAGTAATTATGATTGATTGATTGTTTTTTATAAGATAAGTTTAATGCTAGCTAGCAACTTATCTTGGCTTCTACTGCATTTGCGTAACAGGCAGGCTCCTCGTGGAGTGCAATGAGGCAGGTGGTTTGAGCGTTGGACTAGTTAACTGTAAGGTTGCAAGATTCGATCCCCCGAGCTGACAAGGTGAAAATCTGTCGTTCTGCCCCTGCACAAGGCAGTTAACCCACCGTTTCTAGGCCGTCATTGAAAATAAGAATGTGTTCTTAACTGATTGGCTGAGTTAAATAAAGGTATATAAAAAATATTAAAAAATATGCAAAATCGGCGCCCAAAAATACAGATTTCCGATTGTTATGAAAACTTGAAATCGGCCCTAATTAATCAGCCATTCCGATTAATCGGTCGACCTCTAACCCATATGCATTGGGTACATAAACCATTATGGCGTCCACCCACAGTGCTCAGAATGACAGAAATCACATTTAGATTATGGTAATGCATCTTAACAGAACATGCAACTCATGTAATGAAGCAGCCAATAAAACGTAATTTGCCCAAATGGAATTTGCAGGAAAACACCATTCTAAACAGAGCACCTAATAGCGGTTCTATTATGTGATAAGATGAAAATCTCTGTTAGAAACTTAGAAATAGGGGGCATCTAAAGATGCAACAACTAAGATGGGTTGCTAATATGACTAGGATTGACAAGGAAAGAAAGTTGATATGAAAACCAATAGAACAGAAGATAAATGGCATAGCAGCCCCCCCCAACCCCCTTAACCAAGCCTGCTTCAGGGCATCAGAAGAACTGAGAACAGAGTGGCGGAGGAGAGTGCTGAGGGTGAAGGCTCTTCTTGACTGACTTTCAGGAAACTGCTCTAGGCTTGGCCTATGTGCAGCCCACCGGAGTTGGATGTGACCTATACATCCAACCCAATAACAGCCTCTGTTGAAGACCATTGTCCAACCCAATAACAGCCTCTCTTGAAGACCATTGTCCAACCCAATAATAACAGCCTCTGTTGAAGACCATTGTCCAACCCAATAACTACATGTAGGCCTACTTTTGTTTTATTTCTTACAGTCTTTGAGATTATCAGTATAATGAAAAGCACTACATAAATTACATCTTCCCTTTCATAGACGTCCCTCTCTTCCCCTTAAAAAAAGCGTACAATAGGCTACTTACAACTGGTAAAGAATGGTGGTCTTCCCTGCATTGTCCAGGCCCACAATAATAACCTTGTGCTCTGAAAAAGTGAGAAGAAATACATTTTAAAAACACATTCAAATAATCACAAGACACTATAAACTTCAAAAATAAGTCTGACTTCAATGCCCAGTGGCTGACCTACGCTCCCAATATGGAGCAGCACAATTGAGTCATTTGGATATGTGTTATTCAGCTCTCCACAGCACAGTCATAAACTAAACAAGCCATTCATTATAGGAGCTGCAAGACTTAAGACTTCACAGTGATAAACTGCAATGTTACACACATATTCAAACGGCTCTCTCACTGCCCTTTCTCTGAGACATGGCCGTGCCAGAGACACACACACTAGAGTGAGTGGTCTCAGTGCTGTGCTTGCTAAGGTTTAAAGCAGCAGCTGTCGGTAATGGATGGCACACACATAACGGATACTGACCCACCTGCTCAGCTGAACACAGAACGGATACTGACCCACCTGCTCAGCTGAACACATAACGGATACTGACCCACCTGCTCAGCTGAACACAGAACGGATACTGACCCACCTGCTCAGCTGAACACAGAACGGATACTGACCCACCTGCTCAGCTGAACACAGAACGGATACTGACCCACCTGCTCAGCTGAACACAGAACGGACACTGACCCACCTGCTCAGCTGAACAAAGCCATCTGCACTCAAACATACGGCTCCATGTAAACACTGTCACTGGCAGACAGACAAATAAAAACCAACAAGAAACACTGGACCAAAACAAAAGACAGGATACTCTTTGCACACACACACTACAATGTTGTTAGCATGGTGCTAGCTGCCACTAGACAAGACATTACATTACACCTGTGAAGTTAGTCTAGTCCTGAGTATGACTGAAGAAGGTACATGGCCTGTACAAAACTAGCCTCGTACGAACTATCCTGATCTGGCAAGCTTACATTCTGTATCCATGTAGCGGTAGTGAAAAGAGAATTTAAGCTTGCGAGGTCATCTGGATGGTTCGTACAAGGTCATCGGGATGGTTCATACAAGGTCATCGGGATGGTTTATACAAGGTCATTGGGATGGTTCGTACAAAGTCATCGGGATGGTTCGTACTAATGCAAAAACCACACCTTGACTGGAATTCAAGACATGTCCAGTATGGCTAATCCAGCCAGATATGGGCAGAGCAGGCTGAGCAAACATATGACTAATAAGCTGAAACAATATCCACCCCTTTTAAAAGCCACAGGCAGGAGTAGGCGGTGTATATTTGGATTGGATCTAGAGCTAGGCCTACTCACTCCCCTCTTCCTTAATACTCACGCCCCTCTTCCTTAATGCTCACTCCCCTCTTCCTTAATACTCACTCCCCTCTTCCTTAATACTCACTCCCCTCTTCCTTAATACTCACTCCCCTCATCCTTAATACTCACTCCCCTCATCCTTAATACTCACTCCCCTCATCCTTAATACTCACTCCCCTTCGTCCTTAATGCTCACTCCCCTCTGTCCTTAATACTCACTCCCCTCTGTCCTTAATACTCACTCCCCTCTGTCCTTAATACTCACTCCCCTCTGTCCTTAATACTCACTCCCCTCTGTCCTTAATACTCACTCCCCTCTGTCCTTAATACTCACTCCCCTCTGTCCTTAATACTCACTCCCCTCTGTCCTTAATACTCACTCCCCTCTGTCCTTAATACTCACTCCCCTCTGTCCTTAATACTCACTCCCCTCATCCTTAATACTCACTCCCCTCTTCCTTAATGCTCACTCCCCTCTTCCTTAATGCTCACTCCCCTTCGTCCTTAATGCTCACTCCCCTTCGTCCTTAATACTTACTCCCCTGTCCTTAATACTTACTCCCCTGTCCTTAATACTCACTCCCCTCTGTCCTTAATACTCACTCCCCTCTGTCCTTAATACTCACTCCCCTCTGTCCTTAATACTCACTCCCCTCTGTCCTTAATACTCACTCCCCTCATCCTTAATACTCACTCCCCTCATCCTTAATACTCACTCCCCTCATCCTTAATACTCACTCCCCTCTTCCTTAATGCTCACTCCCCTCTTTCTTAATGCTCAATCCCCTTCGTCCTTAATGCTCACTCCCCTTCGTCCTTAATACTTACTCCCCTGTCCTTAATACTCACTCCCCTCTGTCCTTAATACTCACTCCCCTCATCCTTAATACTCACTCCCCTCATCCTTAATACTCACTCCCCTCATCCTTAATACTCACTCCCCTCATCCTTAATACTCACTCCCCTCTTCCTTAATGCTCACTCCCCTCTTCCTTAATGCTCACTCCCCTTCGTCCTTAATGCTCACTCCCCTTCGTCCTTAATACTTACTCCCCTGTCCTTAATACTCACTCCCCTCTGTCCTTAATACTCACTCCCCTCTGTCCTTAATACTCACTCCCCTCTGTCCTTAATACTCACTCCCCTCTGTCCTTAATACTCACTCCCCTTCGTCCTTAATACTCACTCCCCTCTTCCCTTAATACTCACTCCCCTTCGTCCTTAATACTCACTCCCCTTCGTCCTTAATACTCACTCCCCTTCGTCCTTTCTCTTCCTGTCTCTTGCTACATGTATTTTTGGCAGACCTGCAGCACAATCCCCAGTGTTTAGGCTACAGCACCGGGATTCAACTTGACTGTTTCTCGGGACTGTTTACAGTAAATGGAGTGGTCTACTTCGATTCACGGTCACAAATAAGACTACTTTGGTGTTCATTTTTTAAGGAAAGGGAAATTCCTATTTTTGCTTTACGAAACAACTTCAGATGACACCAAGTAGCACAGGAAACCAACTTCCCATGTGGGGGGGTCTAAGCTATGACATTATGTAGACACTTTTTTTGGTGGGCGTTATCTAGATAGACACTAGGGCTGGGAAACGCCAGGGACGATACGATATTATCACTATACTTTGGTGCCATATGTCTGCTGCAGAGGGTCAAGAGACAGCCAGGAGAAAACTAGTTTTGATCAGTCATGGAAATAAAAGTGCTGAAAACAAAATGTATTTAACAGAGAGCAGACCTTAATATTAGAACATTTTTTGCAGCCACTGCAAAATGCAGATTGCAAAGAGCACGCATCTGTCACCTGAGTTTGAGGTCTCCAGTTAGTCTTGCGTAAACTAATGCATAAGACCTTGTCTCTGTTGCAAAGGTACCTCAGGTGTTTTAGACTGTGTTGCAGTTAAAATTGGTGCACACGGTTCCTTCAACAATATCGACTATATTCACTGTAAAGAACCTTTGTACCCGGTGCTGTGCTAGTCTATTTTACTTGTCATTCACCTTGTGAATGAACTGCTGTTTTTTTTATTTAAAACTGCCACAGCCCACATTGAGAAGTCTTTGAAATTCCTGTTTGAAGTACTACTGACACAGCGACATAAACTTAACGTCTCTCGGACCATGGGCTTTATGACACGTGGAACACTGTTGCTTGTGGACGACTACCAATCAAGCCTTCCCCAGACACCGGGCATAGCCAATTACAATAGGCCTATGTGAGAGGACAAGGTCTTTATATTACAAATAAAGACATTGTGAGAGGAGAGTCCAATGAAACTAGCCTAGGTTTTTAAGAGACAATTCAGCTACAGTATTGCTCTGACTGAACCAATATGGAACCGCTAAGAGATGGGTCATGCTGTATGCCTGTAACAAGAGTTACACTGACAGCGAATAAAGTGGGTCAATAGTTGTTGAAAACGCTTATATTTCCCCCTTTCAGCAGCCTTAAAAACTAGGGCTGGGAATTGGCAGGGACCCCACAACACTATTAATATTGCGATATTGTCAATAAATCGTCAAAAATAATATCCCAATATGTAACTGTATCGATTTTTCCCCCAATCACTACTTGAAACGCATAAAAAGCTCTTCATGATGGGACATGCTTTGGGTGGGGAGGTATACCCGTCTCTAACCTAACCTAGCAGGCGTAAAAAAAGATGCCTGAGCAGAGTCCACACATTTGTTTTTCAGGGGAAATGGAAGTTAGGTGGAAAATACCGTATTCCTGAAAAACGGAAACATCCGCTTTCTATCGACCCCGCGGAGAGTGGCCTGGCTGTCTGGTAGTAACAGGTAAACAGCCTGCGACAACAGTAGCTCTCTTGTCAACTCCTAACGGAATTTCCATGCCAAACATGTTAGGCTTGACAATGACAGCAATTTAGTTAGCAAACACAAACATCTGGGACCAGCCTAGTACAACAGAACAGGATTCGTCGTCGTCATGACTGCTTCGTGTTCATCCATAGGTAAACATCCTGATGTGGCACTGACTGCATGTGGGGATAGGAGTGAACAGTAAACCTAAAGTGAAAACTAAAGTGAAGTCTTTAGTTTCAATATCTGGGATTGTTTATGTATACGACCTTGATTTGACTAGGCAAACAATTCTTTAACACAGTCAGTGACCCCCTGAGAATCGGCCCACATACTACATAAAAAGAGGCCAAGAGAGAGAACTTTCCATAGGAGCACTCTGCTGCCCTCGGGTCTCGTGTTACAGGTTCGCACAGATCTGTTTACAGATTGAGTTAGTTCAGGATTCAGCAGGGAGGGATTGATTACATTTTCAGCTAAATTAGACAAAAACACAGTGCACTAAAGAGGACATTCAGCACAGCTCTTAGCTGACCATCTGTGAAGGAAAACAGGAAAAATACTGCATCAAAGGCCAGTTGCTGGGCTAAGGCTCAAAATTAATATTCAAGTTCCATTTTACTCTCCAGTGATCCTGAACTTTAGCTAGGCTGACTCAACAAATGTGGTACACAGCGAGGACGGGAGTCCAAATGTCATCCCAATGTCCCAACAGACTCCCATAGTTGCGGTCCAGAACCAAGGCTCTCTGAACAATGCAGTAGTGATATAGCTATAACAATATACAAAACACATGGTGATATCATTCAATATAGCTAGCTATTACACCAGGGGAGGATGGCTAATAATAATGGCTGGAACCTAACGAATGGAATGATACCACTCCACTCCAGGCATTACCACAAGCCCGTCCTCCCCAATTAAGTTGGCACCAACCTCCTGTGTATTACACTACAGTGGACGGCAGGTAGCCTAACAGATAGAGCGTTGGGCCTGTAACCGAAAGGTCTGTAGTTCCCCGAGCTGTCGACGTGCCCTTCAAATCAAAGTACACATATTTGCTGATGTCATCGCAAGTGCAGCGAAACCCTAATTGCGCCAGGGTCGCCGTTAATAATGGCAGACCCTGGCCGTCTCAGAGGGTCTCTCAGTCAGGGGAAGTTGGGATATGAAAAAAAGATGTCCAATTCCCACATGCCAAGAATTTCACATAGGACAGATAAACACCCAACGATTTATTATAATAATGACTTTACACCCCCCCCCCCCCCCCATTTTTATTATATATATATATATATATATATATATATATAAATGTAATAGCAAGCTAGCAGTTTTGTAAACACTGGAACATTATTGGCTGTTGGCTAACAGCTGGACTATCTAAATAACAACATGAACTCAGCTGGATACGTTAGACGCTAGGAAACGTGCTACGCTAACTAGCTAACTACACACTCGACGTCAACGATAGGTCTGACATACCTTGATGATTGAAAAGCCTCCATAGCTTGGTGAAAATTATTCCCATGGCTGTTGTTGTAGAGCCTTTGGAGGCAACTAACTACGACCAATTTGGCAGTAATTTAGCTAGGTAACTAGCTGACTGGCTAGCTAGCTAGCTATCTGGCGAATTCCTGAAGATGTTGCTAACGTAAATCGGGCAATGCAGTCACACGACCTGGCAATATTTAACGGTGGAAAAGAGACCAGTAATATCAACGCTTATTGATAAAGTTATCATTTTTGCACGAAGGCTTTTCCTTTATGGCCGAAATAGAATTACAGGACGACGTTATTGCATTTCTAGCTACAGAATACAACGGTAGCTGATTAGCTAGCCCTGGAGTGCAGTCGTCAACACTGACGCATGCTCTCTCCACAATCCGCCCATTGAGGATGGATTACCAAATCAGAGACAATTATGACGAATAAAGTTTAGGGTGACACCTTATACGTTACATTGCATTATGTGTGCAAAGCCCACTATCCAGTAGTACTGCATCCATAGGCACTTCAGGTCATTCATCATTTGGAGTGAGGCAATTGCAGCCATTCACAAAATGCCATATATTTAATAAGATCGTATATTCAGTTCATGTGGGGTCTAACCCCGGGATTCCCCGGGAATCCCAAACTTTTTCTGCACAAAACCCAATTGACAGTAGAAAATGCAGGGGACCCCACGTGGGAAAATGACATTCCCTAACGCTGTGTTCATATTCACTCAATTTAAGGTCCCGCTCGCTGTTCCAACACATACTAATTACATGAAAACTAATTATAATAGTATAAAAGGCCTTACATTTATACTAAAAGGTTGTATCCTATACTCATTTGAAGAGAAAAGTTCTTCATTTGTTTGATAAGATTACAGATTTTCTCAGGGGACCCCAATTTCATGGGACTCCATTTTGCACAGAAGACAAGTTTAGGAACCACTGATCTAACCTGGCTCTGGGTCAAACAAACATCAATTGAACAACACATCAAGGACATTACAATTGGCCACAATGAAGAAATTATGATTCACTATATCACCCACTGGGTGTGCACCGCACTGTGTTCTGTCTTTGTGAAAATAAAATAATATTTTGATAAGAAGGGCCAACTCAATAGCCTACATCTTAAAATAACATATCTGTTTGAAGATGGGAGTCAATGAAGAAAAGTGGAATCTGGACCATCATTATAACAGAGCCCTGAATTTATTTGATAAAAAAGTTCATTTTAACTAGGTAGTTCTCATTTTACATCAATTTCCGATAAAACATATTTATCTTTCTTCTTGATAAATTAAAAAGTTGTATTAGTCATGCAGTTTCGCATTTCCCTTTTGAATTTTATCTTTCACAAAAATAACAAGAACACAATCTTATTGAACTCCAATGAAGCCGCTAAGTAGCCGAGGGAGGAAAAGCATCAACATGCAGCACTGTACACATTTGCATAGTACATTTCTCTTTTTCTCTAGATTAGTTTGTCCAATTTTTTTCTCTTTACCAGCATGCCTTTATAGAATACAGCACTAACAGAAATCGAGCTATCTTGGCAACAGAAGAAGGTATTCGAAGAAAACAAATAAAATATGTTGTGATTTGTTTGGTTGGGGGTTTCTGATACATACCCTCTATTGGTGATCTATGCATAACTGGTAGACATTCTCTGACATGAACCTCTATACAGAACTCCCTAGTCTGTACCCTTCACACTCTCTTCATATGACTAAACCTCTATAATTGTTCCTAACCATTTAGACCATAAAAACTATGAAATAAAATGCTACATTTTGAGGATATGTATATGGATAGGAGAGAAGCCCCTCCATTGCTACAGTACCCCCCAAAAAAGTTTAAAACAAGGCCTGGGTTAAGCAATAAGGCTTTGAACAATTCATTTGTCATGGTGTTTTGATATGCAATGCTTAGGAAAGTAAAATTGTTCATTAAAAAACAACATCATTTATTTTTAATGGCCAGGACATGGAAGACCTTTAAATGGGGCATTGAAAAGAAGAGCTGATGGTTGGCAAATAATTACAATGAATTGATTTGACTTATATATCGCCTTTCTAGACACACAAAGCGCTTTACATAGTAATTATGACCAAATGTTTGATGTTAGACTCACAATTTCTTTGTTTCATGAAATCAACAATATAACTTCATAGCAGACTGAATGAAGCGCTCTCATCCGCTTATGTGTTACTGTTGACTAAATGAATTGTTCAAATGAGACTGTCCTAAACAACAGTCACTCACTCAACTCCAGTCTCCTAGGGATTTTTCTGGCCTAACACATACATAACAGCACTGAATCATTATTCCATGACATACTGTATATTGACAAAAAGACATGCTGCCATTGATCATTCTAAACCAATGAAACGTCGGTCCACGGACAGACGTTATTTCTTTACTTGCCAAGCAGGACTTTCTTTGAATATATTACACTTGAATTCACAAGACCATTTAAAAGACAATAAAATATGATGCAAATGGCATCACTATAACAGGCTGCTTGTACAGTAAATGGAATGTGGTATACCTCAATTCAAATGATCAATATTTCCCTGATTGGAAGTATATCCATCTATACTAAAGCCTATCCTTTGATCATTAGTCAATTATGAAACCCATTTAAACAGTAAAAAATTAAGCTCAATGGGCATATCATCCCTCTCTACTGTATATTTTATTCCTAGTCATGAGTACTAATGGAAAAACTTAAATTAGGCTTGGTTGCAGCATACTAAAAACTGATAGGAATAGTCCTCACACTAGAGTGTTAAGGTACTGTATATATTGACCCTTTCCTGAAAGAGCAAGATATGAAACTTGCAACTCACTTAATTTACTTAGCAAATTTTTATTAGAAAAGTGTGATTTCTTGTCCTGTGCGGCACGTCGCAATTATTATTATTTTTTTAAACCTTTTTTTAACCAGGCAAGTCAGTTAAGAACAAATTCTTATTTTCAACGACAGCCTACGAACAGTGGGTTAACTGCCTGTTCAGGGGTAGCTCGGGGATTTGAACTTGCAACCTCTCGGTTACTAGTCCAATGCTCTAACCACTAGGCTACCCTGCCGCCCTAACGGCATTAGCTAAGTATCATTGAGGAGAAGAAGGGGATAAATGCCCTGGAAACTAGAAGATTCCGATTCATGACCCACCTAAAAAAATCCCTCAACATTTTGACAAACAGGAACTTTGCCGACTCTGAGAAACTGGTTGTAGGCTACAGGACTGAAAACACTCAAATCCAAGACAATTTCAAACAACTTAGTGACATTAATTAAATATACAGTGCACTGACTCTGCTGCTATTGGCTCCTGGAAATGTGCAAAGAAGTTCTGTGCTGATCGAGGGACGCTTGACGCTGTCTGGCACTGGTTCGAGGCAGGTGTTGATGGGTCACCAAGACCACCACGACAGCTAGCCCTGCTAACACTGAGACAACAGGGAGTCGATGGCCAGACCACATGGTCACCCCTTTCACACCAACATGTCAAGGCTTTGCCATGTTAAAAAGAAGACAAGCCCAGAGTTGGGCCTTCCCTTAGAAAAAAACCATGGTGAAAATCTGCCCCTCATCCTATTTTTTGTCTCCCTCATAAGAAAAAGGCATAGAGATTAGATTTTTAGTTGGTCAATGTTCACGTTTTCACCGTGAACCAGTGCCAGAGGAAAAGCGAGGTACTAACACTTTATAAAAAAAGTTGGTTACAGTACAATTAAACTAGAGAGTGGTCGTGTGGCTGTGTCGTACCCACTGTGAAGGGAAAAGAGGCCTAAGTGACATAAGGGGGTCTTCAGCTCAAAGCCTGTGCCTGGAGTCATGGCTGTAGCTTCCGGGGGAGCCGTTACGGTTGCGGTGGGGCTTGTACGTGTCCTGATAGGGGTCATGATAATTCTCCTCCACCAGGGGGTAGTGGACCTGGTCCCGGCTGTGCTGCGAGCCGGAGGACAGGCGGTTACGGCTCTTCCTCTGCCGCTCATTGTGGTAGTTCTCGTCTGATGGCGAGTGTTCTCCTGCTGTGTGATTGCTGTTCCTGTTTGTGTTTCTTTGACCCTGTTCAGAGAGAAAGAGAGGACATATTGTATACATTCAGCAGTTGACTACAGCATCAGCTTTTTCAAAACGGTATAATTGTTTTTTTTTATCCTGTAGTAGTTAACAAAACGTCCTTGATAAATAGGCAGCAATCCGGTATCATAATCCTGTATCACTTCACTACTAATTCATACCATTTTCAATGAATTATTTACAACCAATTTGCCCAACAACTAGTCATAATTAGGGCTGTTAAGGTGACCGTATCACCACCAAACAAGTCATGAAGGCAGTCAAATTCCACATGACCGTTTAATCACCGTAATTAGGCTTCTCCAAGCTCTGATGCTGCTGATGGTCATTAGTAGCCTACCAAACTTGCTGACTGCCTGGTACTCAGCACTCTATTGTCCCTCTAATCACTCAATGCAAATGTTTTAGAAAATCCAATCAAACACTTCATGAGAGCTCATGTTGCGCAACATTTCTATAGGCTATACAATTTTACAAGAAAACAGAGTGATGGCCTCCACTAAAACGAGTAGGATCCCATCAGCCTTCTATAGGCTAGGCATACTATATTTCTTTCTCAACTTTCCTAATATTAAGCCAATTGTTTATCTTTACAACAGGAGTATAGCCTACCTGGCTGGCATGAAAATGAACCATGGGAAATGTGTCCTCCATTCGCTATTTAAGTACATAGATTTGTATTTTTTCCTGCTGCCCCTGTTTCGAGACAGGTGCATGATAATGGTCCATTCTATATCAAAACAAATTTCACACATATATTATTTAGTATATGTAAAGACAAGATTAAATGATGGGTGGCAATATTAGCCTATCACTTCTGAATTCTATATTATCACTTGTGAATGATGCCCAGCATAAAAAACTGCCTTTTTTGCAACTTTTTCTAATCATAAAGGGGATGCCACTGTGAAATTCGAGGCATTATCAAGTGCTTGTCAAATTGTGAATGAGAGACTGATGAAGTGTGTAAAGCCTCCGCAAAAAAACAAAGTAGAGATCATGCCTTTCAAGCGGCTTTTTTGAAATCATCATTAGTCTCAACATGCAGCCTTACAATGTATTAAAAATCAAAACATATAGCCCAACGTTTATAGAACAACTAAAGTTACATTAATAACTCTAAATTAAGCATATAGAAGTGCCTATTTCTTTGTTAACCCCTCAACACAGAATAGCCGCATGTGTGCACTCCCTCAAATCATTTGGAGAAAATATATATATTTTGTTCAATTGTTTTCTTCATACAATCATTTAAAAAATATAATGTCACAGAATTCTAAGCAAATCTTGTCTGCTAAATGAACTAGTAGTAGCCCACAGCCATATGGCATAGCCAGACATAGCCAGACATAGCCTAACATAAGGACAACTCAGAGTATGCTACTCTGTTCTTCTAAAATAGACTACATTTTCTTCATATCATGTTTCTTTAGACCTGTCTAAAATAAATAATGGATGTATTGTGAAGGTGTAGGCTTTATTACATGGATTTAATAGACTTTTTAAAATGTAGATGTTCCAAAGGTCTGCATCAGTGGTTTGTAAATCTATGTGCAGAAGACAGGAGATGCTAAATGTGTTAATGTTAATTAACGGTCAAATACCGTGAGACCAACAGTTATTTACTTGACAATCACCAGCTGACAAAATGTTGTGACCGCCACAGCCCGAGATAATAGCTATTGCCACCGCATCTACTTTAACACTATAAAACCAGTTTCCCAGTCAAATAAGAGGGCAAATATCAGTCAAAGTAAGGTCAGGTTGATTCACCGGTTGGTTGACCAGCCCAGTTATAGCTGTGGGGTACGGAGAGAGGGCAGTGGATCCCAGGTTGCGGCCCAGCAGAGGGTTGAGAGGGGTGCTCAGGGAGGTGTGTGTTGCCCTCCAGTAGGCTTCCAGGTATTCTGCCAGGTGATCACATGCATCCTCCAGCTGATTCTCATCCAGAATGATGTCAAACATTTCCTAAGAGACAGGGGGAGAGGAGCGAGAGCGAGAGAGACAGGGAGACAGGGAGAGAGGGGAGAGCAGAGAGACATTCTGACTTAGTGACTGAGGGATTGAGTTGCTGGAAGTAGCAGTTAACTGTCGGTTATTGTCCCTCGTGGAAGGCCAGAGACCAGCAGTTGACAGGGTGTACTGAGAGTATATTGTTCCTTATGGGAGGCCAGAGACCAGCAGTTGACAGGGTGTACTGAGAGTATATTGTTCCTTATGGGAGGCCAGAGACCAGCAGTTGACAGGGTGTACTGAGGGTATATTGTTCCTTATGGGAGGCCAGAGACCAGCAGTTGACAGGTTGTACTGAGGGTATATTGTTCCTTATGGGAGGCCAGAGACCAGCAGTTGACAGGGTGTACTGAGGGTATATTGTTCCTTATGGGAGGCCAGAGACCAGCAGTTGACAGGGTGTACTGAGGGTATATTGTTCCTTATGGGAGGCCAGAGACCAGCAGTTGACAGGGTGTACTGAGGGTATATTGTTCCTTATGGGAGGCCAGAGACCAGCAGTTGACAGGGTGTACTGAGGGTATATTGTTCCTTATGGGAGGCCAGAGACCAGCAGTTGACAGGGTGTACTGGGGGTATATTGTTCCTTATGGGAGGCCAGAGGCCAGCAGTTGACAGGGTGTACTGAGGGTATATTGTTCCTTATGGGAGGCCAGAGACCAGCAGTTGACAGGGTGTACTGAGGGTATATTGTTCCTTATGGGAGGCCAGAGACCAGCAGTTGACAGGGTGTACTGAGGGTATATTGTTCCTTATGGGAGGCCAGAGACCAGCAGTTGACAGGGTGTACTGAGGGTTACTGTCACTTATGGGAGGCCAGAGACCAGCAGTTGACAGGGTGTACTGAAGGTTACTGTCCCTTATGGGAGGCCAGAGACCAGCAGTTGACAGGGTGTACTGAAGGTTATTGTCCCTTATGGGAGGCCAGAGACCAGCAGTTGACAGGGTGTACTGAAGGTTACTGTCCCTTATGGGAGGCCAGAGACCAGCAGTTGACAGGGTGTACTGAAGGTTACTGTCCCTTATGGGAGGCCAGAGACCAGAAGTTGACAGAGTGTACTGAGGGTTACTGTCCCTTATGGGAGGCCAGAGACCAGCAGTTGACAGGGTGTAATGAAGGTTATTGTATACCTACCGGAGGGCACTGTGCTAGTTTGTCTGCTGCCACCAGCTGCACATTCAAGTGTTTGCTCTGGGATTTCCCTCTCGACTTGATCAACCGCTGAAGAACCTGTGGATAGTTTATATATTCACAGTGCTGGACTTGGACTGAAATAGGCTACGGTACACATTTTGGGTGCCGGTACTGTTCATTTTTAGGTGCAGGAGCTCCACAATACTTTTGACATAATATTCTATAAGAGGAACAGGAGCCCAAGCTGTAGAACATTTTATGATGATCTCCTGCCCAAGTCAAGCACTGTATATATCAAGTCAGAAGAAAGCAGCAACACAAATCAGATTGGTCAGGGATGGCAATAGAAAAATGGCAAAACTTTGAATTCACCTTAAAAAAAAAAAACTCTTACAGAAACTTGGGTACAGCTGTGTGTATAAAAGCAGCATAATTCATACATGTCAAAATGATTTTACTCTTGGAGCCTGTTTCCCTCCCATTTCCACCTTGGGGATGTAGCAAAAATAGAACCATTTGAGGATAAGGGGAAGCCTAAAACTTACTTTAGGAGAGGACACTTTAACATGCACGATGATAGGTGCTAAGGATGTCTTTATGAGCTGGGTTGGATGGTTGATTGTGTCAGCATCCAGGACCACCAGCTGTAAGGATCTGGCCAGCTCAAATATCCTCTCAATCTCACTCTGAACCTCCGCTGTGGGGAAACAGAACAGTGATCACAGATGGTGGATCAACAACCCTTTATATTGCCAAAATCGGAAGACATCAATTCCACAAATTCTGTGCAATACACACTTTATAGGATCTGATAAGTACAGTATGTACAGTACCAGTCAAATGTTTGGACACAACTACTCATTCAAGGGTTTTTCTTTATTTTTACTATTTTATACATTGTAGAATAATAGTGAAATACATCAAAACTATGAAATAACACATATGGAATCATGTTGTAAACAAAAGTGTTAAACAAATCAAAATATATTTTATATTTGAGATTCTTCAAAGTAGCCACCCTTTGCCTTGATGACAGCCTTGCACACTCATGAGGAATGCTTTTCCAACAGTTCCCACATATGCTGAGCACTTGATGGCTGCTTTTCCTTTACTTTGCGGTGCAACTCATACCAAACCATCTCAATTGGGTTGAGGCCGGTTGAGTGTGGAGTCCAGGTCATCTGGTGCAGCACTATCACTCTCCTTCTTGGTCAAATAGCCCTTACACATCCTGGAGGTGTGTTGGGTCATTGTCCTGTTGAAAAACAAATGATAGTCCCACTAAGCACAAACCAGGTGGGATAGTGAATCGCTGCAGAATGCTGTGGTAGCCATGCTGGTTAAGTGTGCCTTGCATTCTAAATAAATCACTGACAGTTTCACCAGAAAAGCCCCCCAAACCATCACACCTCCTCCTCCATGCTGCATTATGGGAACCACACATGCGGAGATCATCCGCTCACCTACTCTGCGTCTCACAAAGACACGGCGGTTGAAGCCAAATATCTCACATTTGGACTAATCAAACCAAAGAACAGATTTCCACCGATCTTCTTAGTCCAAGCGAGTCTCTTCTTCTTATTGGTGTCCTTTAGTAGTGGTTTCTTTGCAGCAATTCGACCATGAAGACCTGATTCACAGTCTCCTCTGAACAGTTGATGTCTGTTACTTGAACTCCGTGAAGCATTTATTCGGGCTGCAATCTGAGGTGCAGTTAACTCTAATTAACTAATCCTCTGCAGCAGAGGTAACTCTGGGTCTTCCTTTCTCATGAGAGCCAGTTTCATCATAGTGCTTGATGGTTTTTGCGACTGCACTTGAAGAAACTTTAAAAGTTCTAGAAATGTTCCAGATTGACTGACCTTCATGTCTTAAAGTAATGATGGACTGTCGTTTCTCTTTGCTTATTTGAGCTGTTCTTGACATAATATGGAATTGGTCTTTTACCAAATAGGGCTATCTTCTGTATACCACCCACCTCTACCTTGATACAACACAACTGATTGGCTCAAATGCATTAAGAAGGAAATAAATTCCACCAATTAACTTTTAACAAGGCACACCTGTTAATTGAAATACATTACAGGTGACTACTTCATGAAGCTGGTTGAGAGAATGCCAAGAGTGTGCAAAGCTGTCATCAAGGCAAAGGGTGGCTACTTTGAAGAATCTCAAATATATTTTGATTTGTTTAACACTTTTTTGGTTACTAAATGATTCCATATGTGTTATTTCATAGTTGGGATGTCTTCACTATTATCATACAATGTAGAAAATAGCAAAAATAAAGAAAAACCCCTGAATGAGTAGGTGTGTCCAAACCTTTGACTGGTACTGTATAATTAAGCAATAAGGCACGAGGGGGTGTGGTATATGGCCAATATACCACAACTAAGGGCTATTCTTAAGCACAACGCCACGAGAAGTGCCTGGATACAGCCCTTAACAAACCCCCAAGGTGCCTTACTGCGATTATAAACTGGTTACCAACATAATTAGAACAGTGAAAATAAATGTTTTGTCATACCCCTGGTATACAGTCAGATATACCACAGCTTTCAGCCAATCAGCATTCAGGGTTCGAACCACCCAGTTTATAATTTCCTTTTTCACATATACAAAACATCTGAGTGAAGAATAGCAGTATTCAGTGTCATCCAGATGATACCTAGGTTGGACCTGGTGTTGGATCTTTCGATGATGGCCCGCTTGCTGGGGTTGTTGAGCACTGACCTCTTGGCCAGAGCTATATCTGCTGTTACTCTCGTAATAGATATCCTAAATGCAACAGATTCAATGCATACAGAATATCACAAACCCACATGTAAAGTATGGCTACTACCATGTTTATAATCCTACAGAAAGTGTTTAGTCAAAACAGGTGGTCAGATTATTTACTTTGGCAAAGTATTCAATGATCATGTATAACTGCTTTACATATCCTGAGTGTACAAAACATTAAGAACACCTGCTCTTTCCATGACTAAGACTGACCAGGTGAATATTAGCCTATGATATATTATCACTTGTGAATGATGCCCAGCATAATAAACTGCATTTTTTTGCAACTTTTTCTAAACGTAGTCGCACACCTCATGTTGTAACGGATCTCTTCGTCGTCTGACGACGAGTATGAAATATCGGACCAATGCGCAGCGTGGTAAGTGTCCATGTTAATTTATTAACTGAACACACAAAACAAAATAACGAAGTGAATAGAAGAAACGAAACAGTTCTGCAAGGTGACATACACTAAACAGAAAACACAGACACAGAAAATAATCACCCACAACCAAAATGGGGAAAACAGACAACCTAAGTATGATTCTCAATCAGAGACAACGATCGACAGCTGCCTCTGATTGAGAACCATACTAGGCCAAACACAGAAATACAACATAGAAAAAAGAACATAGATTACCCCTCCCCCCCCCCCCCCAAAGGTGCGGACTCAGGCCGAAAAACTTGGCCCACTTAAGTGGCGCCTTTGGAGCGGCGACCTTCGCCGCCGACCTCGAACTGGGCACCCTTGCAGCGGGCCCCGAATAGATGGGAGACTCCGGCATTGCCATAGTGAAGGGCGGCTCCGGTAGCGCCATAGTGAAGGGCGACTCCGGTAGCGCCGTAGTGAAGGGCGGCGCTGCCGGAGCCGCCCTTCACTACGGCGCTACCGGAGTCGCTCCGGTAGCGCCTTAGTGAAGGGCGGCTCCGGTAGCGCCGTAGTGAAGGGCGGCTCCGGTAGCGCCGTAGTGAAGGGCGGCTCCGGCAGCGCCGTAGTGAAGGGCGGCTCCGGTAGCGCCTTAGTGAAGGGCGGCTCCGGTAGCGCCGTAGTGAAGGGCGGCTCCGGTAGCGCCGTAGTGAAGGGCGGCTCCGGCAGCGCCGTAGTGAAGGGCGGCTCCGGTAGCGCCGTAGTGAAGGGCGACTCCGGTAGCGCCTTAGTGAAGGGCGGCTCCGGTAGCGCCGTAGTGAAGGGCGGCTCCGGTAGCGCCGTAGTGAAGGGCGACTCCGGTAGCGCCTTAGTGAAGGGCGGCTCCGGCAGCTCCTGACTGACGGGCGGCTCCGGCAGCTCAGGACAGACGGGCGGCTCCGGAAGCGCTGGACAGGAGGGAGACTCCGGAAGCGCTAGACAGGAGGGAGACTCCGGAAGCGCTGGACAGGAGGGAGACTCTGGAACCGTTGGACAGGAGGGAGTACCTGGAGGGAGGAGACGGAGACAGCCTGGTGCGTGGGGCTGCCACCGGAGGCCTGGTGCATGGAGGAGGCACCGGATGGACCGGACCGTGGAGGCGCACTGGAGGTCTCCAGCACCAAGCCTGCACAACCTGTCCTGGCTGGATACTCCCCGTAGCCCGGCAAGTGCGGCGGGGTGGAACAGACCGGGGACACCGTGCGTAGGGCTGGTGCCATATACCCCGGGCTGAGGAGATGCACTGGAGACCAGATGCGCTGAGCCAGCTTCATAGCTCCTGGCTCGATGCCCACTCTAGCCCAGCCGATACGAGGAGCGATGTAGCGCACCAAGCTATGCCTGCACACTGGGGACACCATGCGCCTCACGACATAACACGGTGCCTGCCCGGTCCACCTCTCTCCACGGTAAGCACGGGGAGTTGGCTCAGGTCTCCTACCTGACTTAGTCTCACTCCCTGGCTGCCTCCCTCCAAGATTTTTTTGGGGCTGCCTCTCGTCCCTGTTGCGCTGCCGTGCCAACTCCTCATAATGCCGACGGTCTGCTTGGGCTGCCACCAGCTCTTCCCTGGGGCGGCGATATTACCCAGCCTGTGCCCAGGGACCCTTTCCGTCCAAAATCTCCTCCCATGTCCAGGAGTCCAGAACCCTCTGCTCCTGGTTACCACGCTGCTTGGTCTGGTTGTGGTGGGTGATTCTGTAACGGATCTCTTCGTCGTCTGACGACGAGTATGAAATATCGGGCCAATGCGCAGCGTGGTAAGTGTCCATGTTAATTTATTAACTGAACACACAAAACAAAATAACGAAGTGAATGGAAGAAACAAAACAGTTCTGCAAGGTGACATACACTAAAAAGAAAACACAGACACAGAAAATAATCACCCACAACCAAAATGGGGAAAACAGACAACCTAAGTATGATTCTCAATCAGAGACAACGATCGACAGCTGCCTCGGATTGAGAACCATACCAGGCCAAACACAGAAATACAACATAGAAAAAAGAACATAGACTACCCACCCCAACTCACGCCCTGACCAAACTAACACAAAGACATAATAAAGGAACTAAGAAAAGAACGTGACACATGTAGCCTAGCCCATAGGCCTATATGTTTTGATAAGGTTTGTATCACAACTAAACTGGCAAAATAACTTCTTAAAATTAAGCACATGAATCCGCTTTACAAGGGGTTAGAGGCTAACTGGCATACATAAACAGCGCATGAGCTTCAAATTTGGGGAAGAACATTTTCACCATAAAAATGCATTACATGCATAATCGCATTTGAGGTCACTTTTGATAATGGTGTTTTCCTGCTAATGGAACATGTTTTATTTATAGCCTACTGTCATGTGTGCATTTCTGCGCTTATTATGTGAAGAAATAGCCTAATAGTTTAATACAAAACATTAAGAATACCTGCTCTTTCCGTGACAAAGAGTGACCAGGTGAATCCAGGTGAAAGCTATGATCCCTTATTGATGTCACTTGTTAAATCCACTTCAATTGGGAGTGCTACGCAATATTAGGAAGGTGTTTACACTGAGTATACCAAACATTAGGAACACCTTCCTAATATTGAGTTGCACCCCCAATTCGTTGGGGCATGGACTTTAAAAGGTGTCGAAAGCATTCGACAGGGATGATGGCCCATGTTGACTCCAATGCTTCCCACAGTTGTGTCAAGTTGGCTGGATGTCCTTTGGGTGGTGGATCAGTCTTGATACACACAGGGAAACTGTTGAGGGTGAAAACCCCAGCAGCATTGCAGTTCTTGACACACTCAAACCTGTGCACCTGGCACCTACTACCATACCCCCTTCAAAGGCACTCAAATATTTTGTCTTGCCCATTCACCCTCTGAATGGCATACATACACAATCCATGTCTCAATTGGCTCAAGGCTTAAAAATCCTTCTTTAACCTGCTCCTCCCCTTCATCTAAACTGATTGAAGTGGATTTAACAGGTGACATCAATAAGGGATCATAACTTTCACCTGGATTCACCTGGTCAGTCTATGTCATGTTTTGTACATTCAGTGTATTTTCCGCACTAGCTTATAGTAGTTTGCATAGAGAGCCTGATGCTACAGTTAGCAGGCAGAGTGTAAGTGCAATATAGGGTTGACAGTATGCAGGGACAGGGATAGTGCTGACAACACAACTCCTCACCTGCCATCAAACCTGTGCTTCAGGAAGTCAAAGAGCGCTTTCTGCATCATGTCTGTCACCTGCACACGCAGCACACAGAGCCAGGAAGAGCAGCAGAGGATGGCAGAGGAGAAAGTTAGGAAAGGATGGAGAAAGCATGATCTCTGGTTTCTTTCCACCTAATTTTCTACAGAATTAATCCTGGTTACATTAAATAAGGTGATTAAGGCCTAAAATGAAGTGTCATAAAAACTCGGTGTGATGAATGAATTGCAAGGTATTTCAATTAGAATCTGAAGATGAAAAGAACTGTAGTTGCAAGGACAAGGCTAGCAAGGAGCAGGGAGCAATTATATGGTATATCCACATATATAACGACAAGGAGTTGAAGACAATTTGTGTGCTTTGCACACAACAATAACCGTATTCTATATACACTGAACAAATTTCAAAAGGCACTCGCACATCTGAGCTATCTTTTTTTGCAGGTGCATGGTAACAGTTCAATAAGATAAGACAAAAAGAGGAAACCCGCACTTGCTAGTATCACAGCTTTAAGTTTCGACCTCAAGGCCTTCGTCAGAGCTTGGTGAGCTTTCTTTTAAATAGCACCCTTATAGCTCCACTCACATTCGTGGGCTTGGAGTCGAGGGAAAATAAGTGTTACACAAATATAACAATGTACATTTCATAAATATTTGAATAAAGTGTGTACATTAAACATATTAAACACGTCTGTAAAACCACAATGAGGACATCAACCAATCTAGCAAGTTTTCATAAATCATTGGGTACAGCACAATAAAAACATCAGTTTTTAGAGTAATCTGAAATGGTGGAATTAATTCATGTTCACATTTACAGCATAACATACATAGGCATTTCATCATTAAAACCTTTAACAAATAATGTCTAGAGGGTGAAAATCCCAAAACATTCTCTTTTGCTCAGAGTATTATTTATATCACCTCCCCTGTCTGATATCTTAACTTTCTCTATGACACAAAATCTAAAGGTTTTTGGTCATTAAAATGTACTGAGACTGGATAATCCCTGTCATGTCTCCTGATTTAACTTTTATGTTAACTAATTCTCTGTTTGAAAGAACAAGAGGTTTTACCTACATAACACAGCCCACATGGACATTTAATCATGTAGATAACATGGGTGGTGGAGCATTTACTAATGTCATTTTTGTGAACAGTTTTCCTGTATGTGGGTCACAGCAATATTCACACATCATATTGTTACACTGTGCACAACCTCTGCATTTATAGCTACCATTCGGAAGAGGGCGTTGTTACAGGAATTAAATTCCTTTATGTTTATTTAACCAATTCAATTAAACACTCTGTCCACTCCTAAGAATTTGTAAGACCCTTATTTGTATAAAATGGACAGAGACCAGTCTCAAAATCAATCAGTAGCGTTTACTCTCGAGAGTACTGAACATGATACAGTTTACCACAGGTTATAAACTGAAAATGACGTCATTAGTTTTCGAACTGTCCCGTCTCTTCACCACTCCGGTACAATGGCAGTATAGTTCTCAAGCCTTCCCGCATCGTCTCTCACCAATTTAGATCATTTATGACCGAGCCAAGGTCTTCCTGTGTAGATAAGCATTCTAGCCAGTCTGACGATAAGTTAATTCATTTCTACCAAATGAACAGACAGTCATTGTTCTAATTCTGGATTATATTTACACACATTATATTCAGTACTAAAATTAAAAAGAAAATTCATACATATACAGTAACATAATAGTATTCTGATTAGTACATATACAGTAACATAATAGTATTCTGATTAGTACATATACAGTAACATAATAGTATTCTGATTAGTCAGTCCTGATTGAAATGTATACATAATTAGTCATTATTGATAAAAAATCCCTTAACAGGCGTAAAAGAGCCTGGCTCATTTTCTTTTGTGGCTGGACCAAAATAATCGCGTTAATTGCGACCTCTCCTATATACAATAAGTGGTGGATTGTTAAATTCAGCTGGCAAAACTGGGTCTGATGATAAAACATGCCAGTGTTTCTTGACAGCATCTCCCACTTTACGCGAGTTCATGTGGTGGTAAACATTATAGTGTTCTTTAGCTCTAGTGGGTCTTTTTGTAGCAGTTCATCTCGTGTTTTCCCTAATGACAAATTAAGAGTTTAATACACACATTGTGGAGAGTAGCCTCTTAAAAAACTATTGTGCAAATCCGCTGCTTTTTCTAGATAGTCCTCTGTGGAGTGGCATGTATTGCGCAGTCTGAAAAACTGGCTTCTTGGAAGTCCCCTTTTTAATGGCTCGGGTAGAAGCTGTCCCCCTGTAATAAAGTATTTCTGTCTGTTTCTTTTCTATACAGAGTTGTAAACAGGGTTCCATTAGATTTCTCAATAAACATATTGAGGCAATGAACACGTTTAGTGTCACATTCAATAGTGAATTTGAGATTGAGGTCAATGTCATTGAGTAATGGTATCAAGTCTGACAGCTCTTCTCTCGTCAATATATTGATACCTCTTCAGGACTTTACTCACAAGTGGATTTTTGTTTTCATTGTTAACAAAACGTTCAAAATGACCCACATAAAGTTAGCATAGCTCGGAGTGAATGTGGAGCCCATCGATGATCCATTCGTTTGGAGGTAGTATTCATTATCAAACCTGAAATAGTTATATGTCAAAACATATTCAGCCAGCTCTAGAATAACGTTTATTGGTGGGTAGTTGTTAGCATCACGGTCTCTCAAATCGTGAGCACGGGCTGCCAGCCCCTGGTATGGGGAATGCTGGTATATAGACTCGACATTTAACGTGACCAAAATACAGTCTTCTGTTAATCCCGTGAATGGTGAGATCTTGTTTATGAAGTCTATTGAGTCTTTAACATATGATGGCTATGCTTGCAGATGAGATTTAATAAACTAGTCTACATATTTTGACAATTTTATTTTACCTTTATTTAACTAGGCAAGTCAGTTAAGAACAAATTCTTATTTTAACTGCCTTGTTCAGGGGCAGAACGACATATTTTTACCTTGTCAGCTCGGGGATTCGATCTTGCTCTAGTCCAATGCTCTAACCACTAGGCTACCTGCCGCCCCGACAACGGTTCAAGCATTGAGCATATTCCTGCAACCACTGGGTGGCCTGGATAATATACACGCAACATGTAATATAAACGCATCATGTAAAGTGCTGGTCCCATGTTATGTGACCGATGTGAAATGGCTAGTTAGTGGTGGTGCGCGCTAATAGCGTTTCAATCGGTGACGTCACTTGCTCTGAGACCTTGAAGTAGTGGTTCCCCTTGCTCTGCAAGGGCCGCAGCTTTTGTGGAGTGATGGGTAACGATGCTTCGTGGGTGTCAGTGGTTGATGTGTGCAGAGGGTCCCTGGTTCGAGCCCGGTGAGGGGACGGACTAACGTTATACTGTTACAGTTACATGAGCTGAAATAAAAGATCCCAGAAATGTTCCATGTGCACAAAAAACGTATTTCTCTCAGGTTTTGTGCACAAATTTGTTTACATCCCCTGATAGTGAACATTTAAGCTTTTGTCGAGATAATTCATCCACCTGACAGGTGTGTCATATCATGAAGCTGATTAAACACCATGATCATTACACAAGTGCACCTTGTGCTGGGGACAATAAAAGGTCACTTTAAAATTGGCGATTTTGTCATATTACACAATGCCACAGATGTCTAAAGTTCTGAGAGACCATGCAATTTTCATAATGACTGCAGGAATGTCCACCAGAGCCATTGACAGAGAATTCAATGTTCATTTCTCGACCATAAGCCACCTCCAATGTCGTTTTAGAGAATTTGGCAGTACGTCCAACCGGCTTCACAACCGCAGACCACTTGTAACCACGCCTGCCCAGGACCTCCACATCCAGCTTCTTCACCTGCGGCATCGTCTGAGGGAGTGCTGAGGAGTATTTCTGTCAGTAATAAAGCCCTTTTGTGGGGAAAAACTAATTTTGATTGGTTGGGCCTGGCTCCCCATTGGGTGTGCCCCTTCCCAGTAATGTGAAATCCATAGATTAGTGCCTAAATAATGTATTTCAATTGACTGATTTCCTTATATGAACTGTAACTCAGCAAAATCTTTGAAATTGTTGCATGTGGCGTTTATATTTTTGTTCAGAATATTTCACGGCAACGTTAAAACATTTTCTTTTACATTTCACAAGGGACATTTTTAGAGGAAAAAGGATGTTCGGTAAGGTCTCTTGACATTGAGCATCAATAACAACAGCATCATGCTGTTCACACAAGTCAGTGTAATTGGATCGTTTGGACCAATAGACACATCTCTGTAAATCGGGGGAAAAAATCACATTAAGAAGAATAAATTGTGCCTCCATTCCATCCACCTTCGCATAACCTTTGCATAAATTGTCTTGTTTATTTTTTTTACACTGTATTATCACACACACACACACACACACACACACACACACACACACACACACACACACACACACACACACACACACACACACACAAGCAGAGAGCTTCTTTTGGTGCTGTTTATCTCTGTGTTTCTAATTTCAAGCCATGCTCTACTTTTTCAGACTGATGTGTTTTACCCAGAAGGTTGTTACCACAGCAACACAGTGGTGCGGCAATGAGGACCGACGATGATCCTGGCTCCCCACTTCCCCCATACATATTAAGGAAAAGCTGCTGCCCTCTTTTTTCTGCAAACCCTCATTGGTGGTTAGTTACCAATGAATGGATAAGCCAGACATAGCTGTTATTTTTGGATAGCTCCAAATATCTACTCTGACAATGAACGGGGGAGTTATTCACTGTCAGCGAACCTCTTCAATGAAGCTGCATCTCAACCACTAGTCTGCACGTTGACGGCCCTCAATATTGATTCCAAAAGGGAGAGCTGGGAATTGGAGTCCCTGTATGGCACACAACCAAATATTGCAGCTGTCCTGAATAGCTGTATTGGAGGCCGAATAAAACACTTTACAAGAGACTGAAAATATTATTGTCATGATGCCTACCTCATATCCCTTCAGGGACGGTCCTACCAGGACCACTGGTCTCATGGAGGGGACCACGTCATAGGGAGGGATGTTTTCAGTCTGTAGCAGAGGTCGAGGGTTAGAGGGAGCACAGACAGAGCAACAGTAACATGTAACATGCCATTCACCATTATGTCCTTTTATTAAGTATTATTTAATACCAAGAAAGTGTCTCTGTGGAATTACAGTGTTACAACAGTGTTACAACACAGATACAAAATAATGAGTATAACAGTAGCTGGATATATTACTGTCAGCCATTAAGTTATGCTATTAAGACATTGGGACGTTTCTGTTTTACTTCCTGATAATGTGCTGAAAAAGTGTTATAATTAAAATACTGCCAGCATATCATTGTTAAAGATGAGCCATCCAATTCATTTATGCAACTCCTATTTTTCTTTGGTCAATCAATTTAATGGCATCATTAAGCCCTGGTACTTGCCAGGGCTGGAATGAAATAAAAGAAGACAGGTCTACATGGTATTAAAGTGAGCTCAATCAGGTCTGCAAAGACACTTCATAGTATTTATTCCTAAAATATTAATTGGGGTGAATAAAGTCCAACCTATTAGTTAGTCTGTATGCCTAAAATAAAGATTGAAATGCTGATATGGAGGATGCCATTGCACCTAGATGAATAACACAGTAATATATATAATACAGTATATGATTAGTCTAGGTGCAAGCAGATTCTGTGTGGTGACAGACCTTGGGGTTTACCTGTGGATGGATTAAAGTGAATAAAACATGTTATTACTACTCACCACTTTCTGCTTCTGTTTTCCTGTAAAAATTAGAAAACAACTGATAATTGCCTATGAACGCCAGGCAGAAACGTAATACAATATACAGTACAACACGTTAGAGAGATACCTTTTCAGTACTCCTCTAATACTGATGGAAATATTTCAAGAGTACAATAATGGATGCAAATACCTTATCACACAAATAAATGAAGTACTACATATACAGTATGTAGACAGTATATTAGTGATGAAAACACTTGATTTACAGTGCCTTGCGAAAGTATTCGGCCCACTTGAACTTTGCGACCTTTTGCCACATTTCAGGCTTCAAACATAAAGATATAAAACTGTATTTTTTTGTGAAGAATCAACAACAAGTGGGACACAATCATGAAGTGGAACGACACTTATTGGATATTTCAAACTTTTTTAACAAATCAAAAACTGAAAAATTGGGCGTGCAAAATTATTCAGCCCCCTTAAGTTAATACTTTGTAGCGCCACCTTTTGCTGCGATTACAGCTGTAAGTCGCTTGGGGTATGTCTCTATCAGTTTTGCACATCGAGAGACTGACATTTTTTCCCATTCCTCCTTGCAAAACAGCTCGAGCTCAGTGAGGTTGGATGGAGAGCATTTGTGAACAGCAGTTTTCAGTTCTTTCCACAGATTCTCGATTGGATTCAGGTCTGGACTTTGACTTGGCCATTCTAACACCTGGATATGTTTATTTTTGAACCATTCCATTGTAGATTTTGCTTTATGTTTTGGATCATTGTCTTGTTGGAAGACAAATCTCCGTCCCAGTCTCAGGTCTTTTGCAGACTCCATCAGGTTTTCTTCCAGAATGGTCCTGTATTTGGCTCCATCTATCTTCCCATCAATTTTAACCATCTTCCCTGTCCCTGCTGAAGAAAAGCAGGCCCAAACCATGATGCTGCCACCACCATGTTTGACAGTGGGGATGGTGTGTTCAGCTGTGTTGCTTTTACGCCAAACATAACTTTTTGCATTGTTGCCAAAAAGTTCAATTTTGGTTTCATCTGACCAGAGCACCTTCTTCCACATGTTTGGTGTGTCTCCCAGGTGGCTTGTGGCAAACTTTAAACGACACTTTTTATGGATATCTTTAAGAAATGGCTTTCTTCTTGCCACTCTTCCATAAAGGCCAGATTTGTGCAATATACGACTGATTGTTGTCCTATGGACAGAGTCTCCCACCTCAGCTGTAGATCTCTGCAGTTCATCCAGAGTGATCATGGGCCTCTTGGCTGCATCTCTGATCAGTCTTCTCCTTGTATGAGCTGAAAGTTTAGAGGGGCGGCCAGGTCTTGGTAGATTTGCAGTGGTCTGATACTCCTTCCATTTCAATATTATCGCTTGCACAGTGCTCCTTGGGATGTTTAAAGCTTGGGAAGTCTTTTTGTATCCAAATCCGGCTTTAAACTTCTTCACAACAGTATCTCGGACCTGCCTGGTGTGTTCCTTGTTCTTCATGATGCTCTCTGCGCTTTTAACGGACCTCTGAGACTATCACAGTGCAGGTGCATTTATACGGAGACTTGATTACACACAGGTGGATTGTATTTATCATTATTAGTCATTTAGGTCAACATTGGATCATTCAGAGATCCTCACTGAACTTCTGGAGAGAGTTTGCTGCACTGAAAGTAAAGGGGCTGAATAATTTTGCACGCCCAATTTTTCAGTTTTTGATTTGTTAAAAAAGTTTGAAATATCCAATAAATGTCGTTCCACTTCATGATCGTGTCCCACTTGTTGTTGATTCTTCACAAATAAATACAGTTTTATATCTTTATGTTTGAAGCCTGAAATGTGGCAAAAGGTCGCAAAGTTCAAGGGGGCCGAATACTTTCGCAAGGCACTGTATTTGTTGCTTCCATTCCAAACCTTCCTTTGCAGATGACAGCCTTGGTTACACTTGTTAAGTGAGTCTGCTAAAGCCTTTGGTAAGTTGCATTATCCTTTAAAAGTGTTTATTTTTTACAATTTTTTTATAAATTCAAATTAAGAGAGTAATATTTCAATTTATGTTAAGATGGATATAAGATGGAGCAAATCCTTATCTTTGGATAAACCATCTCTCATCTTAACTTGTCATCAAACCATAAAATTTCGCCCAACAGGGTTTGGGCTATAGGGTTATGTTTGCCTTAAAACAAACTCAATGCATAGACATTATGCTTGTCCATAATCCTCTTGGAGGAAGAGGAAGAGGAGGAGGAGTGGACTGAGAGTGCATGGCTCACCTCATTCCAGTCCAATAGAACGTGCATGGCACATTCTGGAAGACACAAAGATCGCACAACTCCACATTCCATCCACCCAACCTCCAGACACTGTTCCCTATTTTCACATATTAACTTCCTCTAAACGTTTGTATTGAGCAGCTGCAGCATTTTGAAGTAATTAGATTTTTCTCATAAGAGTAGAACAATGTCATTGAGTACATATACTCTGATAACCATTCAGTTCATAGTTCACTAATGTGAAGTGACCGACAGTTCGTCTAACACTGGATTTGATATGTTAATAAACATATAATAAACATTAATAATAATACATAAATAATAATAGTTAATAAACAACACACTGAGCAACAATGATATGGTATGTTAGAGACAAGGACAATTAGATCATAGATGATAAATTAATAATTCTGACAAACGGGTAGGGAGGCGCTCGACCTGGAGAGACGCTCTTCCCCTAATAGGCTTCTGTCTGGAGGCTCACCTGCAGAGGGAGGGTTGGATTTGAACCCGCCTGAAACCATGTCTCCTAGACTGGAGGAGGAATTCCCACTGGACTTACTGCAAGGCACAAAGGATAATAGACAGAAGAAACATTAATGTGGAACACAGACAGATAGTCTCATCCATCACGGGAGTCCCACACAACTCCCATCCTCAGGAGAAACAGAGTAAATAACAGAGTTCTCTGTCTTTAATCAGTCATTTTATTGTTACTTTAGACATCCTTGGTGTTTTAATGTTATTTAATTATTCTCTGTTATTGCCTTTTGCTTGTTTTTATCTCTTTCATTTTATTATTTGTTACTGTAAAGTTTGTTACAGTTTTAAATGCACTTCTAAACTAAAGTTTGATTTGTGTCCATGTTGAATATTTATCATTAGAATTGAATGGTCTATCAGTAGACTCGTCTATCAGTAGAATGGTCTCCCAGTAGAATGGTCTACCAGTAGAATGGTCTATCAGTAGAATGGTCTACCAGTAGAATGGTCTACCAGTAGAATGGTCTACCAGTAGAATGGTCTATCAGTAGAATGGTCTACCAGTAGACTGGTCTATCAGTAGAATGGTCTACCAGTAGAATGGTCTACCAGTAGAATGGTCTACCAGTAGAATGGTCTATCAGTAGAATGGTCTATCAGTAGAATGGTCTACCAGTAGAATGGTCTATCAGTAGAATGGTCTACCAGTAGAATGGCCTACCAGTAGAATGGTCTACCAGTAGAATGGTCTACCAGTAGAATGGTCTATCAGTAGAATGGTCTACCAGTAGAATGGTCTACCAGTAGAATGGTCTATCAGTAGAATGGTCTACCAGTAGAATGGTCTACCAGTAGAATGGTCTACCAGTAGAATGGATGAATACTATAAATACATTCTAGAACAGATGAGTATTGACAACACATTGTTCCAGGAATTGTGATAACAAAGGGGCTGGGATTAAAGAGGCTAATATATAATTTATGAGCAGTGATTGTCTTGGAGATAATATCTATCGAGGCACTATGTGAGATGACATACCCACTGTTTTACCACAATTGTTACATAACGTAACCCTCGGCAACATGAGGCCAACGCTGAAGTATCCTTTAAAGTAGACAACAAAGAGTTAAAACAGAGCTGAATGACTCAATAGTGGGAGAATGACTATTCTCTCTGTCATAGTCGGCAATAAGGAAACTTATATAAGATGATGCATATCATATCTTTCATATTAGTGTCACCAATCTGTTATTATGAGTAAACCACCCTAGTTACAGCAGAGCCACACCTGGAGTATGTGGCCTCTCATCAGACGCACCCATGTTGCTTTCCCTCTTCAGTAACCTTTTATAATACTTTTACAAATGCTTAATAAAGTTGTTTATAAATAGTTGATTAATGCTTATTCAGGACATTTCTTAGAAACAGCTATGCCCTCTCCAACCCCCAACCCACCCCTCAACACCCCAACCAACCCCCCAGACCCTAAACTCACCCTCCAACACAGCCCCTCCACCCAACCAACACCCCCAACCCCTAAACCCACCCTCCAACACAGCCCCTTCACCCGACCAACCACCCCAGACCCTAAACCCACCCTCCAACACAGCCCCTCCACTCAAACAACCCCCCCACACCCTAAACCCATCCTCCAACACAGCCCCTTCACCCGACCAACCCCCCCCAGACCCTAAACCCACCCTCCAACACAGCCCCTCCACCCATCCAACCAACCCCCAGCCCCTAAACCCACCTTCCAACACAGCCCCTCCACCTACCCAACCAAACCCCCCAGACCCTAAACCCAGCCTCCAACACAGCCCCTCCACCTATCCAACCAACCCCCCAGCCCCTAAACCCACCTTCCAACACAGCCCCTCCACCCAACCAAACCCCCCCAGACCCTAAACTCACCCTCCAACACAGCCCATCCACCCAACCAAACCCCCCAGACCCTAAACTCACCCTCCAACACAGCCCTCCACCAAACCAACACCCCCAACCCCTAAACCCACCTTCCAACACAGCCCCTCCACCCAACCAAACGCCCCCAGACCCTAAACCCACCCTCCAACACAGCCCCTCCACCCAACCAAACCCTCCCAGCACCAGCCCAGCCCATTTGCCCAAACAAGCCCACCCCCTCAGTAAACGTCTCACCCCCCAGCCCCTGCCCAGCCCCTCAACCAGGGCCTTACCCGTAAGAGCGTGTACCTCTCTTCTGCTCCTGCTGTAGACGGATGTTCTCTAGTTTCAGAGGGCTGGGGATGAATCCGATCTCACAGCCCTCCTTCACCAGCCGGCCGATCCACCAGTCATTACTGTACTTCTGTAGTGGACAAGACAACATTAAACAACACAATGAGTGAAGTGAGTGTGTGTGTGTTTGTTATACACTGATATGTACACTCATTGCTGTACGTCTGTAGTGGACAAGACAACACAAAACAACAGAACAGAAGAGAGTGTGCAAACTCCACAGAAAAATACACACTATATGTGGCTGTGGGCAAAGCAACACAAAGCGAATGTCTTAGAACAGAAGTGTGTGACAATTCATAGACATACAGTCAGGGCCGGCTCTAGCCTTTTGGGGGCTTGTCATGACAAATAGTGTCCCCCTCTGCGTCACAATGGGATTCCATGAGTTCTAGCTTCTGTTGCTAGGTCTGTTGCTAGAACTTGCAACATGAATTTGAACACTTTGTTTGTAAACTATTTGCCATCTGTCAACAATGGCTTTACAGTGGTGGGGTGTTGGACTGATCTTGTTGATCATGTACATACCTGCTACAAACAGACTAAATGATGAAAACGCTACTGGCAGCAGAATCCAATACAGCAGAGAGTTCCTACTACAATGCAACTCAAACACAAACGCGATAGATATCCCAATGACCCATCTAATCCCTGATTGTCTGCGAGTGGATTACAAACACAAATGCAAACGTAGAAAACATGGGGCAATCAGACAAAGAGTTAAAAAATTAAAGAACAAATTTCCCTTCCCACCACGTGCTGATCAATGCCTAGTCACTGAGGGTTAAAGCAGATGAGCTGTCAGCAAATTTTTGCTTCCAACACAAATACCGGGAGGCCTGTTTGCTGGCATTTACTGAGACTTGGCTGGATAACAGAGTCCCGGACAGGGAAGTGGAGCCGGCTTCACTCTGGTCAGAGTGGACCGTGATCTGAGCATCACAGGGAACATCATGATGGGGGCGTCTGCCTGCTTGTCAGGGACCAGTGGTGTAAATGGATCCTGGTAAGAGAGAGACTCTGAAACCCTCGACATTGAACTGCTTTCTGTGTCACTGTGACCCTACTATCTGCCTGTGAGTTCCCGCAATTGTTTGTTACCGTGGTGTACATTCAACCAAAAGCTAATATAGCAAAAGCATCAGAGATTATTTATAATCTGTCACAGAAACTGGAATCTATCTCGCCAGACGCACTCACATTTATTTTAGGGGATTTTAACAACTGTACTTTGCACAAAGTCCTGTGCACATACCACCAGTATGTGAAATGTCACACTAGGAAAAATAAGACTCTTGACTTGTGCTATGGGACAATACCAAATGCGTTCTCTGCTACCACCAGACCTCCCCTGGGGACATCAGACCAAAATGTGGTCTACCTCAGGCCAACCTACTGTCAGCTCCTGGAGAGGGAGAAACCCACAGTTAAAACTGTCCAGATCTGGAATGACAACAGTATCACTTGTCTCCAGGGGTGTTTTGACTGTACAATGTGGGAGGTATCTGGTCTCCAGGGGTGTTTTGACTGTACAATGTGGGAGGTATCTGGTCTCCAGGGGTGTTTTGACTGTACAATGTGGGAGGCATCTGGTCTCCAGGGGTGTTTTGACTGTACATTGTGGGAGGTATCTGGTGTCCAGGGGTGTTTTGACTGTACATTGTGGGAGGTATCTCGTCTCCAGGGGTGTTTTGACTGTACAATGTGGGAGGTATCTCGTCTCCAGGGGTGTTTTGACTGTACTATGTGGGAGGTATCTGGTCTCCAGGGGTGTTTTGACTGTACAATGTGGGAGGTATCTGGTCTCCAGGGGTGTTTTGACTGTACAATGTGGGAGGTATCTGGTCTCCAGAGGTGTTTTGACTGTACAATGTGGGAGGTATTTGAGGACAGCAGCACTGATCTCGATGAACTCACAGATGTTGTTTCAGACTTCTGTAAACTTCTGTGTTGTCAATTGTGTCTACTAAAACCTGAAAAATCTTCTCTAACAATAAGCCTTAGGTATCAAAACATCTAAAAATCAATACTTAATAGGAAGAAGGCAGTTTATGCTGGGGGTGATAGACAGGCTTTAAGAGATGTACAACGTGAGATCAGTTTATGCTGAGGGTGATAGACAGGCTTTAAGAGATGTACAACGTGAGATCAGTTTATGCTAAGGGTGATAGACAGGCTTTAAGAGATGTACAATGTGAGATCAGTTTATTCTGAGGGTAATAGACAGGCTTTAAGAGATGTACAACGTGAGATCAGTTCATGCTGAGGGTGATAGACAGGATGTAAGAGATGTACAATGTGAGCTCAAAAGACAGATACTGGTGAACAAGGAGGCATACAAGCAAAGGGTGGAGAGGAGCCTCTCCTCAGGAAACACAAGGGTGGCCTGGCCAGGGATTAAATCCATGTCTAGTGCCCCCCACATAGGCAGGGGGGAAAACAGTGCTGACCTTGGGAGACATGAGGGCCAGAACATGGTTAATGAACTGAATGTTTTCTTCTCAAGATTTGATTCAGACAACTTTATGTCAGAGGTAAAACAAATGGAAGCATCATTACAAATGTTTGAGAGGGTTGTTGTTAAACAGGATGATGTTTTGAAGTTGTTCAGGGGATGTAACACATACAAAAGCCCAGGCAAAATAAGTGGACATGTGTTAAAGCACCGTGCTATGAGATCTTTAAGGTCAGTGCCCTCCGCAATGCTCACAAAATAATTTTAGACACATGCCACGCCCTTACCCGGACCGCATAAATGCTTGCTCAGGGCCTCCTGAGTGGCGCAGTGGTCTAAGGCACTACATCGCAGTGCTAGCTGCGTTACTACAGATCCTGGTTAGATACCGGGCTTTGCCGCAGTCGGCCGTGAACAGGAGAACCATGAGGCGACGCACAAATGGCCCAACGTCGTCCAGGTTAGGGAAGGTTTGGCCGGATCTTGTTTGGCCGGTCCTTGTCCCATCGAGCTCTAGCGACTACTGTGGCGGGCTGGGTGCATGCATGCTGACACGGTCGCTAGGTGTACAGTGTTTCCCTGACACATTTGTGCGGCTGGCTTCCGGGGTTAAGCGTGCAGTGTGTCAAGAAGCAGTGCGGCTTGGCGGGGAAGTGTTTCAGAGGACGCATGGTTCTCGACTTTTGCCTCTCCCGAGTCCATACGGGAGTTGAAGCAATGGGACAAGTGTCACACCCTGACCATAGTTTACTTTGTATGTTTCTATGTTTTGGTTGGTCAGGGTGTGATCTGAGTGGGCATTCTATGTTACATGTCTAGTTTGTCTAGTTCTATGTTCGGCCTGATATGGTTCTCAATCAGAGGCAGGTGTTCGTCATTGTCTCTGATTGGGAACCATATTTAGGTAGCCTGGGTTTCACTGTGTGTTTGTGGGTGATTGTTCCTGTCTATGTGTTTTCACCAGATAGGCTGTTTAGGTTTTCGTTACGTTCATTACGTTCTTTATTTTTGTAGTGTTTGTATTGATTCGTGTTTTACGTTTGTTTATTAAAACATGGATCGCAATCGACACGCTGCATTTTGGTCCGACTCTCCTTCTCATATAGAAAACCGTTACAGAATCACCCACCACCAACGGACCAAGCAGCGTGTCAACAGGCAGCAACAGCAGCGTAAAGAGGAATGGACTTGGGAGGACGTTTTGGATGGCAAGGGCTGTTACACTTGGGAGGAGATACTGGCTGGAAGAGATCGCCTCCCATGGGAACAGGTGGAGGCACTTAGGAGAGCAGAGGCAGCCGGAGAGAGGAGCCGGCGATATGACGGAACACGGCTGGCAAGGAAGCCCGAGAGGCAGCCCCAAAAATTTCTTAGGGGGGGGCTAACAGGGAGTATGGCTACGCCAGGTAGGAGACCTGCGCAAACTCCCTGTGCTTACCGGGGGGCTAGAGAGACCGGACAGGCACCGTGTTATGCAGTGGTGCGCACGGTGTCTCCAGTGCGGGTGCATAGCCCGGTGCGGTATATTCCAGCTCCGCGTGTCGGCCGGGCTAGATTGAGCGTCGAGCCTAATGCCATGAAGCCGGCTCTACGCAGCTGGTCCCCAGTGCGTCTCCTTGGGCCGGCTTACATGGCACCAGCCTTGCGCTCGGTGTCTCCGGTTCGCCTGCATAGCCCAGTGTGGGCTATTCCACCTCGCCGCACTGGCAGGGCGACCGTGAGCATTCAACCAGGTAAGGTTGGGCAGGCTCGGTGCTCAAGAGCTCCAGTGCGCCTGCACGGTCCGGTTTTTCCAGTACCACCTCCACACCCCAGCCCTCCGGTAGCAGCTCCCCGCACCAGGCTTCCTGTGAGTGTCCTTGGCCCAGTACCACCAGTGCCAGCACCACGCATCAGGCCTACAGTGCGCCTCGCCTGTCCAGCGCTGTCGGAGCCCTCCTCCTCTCCAGCGCTGTCGGAGTCTCCCGCCTGTTTAGCGCTGTCAGAGCTTTCCGCCTCTACAGCGCTGCCGGAGTCTCCCGCCTGTTCAGAACTGCCAGTCTGCAAGGAGCTGCCAGTCTGCAAGGAGCTGCCAGTCTGCAAGGAGCTGCCAGTCTGCATGGAGCTGCCAGTCTGCATGGAGCTGCCAGTCTGCATAGAGCTGCCAGTCTGCAAGGAGCTGCCAGTCTGCATAAACCTGCCAGTCTGCAAGGAGCTGCCAGTCTGCAAGGAGCTGCCAGTCTGCAAGGAGCTGCCAGTCTGCATAAACCTGCCAGTCTGCAAGGAGCTGCCAGTCTGCAAGGAGCCGCCAGAGCTGCCAGTCTGCAGGATGCCGCCAGAGCTGCCAGTCTGCAAGGAGCCGCCAGAGCTGCCAGTCTGCAAGGAGCCGCCAGAGCTGCCAGTTAGCATGGAGCAGCCAGAGCCGCCAGTCAGCATGGAGCAGCCAGGGCCGCCAGTCAGCATGGAGCAGCCAGGGCCGCCAGTCAGCATGGAGCAGCCAGGGCCGCCAGTCAGCATGGAGCAGCCAGGCAGCATGGAGCAGCCAGAGCAGCCAGTCAGCATGGAGCAGCCAGTCAGCATGGAGCAGCCAGAGCAGCCAGTCAGCATGGAGCAGCCAGAGCTGCCAGTCAGCATGGAGCAGCCAGTCAGCATGGAGCAGCCAGAGCTGCCAGTCAGCATGGAGCAGTCAGTCAGCATGGAGCAGCCAGAGCTGCCAGTCAGCATGGAGCAGCCAGTCAGCATGGAGCAGCCAGAGCTGCCAGTCGACCAGACTCTTCCAGATCTGCCAGTCGACCAGACTCTTCCAGATCTGCCAGTCGACCAGACTCTTCCAGATCTGCCAGTCGACCAGACTCTTCCAGATCTGCCAGTCGACCAGACTCTTCCAGATCTGCCAGTCGACCATACTCTTCCAGATCTGCCAGTCGACCATACTCTTCCAGATCTGCCAGTCGACCAGACTCTTCCAGATCTGCCAGTCGGCCAGACTCTTCCAGATCTGCCAGTCGGCCAGACTCTGCCAGATCTGCCAGTCGGCCAGACTCTGCCAGATCTGCCAGTCGGCCAGACTCTGCCAGATCTGCCAGTCGGCCAGGATCTGCCAGATCTGCCAGTCGGCCAGGATCTGCCAGATCTGCCAGTCAGCCAGGATCTGCCAGAACCGCCAGCCAGCCAGGATCTGCCGGATCCAACTACCTGCCTGAGCTTCCTCTCAGTACTGAGCTTCCTCTCAGTGCTGAGCTTCCTCTCAGTGCTGAGCTACCCATCAGTCCCGAGCTACCTCTGTCCCGAGCTGTCCTTCTGTTCCGAGCTGCCCCTCTGTCCCGAGCTGTCATTTAGGAGGGTAACCTATCTAGGGACGCTAAGGAGGTGGACTAAGACTATTATGGAGTGGGGTCCACGTCCAGCGCCAGAGCCGCCACCGCGGACAGATGCCCACCCAGACCCTCCCCTATAGGTTCAGGTTTTGCGGCCGGAGTCCGCACCTTGGGGGGGGGGGGGGGGGGGGGTACTGTCACACCCTGACCATAGTTTACTTTGTATGTTTCTATGTTTTGGTTGGTCAGGGTGTGATCTGAGTGGGCATTCTATGTTACATGTCTAGTTTGTCTAGTTCTATGTTCGGCCTGATATGGTTCTCAATCAGAGGCAGGTGTTCGTCATTGTCTCTGATTGGGAACCATATTTAGGTAGCCTGGGTTTCACTGTGTGTTTGTGGGTGATTGTTCCTGTCTATGTGTTTTCACCAGATAGGCTGTTTAGGTTTTCGTTACGTTCATTACGTTCTTTATTTTTGTAGTGTTTGTATTGATTCGTGTTTTACGTTTGTTTATTAAAACATGGATCGCAATCGACACGCTGCATTTTGGTCCGACTCTCCTTCTCATATAGAAAACCGTTACAACAAGACTGTAACTACCAACTGGAATTGTGGAGAAAAAGGGGGTCAAATAAATACAAAAAAATAAATACTTGCTCAGTCCGCGCAAAATTATTACCTCAGAATTGTTCTCCAAGGACAGTGTTTTTGACAGTGACAATCTGCTGACGACCTGCTTCAGAGGACTGAAAAGACTGGAAAGAGCACACTCTTTCTTGACTATGTATTTGTCTTTTTGGGGTGGCAGGTAGCCTAGTGGTTAGAGCGTTGGGCCACTAACCAAAAGGTTGCTGGATCGAATCCCCGAGCTGATAAGGTCGTTCTGCCCCTGAACAAGGCAATTCTTATTTACAATGACGGCCTGCCAGGGAAAAGTGGGTTACACTGTTACACTGTTCCCTGGCAGGCCGTCATTGTAAATAAGAATTTGTTCTTAACTGACTTGCCTACATTTATATACAGTGGGGCAAAAAAGTATTTAGTCAGCCACCAATTGTGCATGTTCTCCCACTTAAAAAGATGAGAGAGGCCTGTAATTTTCATCATAGGTACACTTTAACTATGACAGACAAAATGAGAAAAATAAATCCAGAAAATCACATTGTAGGATTTTTTATGAATTTATTTGCAAATTATGGTGGAAAATAAGTATTTGGTCAATCACAAAAGTTTCTCAATACTTTGTTATATACCCTCTGTTGGCAATGACAGAGGTCAAACGTTTTCTGTAAGTCTTCACAAGGTTTTCACACACTGTTGCTGGTATTTTGGCTCATTCCTCCATGCAGATCTCCTCTAGAGCAGCGATTTTTTGGGGCTGTTGCTGGGCAACACGGACTTTCAACTCCCTCCAAAGATTTTCTATGGGGTTGAGATCTGGAGACTGGCTAGGCCACTCCAGGACCTTGAAATGCTTCTTACGAAGCCACTCTTTCGTTGCCCGGGCGGTGTGTTTGGGATCATTGTCATGCTGAAAGACCCAGCCATGTTTCATCTTCAATGCCCTTGCTGATGGAAGGAGGTTTTCACTCAAAATCTCACGATACATGGCCCCATTCATTCTTTCCTTTACACGGATCAGTCGTCCTGGTCCCTTTGCAGAAAAACAGCCCCAAGCGGAGGAAATAGGTACCCTTAGGTAATCCAGATGAATCCAATCCAAGCAACCAGAGCCCTGTACTCACAGGAGTAAAGACGATAGGTTTCAGACCTTGCCTCCCTCATGTGTCCCTCAGTCTTCTCCTCTTGGTCATTCGGCACAGAGTAATATTGCGCCTCTTGGCCAACAACAACAAGGCTTGGCTTCTCCTCTTGGCCTTTCGGCCCCAATCTCTCCACAGGATGAAGCCAACCCTCTCCGCTCGCCTGGCGCGGAATACCTTGACAAACTCATCAAGAATTTCCCCACCTTTGACCCCGTTCCAGGTCAGCCAAACGATACTGAGACGTTCCTAGCTGACATAGAGGACGTGTTGGATGGCTACACGAAAGCTACGGGTTGTGACAGGGTTTACTTGTTGAAGCGAACATCGAATAGACACGTGACAAGGTTCATTAGTCTACAACAGCAACACGTGCTAAATGACTATGCTAAACTTGCCACAGCTTTGAAATTAGAATTCAGTGGTTCTACTACTCGCAAAATCAGGCCTATTACTGTTGTGTCATCGGCAAACTTAATGATGGTGTTGGAGTCGTGCCTGGCCGTGCAGTCATGAGTGAATAGGGAGTACAGGAGGGGACAGAGCACGCATCCCTGAGGGACCCCTGTGTTGCGGATCAGCGTGGCGGATGTCTTGTTACCTACCCTTACCACATGGGAGCAGCCCGTCAGGAAGTCCAGGATCCAGTTGCAGAGGGAGGTGTTTAGTCCCAAAGTCCTTAGCTTATTGATGAGCTTTGAGGGCCCTATGGTGTTGAACGCTGAGATGTAGTCAATGAATAGTGTTCTCGCATAGGTGTTTCTTTGGTCCAGGTGGGAAAGGGCAGTGTGGAGTGCAATATAGATTGCATAATCTGTGGATCTGTTGGGGCGGTATGCAAATTGGAGTGGGTCTAGGGTTTCTGGGAGAATGGTGTTGATGTGAGCCATGATCAGCATTTTAAAGCACTTCATGGCTACAGACGTGAGTGCTACGTGTTGGTAGTCATTTAGGCAGGTTACCTTAGGGTTCTTGGGCACAGGCACTATGGTGGTCTGCTTAAAACATGTTGGTATTACAGACTCAGTCAGGGACAGGTTGAAAATGTCAGTGAAGACACTTGCCAATTGGTCAGAGCATGCTCGCAGTACATGTCTGGCCCTGCGGCCTTGTGAATATTGACCTGTTTAAAGGTCTTACTCACATTGGCTGCGGAGAGCGTGATCAGTCTTCCGGAACAGCTGGTGCTCTCATGCATGTTTCAGTGTTATTTGCCTCAAAGAGAGCATAGAAGTAGTTTAGCTCGTCTGGTAGGGTCGTGTCACTGGGTAGCTCTCGGCTGTGCTTCCCTTTGTAGTCTGTAATGGTTTGCAAGCCCTGCCACATCCGACGAGCATCAGAGCCGGTGTAGTATGATTCAATCTTAGTCCCCACCAAGCGGGTGGAGAGAAATGACGGTGGACAGAAAAATGTACGCTTTAAAGTTAATTTCCTACAATTCTACACATTTTGTCATGTGGCGTAGCGAAAATGTTGCCGTTTCAAAGCAAGTTTTCTGCAGTTCTACACATTTTGCCATGGGGCGAAGAGACAATTGAGCAATTTATAACAAATGTCATGTCATTCTACTAATTTTGCCATTGGGAAGAGAGACATTATTGCAGTTTTAAAGCAGGTTTGCTTCCGGCATACACATTTTACCATGGGGTGGAGAGAAAATGTTGTAATTTTAAAGCTAATTTCCTGCAATTATACACATTTATACTTTTGGGTGTCAGGGAAAATGTATGGAGTAAATGTACATTATTTTCTTTAGAAATGTAGTGAAGTAAAAGAAAAGTTGTCAAAAATATAAATAGTAAAGTAAAGTACAGATACCCCCAAAACTACTGAAGTAGTACTTTAAAGTATTTTTACTCAAGTACTTTACACCACTGGTATTCGGACATGATTACTATACGTTTAGATAACTGGCTAGACTAACTTAACAATCTAAACAATGTTAGCTGACATGGGCTAACTGAGTGACAAAACAGGAGAAAAACTGAAAATTGCTGATGCACAACCACATTTAGAACTTGCACCTTGTGTATTCTACTATTCTAACTCTCAACAGCAAGTTGAAACGCTGACTGAGTCCCCCCCCAAAAATAAAGAAAAACATATTTTGGGTCGGGCCCTCTAACGGCCGGGGGCCCTAGGCGACTGCTTACCCTAGGCGACTGTATGCAACTTTGAAAGTCAACACAAAACAACACAATGACTCAGAATAGAAAAGAAGAGTGTGTAAACTCCACAGACATACTAGGCTGTATACACACTCACTAGTCCATTGTTCTCGGATCTAAAACGGGACATGCATTATTGATATTGATTCATCCATAATGGCCCTTGAACAGATATGGCTTGCAGCAAACATAGGTTGTCTGAAATGGCACCCTATTCCCTATATAGTGCAGTACTCATGGGCTCCGGCCAAAAGTAGTTCACTACATAGGTAATAGAATGCCATTTCAGACACAGGCATAGCTGTAGCAGTAGGGTTGTTATGTACTGTACAGTATATTGTACCTCTTTAATGTGCAGGAAGTCCTTGGCATCGAAGGAGATGGCGGTTCCTGCCACAGGGACATCCTCATCCAGGGCTCCACAGTAACTGATGTTAGTCTTCACAGCAAAGGCCACCGCTTTGGCCTGAGACGATACAGGAAACGCCATGTATAAGAAGAGTGCCTAGCCTAGCTAGATAAGCTCAACCATAACCCAGTGGGCAAAATGTTCTGCAAATATACCAGTTCTGGTTGTAATGTGGTTTTAATAAATAACTTCATTTCAACCAGCCTTGCCTACTGGGACCTTTCCAATGATAGGTTCAGAACAAGGCCCCTATGTGCCTAGTATAGCATAAGGCTCCACAGTGGAACACCCTGCAGGTGTCTCACCTTGGCCCTCTCCAGCTGTACAGCAGCCTGCTGCTCCTTCTCCAGCTTTCCTCCTGCCGGTTCCTCCTCCAAGGAGACATCTGAGTCCGATGGTCGGCTAGTGTAAGAGTCAGCTGAACCCTGCAGAGGGACAATATAACAGTCAGACAACAGTCAGATAACAGTCAGGTAACAGGCAGGCAACAGTCAGATAACAGTCAGGTAACAGTCAGATAACAGTCAGATAACAGTCAGGTAACAGTCAGATAACAGGCAGGTAACAGTCAGGTAACAGTCAGATAACAGTCAGGTAACAGTCAGGTAACAGTCAGGTAACAGTCAGGGAACAGTCAGATAACAGTCAGGTAACAGTCAGATAACAGTCAGATAACAGTCAGGTAACAGTCAGATAACAGTCAGATAACAGTCAGGTAACAGTCAGATAACAGTCAGGTAACAGTCAGACAACAGTCAGGTAACAGGCAGGCAACAGTCAGGTAACAAACAGTCAGGTAACAGTCAGGAAAGAAGACAACAGTAAAATGATTGGCTAGTGTAAGAGTCAGCTGAACCCTGCAGAGGGACAATATAAAAGTCAGATAACAGGCAGGTAACAGTCAGGTAACAGTCAGATAACAGTCAGGTAACAGTCAGGTAACAGTCAGGTAACAGTCAGGGAACAGTCAGATAACAGTCAGGTAACAGTCAGATAACAGTCAGATAACAGTCAGGTAACAGTCAGATAACAGTCAGATAACAGTCAGGTAACAGTCAGATAACAGTCAGGTAACAGTCAGACAACAGTCAGATAACAGTCAGATAACAGTCAGGTAACAGGCAGGTAACAGGCAGGAAAGAAGACAACAGTAAAATGATTGGCTAGTGTAGGAGTCAGCTGAACCCTGCAGAGGGACAATATAACAGTCAGATAACAGTCAGGTAACAGTCAGGTAACAGTCAGATAACAGTCAGGTAACAGTCAGATAACAGTCAGGCGCCACTCAGGTGCCCATGTCCTAATATTGTCAGAATGTACTGAGCACTGAGTGAAGGTGGCTATGATAGGCCTGCAGCCAGGTGCTACAGAGGTGGAGTCCGTACGTTGAGTGAGCGGGAATATGCCTCTCCAAGCGGGATCACAGGGACCCTGATTAAAGCTGGTGAGCCAGGAGACACAACTCACAAATATAGGAATGTTTTTGAAGCCCACAGCTGGCGAGCGGTGAGCAACCCAGCCGATCTTAGTTGAAGTGATCACATTGGAAACCACATTAAGTGGAGAGAGAGTGGGAATAAAGAGAGACTGGCTGGATCAATACTGCATGAGGAGGAACTGAACAGTGAGATAGACACAAACAGAGAAAGAGAGAAGGAGACAGAGAGAGAGAGAAAAATACAGAGCGAGAAAGAGAGAGACAGGCAGAGAGAGAGAAAGAGACAGAAAGAGAGTGAAAGACAGAGAGAGAGACAAAAAGACAGAGAGAGAGTGAAGGAGAGAGAGACAAAGAGAGAGAGATACAAAGAGAGAGAAAGAGAGACAGACAAAGAGAGAGAGAGAGAGAGAGAGAGAGAGAGAGAGAGAGAGAGAGACACACATTCCCTCAGATTACACAGACCCACAAAGAATTCAAAAACAAATGTCAGACTGAAGGGAGCAGAGTGGACTAGCGTTAGAACTGTGAGTGAGTGACAGGGTAGATGACCAGTTAAACCACCATGACGTGCAGTATAGTGTGGTTGGTCATTACAACTTCTACTAGATTCACTGGAAGCAGCAGTGGGATTCATTTATCTAAAAGGTTCAAAGAAAGCTTGGTCAACGTCTGTTGCCTTTTTAGGCCCGGTGCAACAAGGTTAATCAACCTTCAAGGGGATTGTTCCTTTTGTGTGGGATCTTTTGATTCCTGGATCAAAGTAGTCTATTGCTAATGTATTCAATAGTCCTTTCTCAGAAGAGCACAGGTCTGATTAGAATGAGACAATAAGAGAGACAGAGAGAGAGTGGGGCAGAGAGAGGGGAGGGGAGAGTGAAAGAGAGAGCGAAAGAGAGAGCGAGAGAGGGAGGGAGAGCAAGCAAAAGAGAGAGGGGGGAGGAAGAGAGACAGAGACAGAGAGATAGTGTGTCGCGGTCTCTGTCTCCCTGGGTGGGGGTGGATACGGTGGTTGGGTCCCCCACCCAGCCTCAGGCAGAACCAGTCTCATGTCATTACGATCAGAAGAGCTGCCCCCCAGATGCCACACACAACACACACACACCACCCTTTCTCTTATTAACGAGTCAATGGCGGGTGGGAGAGTTCCCCGGTACAACACCCACTCACTCAGTCAGAGTGGAAATGACGGAACGAGAAAGTGTGAAGTGGAGATAGAGGAAGCTATAGGGACAGACTGTACATACATAGAAAGTAGGGGCTGAAAAGAAAGTGGGATAGGGACAGAAAGAGAAGGGGGGAAAGAGGGAGAAAGGCAAAGAGGGGGATATTGAGAGAGGGGAAAGAGAGAGAGAGAGAGGTGGGGTGAGACAGGGATGCAGTCCCACCCTCTTCAACATATTGAAGTCGGAAGTTTACATACACCTTAGCCAAATACATTTAAACTCAGTTCTTCACAATTCCTGACATTTAATCCTAGTAAAAATTCCCTGTCTTAGGTCAGTTAGGATCACCACTTTATTTTAAGAATGTGAAATGTCAGAATAAAAGAGACAATGATTTCTTTCAGCTTTTATTTCTTTCATCACATTCCCAGTGGGTCAGAAGTTTACATACACTAAATTAGTACTTGCCTGTAAATTGTTTGGTCAAATGTTTCGGGTAGCCTTCCACAAGCTTCCAACAATAAGTTAGGTGAATTTTGGCCCATTCCTCCTGACAGAGCTGGTGTAACTGAGTCAGGTTTGTAGGCCTCCTTGCTCGCACACGCTTTTTCAGTTCTGCCCACATATTTTCTATAGGATTGAGGTCAGGGCTTTGTGATGGCCACTCCAAAACCTTCCCCAACCAGAAACCATGGATTGATGGCAGCATTCGCGCAAAACTGAAAGTCCGAACCACTGCTTTTAATCAGGGCAAGGCGACTGGAAACATGACCGAATACAAACAGTGTAGCTATTCTCTCCGCAAGGCAATCATACAAGCTAAGCGTCAGTATAGAGACAAAGTAGAGTCGCAATTCAACGGCTCGGACACAAGAGGTATTTGGCAGGGTCTACAGTCAATCACGGACTACAAAAAGAATACCAGCCCCGTCGCGGACCACAATGTCTTGCTCCTAGACAAACTAAAAACTTCTACACCCAGCTGATCCTCAACACTGGGGTCCCACAAGGGTGCGTTCTCAGCCCTCTCCTGTACTCCCTGTTCACCCATGACTGAGTGGCCATGCACGCCTCCAACTCAATCATCAAGTTTGCAGATGACACTACAGTGGTAGGCTTGATTATCAAACAACGACGAGACGGCCTATAGGGAGGAGGTGAGGGTCCTCGGAGTGTAGTGTCAGGAAAATAACCTCACACTCAATTTCAACAAAACAAAGGAGATGATCGTGGACTTCAGGAAACAGCAGAGGGAACAGCCCCCTATCCACATCAACGGGACAGTAGTGGAGAAGGTGGAAAGTTTTAAGTTAATCTGCGTACACATCACGGACAAACTGAAATGGTCCACCCACATAGACAGTGTGGTGAAGAAGGCGCAGCAGCGCTTCTTCAACCTCAGGAGGCTGAAGAAATTTGGCTTGTCACCAAAAACACTCACAAACTTTTACAGATGCACAATCGAGAGCATCCTGTCGAGCTGTATCACCGCCAGGTACGGCAACTGCTCCACCCACAACCGTAAGGCTCTCCAGAGGGTAGTGAGGTCTGCACAACGCATCACCGGGGGCAAACTACCTGCAATCCAGGACACCTACACCACCCGATGTCACAGGAAGGCCAAAAGATCATCAAAGACAACAACCACCCGAGCCACTGCCTGTTCACCCCGCTATCATCCAGAAGGCGAGGTCAGTACAGGTGCATCAAAGCAGGGACTGAGAGACTGAGAAACAGCTTTTATCTCAAAACCATCAGACTGTTGAACAGCCATCACTAACATTGAGTGGCTGCTGCCAACATACTGACTCAAATCTCTAGCCACTTTAATAATAAAAAATTGGATGTAATAAATGTGTCACTAGCCACTTTAAACGATGCCACTTTATATAATGTTTACATACCCTACATTACTCATCTCATATGTATATACTGCACTCTATACCATCTACTGCATCTTGCCTATGCCGTTCGGCTATAACTCATCTATATATTGTTATGTACATATTCTTATTCATTCCTTTACACTTGTGTGTATAAGGTACTTGTTGTGAAATTGTTAGATTACTTGTTAGATAGTACTGCTTGGTCGGAACTAGAAGCACAAGCATTTCGCTACACTCGCATTTACATCTGCTAACTATGTGTATGTGACAAATAAAATTTGATTTGATTTTGATTTGACTTTGTTGTCCTTAAGCCACTTTGCCACAACTTTGGAAGTATGCTTGGGGTCATTGTCCATTTGGAAGACCCATTTGTGACCAAGCTTTAACTTCCTGACTGACGCCTTGAGATGTTGCTTCAATATATCCACATAATTTTCCTGCCTCATGATGCCATCTATTTTGTGAAGTGCACCAGTCCCTCCTGCAGCAAAGCACCCCCACAAAATTATGCTGCCACCCCCGTGCTTCACGGTTGGGATGGTGTTCTTCGGCTTGCAAGCCTCCCCCTTTTTCCTCCAAACAGAATGACGGTCATTATGGCCAATCAGATCTATTTTTGTTTCATCAGACCAGAGAACATTTCTCCAAAACGTACAATCTTTGTCCCCATGTGCAGTTGCAAACCGTATTATGGCTTTTTTATGGCGGTTTTGGAGCAGTGGCTTCTTCCTTGCTGAGCGGCCATTCAGGTTATGTCGATATAGGACTCGTTTTACTGTGTATATAGATACTTTTGTACCTGTTTCCTCCAGCATCTTCACAAGGTCCTTTGCTCCAAAGTACGTTCATCTCTAGGAGACAGAACGCGTCTCCTTCCTGAGCGATATGACAGCTATGTGGTCCATGGTGTTTATACTTGCGTACTATTGTTTGTACAGATGAATGTGGTACCTTCAGGCGTATGGAAATTGCTCCCAAGAATGAACCTGATTTGTGGAGGTCTTGGCTGATGTTTTTCTGAGGTCTTGGCTGATTTCTTTTGATTTTTCCATGATGTCAAGCAAAGAGGCACTGAGTTTGAAGGAAGGCCTTGAAATACATCCACAGGTACACCTCCAATTGATTCAAATGATGTCAATTAGCCTATCAGAAGTTTCTAAAGCCATGACATAATTTTCTGTAATTTTACAAGCTGTTTAAAGGCACAGTCAACTTAGTGTATGTGAACTTCTGACCCACTGGAATTGTGATACAGTGAATTATAAGTGAAATAATTTGTCTGTAAACAATTTTTGGAAAAATGACTTGTGTCAATCCCAAAGTAGATGTCCTAACCGACTTGCCAAAACTATAGTTTGTTAACAAGACATTTGTGTAGTGGTTGAAAAACAAGTTTTAATGACTCCAACATAACTGTATCAACGAATTGGCGAGGGAACTAGAACAGTCCGCAGCACCCGGCCTCACCCTACTAGAATCTGAAGTCAAATGTCCACTGTTTGCTGATGATCTGGTGCTTCTTTCACCAACCAAGGAGGGCCTACAGCAGCACCTAGATCTTCTGCACAGATTCTGTCAGACCTGGGGCCTGACAGTAAATCTCCGCAAGACCAAAATAATGGTGTTCAAAAAAAAGGTCTAGTTACAAGGACCACAAATACAAATTCCATCTAGACACCATTGTCAGAAAGGCCTTCTACACCATCAAAAGGAACATAAAATTAAACATACCACTTAGGAAGGATCTGGCAAAAAATACTGGAATCAGTTATAGAACCCATTTCTCTTCATGGTTGTGAGGTCTGGGGTCCGCTCACCAACCAAGAATTCACAAAATGAAACAAACACCAAATTGAGACTCTGCATGCAGAATTCTGCAAAAATATCCTCTGTGTACAACGTAAAACACCAAATAATGCATGCAGAGCAGAATTAGGCCGATATCCGCTAATGATCAAAATCCAGAAAGAGCTGTTCAATTCTACAACCACCTAAAAGGAAGTGATTCCCAAACCTTCCATAACAAAGGCATCGTCTACAGAGAGATGAACCTGGAGAAGAGTCCCCTAAGCAAGCTGGTCCTGGGGATCTGTTCACAAACACAAACAGGCCCCACAGAGCCCCAGGAAAGCAACACAATTAGACCCAACCAAATCATGAGAAAAAAAAAGATAATTACTTGACACATTGGAAAGAATTAACAAAAAAACAGAGCAAACTGGAATGCTATTTGGCCCTAATCAGAGAGTACACAGTGGCAGAATACCTGACCGCTGTGACTGACCCAAACTTAAGGAAAGCTTTGACTATGTACCGACTCAGTGAGCATAGCCTTGTTATTGAGAAAGGCCATCGTAGGCAGACCTGGCTCTCAAGAGAAGACAGGCTATGTGCACACTGCCCACAAAATGAGGTGGAAACTGAGCTCCACTTCCTAACCTATTTTACCTTTATTTAACCAGGTAGGCAAGTTGAGAACAAGTTCTCATTTACAATTGCGACCTGGCCAAGATAAAGCAAAGCAGTTCGACACATACAACGACACAGAGTTACACATGGAGTAAAACAAACATACAGTCAATAATACAGTATAAACAAGTCTATATACGATGTGAGCAAATGAGGTGAGATAAGGGAGGTAAAGGCAAAAAGGCCATGGTGGCAAAGTAAATACAATATAGCAAGTAAAACACTGGAATGGTAGATTTGCAGTGGAAGAATGTGCAAAGTAGAAATAAAAATAATGGGGGATAAAGAGAAAAATGAAATAAAATAAAAAATAAAGAGAACATAAAGAGGGACAGAGAGAGAGAGACAGACACATAAAGAGGGACAGAGAGAGAGAGACAGACACATAAAGAGGGACAGAGAGAGAGAGACAGACACATAACGAGGGACAGAGAGAGAGAGACAGACACATAAAGAGGGACAGAGAGAGAGAGACAGACACATAAAGAGGGACAGAGAGAGAGAGACAGACACATAAAGAGGGACAGAGAGAGAGAGACAGACACATAAAGAGGGACAGAGAGAGAGAGACAGACACATAAAGAGGGACAGAGAGAGAGAGACAGACACATAAAGAGGGACAGAGAGAGAGAGACAGACACATAAAGAGGGACAGAGAGAGAGAGACAGACACATAAAGAGGGACAGAGAGAGAGAGACAGACACATAAAGAGGGACAGAGAGAGAGAGACAGACACATAAAGAGGGACAGAGAGAGAGAGACAGACACATAAAGAGGGACAGAGAGAGAGAGACAGACACATAAAGAGGGACAGAGAGAGAGAGACAGACACATAAAGAGGGACAGAGAGAGAGAGACAGACACATAAAGAGGGACAGAGAGAGAGAGACAGACACATAAAGAGGGACAGAGAGAGAGAGACAGACACATAAAGAGGGACAGAGAGAGAGAGACAGACACATAAAGAGGGACAGAGAGAGAGAGACAGACACATAAAGAGGGACAGAGAGAGAGAGACAGACACATAAAGAGGGACAGAGAGAGAGAGACAGACACATAAAGAGGGACAGAGAGAGAGAGACAGACACATAAAGAGGGACAGAGAGAGAGACAGACACATAAAGAGGGACAGAGAGAGAGAGACAGACACATAAAGAGGGACAGAGAGAGAGACAGACACATAAAGAGGGACAGAGAGAGAGACAGACACATAAAGAGGGACAGAGAGAGAGAGACAGACACATAAAGAGGGACAGAGAGAGAGACAGACACATAAAGAGGGACAGAGAGAGAGAGACAGACACATAAAGAGGGACAGAGAGAGAGAGACAGACACATAAAGAGGGACAGAGAGAGAGAGACAGACACATAAAGAGGGACAGAGAGAGAGAGACAGACACATAAAGAGGGACAGAGAGAGAGAGACACATAAAGAGGGACAGACACATAAAGAGGGACAGAGAGAGAGACAGACACATAAAGAGGGACAGAGAGAGAGACAGACACATAAAGAGGGACAGAGAGAGAGACAGACACATAAAGAGGGACAGAGAGAGAGACAGACACATAACGAGGGACAGAGAGAGAGACAGACACATAAAGAGGGACAGAGAGAGAGACAGACACATAACGAGGGACAGAGAGAGAGACAGACACATAACGAGGGACAGAGAGAGAGAGACAGACACATAAAGAGGGACAGAGAGAGAGACAGACACATAACGAGGGACAGAGAGAGAGAGACAGACACATAAAGAGGGACAGAGAGAGAGAGACAGACACATGAAGAGGGACAGAGAGAGAGAGACAGACACATAAAGAGGGACAGAGAGAGAGACAGACACATAACGAGGGACAGAGAGAGAGAGACAGACACATAAAGAGGGACAGAGAGAGAGAGACAGACACATAAAGAGGGACAGAGAGAGAGAGACAGACACATAAAGAGGGACAGAGAGAGAGACAGACACATAAAGAGGGACAGAGAGAGAGAGACAGACACATAAAGAGGGACAGAGAGAGAGAGACAGACACATAAAGAGGGACAGAGAGAGAGAGACAGACACATAAAGAGGGACAGAGAGAGAGAGACAGACACATAAAGAGGGACAGAGAGAGAGACAGACACATAAAGAGGGACAGAGAGAGAGAGACAGACACATAAAGTGGGACAGAGAGAGAGAGACAGACACATAAAGAGGGACAGAGAGAGAGACAGACACATAACGAGGGACAGAGAGAGAGAGACAGACACATAAAGAGGGACAGAGAGAGAGAGACAGACACATAAAGAGGGACAGAGAGAGAGAGACAGACACATAAAGAGGGACAGAGAGAGAGAGACAGACACATAAAGAGGGACAGAGAGAGAGACAGACACATAAAGAGGGACAGAGAGAGAGACAGACACATAAAGAGGGACAGAGAGAGAGACAGACACATAAAGAGGGACAGAGAGAGAGAGACAGACACATAAAGAGGGACAGAGAGAGAGAGACAGACACATAAAGAGGGACAGAGAGAGAGACAGACACATAAAGAGGGACAGAGAGAGAGAGACAGACACATAAAGAGGGACAGAGAGAGAGACAGACACATAAAGAGGGACAGAGAGAGAGAGACAGACACATAAAGAGGGACAGAGAGAGAGAGACAGACACATAACGAGGGACAGAGAGAGAGAGACAGACACATAAAGAGGGACAGAGAGAGAGAGACAGACACATAAAGAGGGACAGAGAGAGAGACAGACACATAAAGAGGGACAGAGAGAGAGAGACAGACACATAAAGAGGGACAGAGAGAGAGAGACAGACACATAAAGAGGGACAGAGAGAGAGACAGACACATAAAGAGGGACAGAGAGAGAGAGACAGACACATAAAGAGGGACAGAGAGAGAGAGACAGACACATAAAGAGGGACAGAGAGAGAGAGACAGACACATAAAGAGGGACAGAGAGAGAGAGACAGACACATAAAGAGGGACAGAGAGAGAGAGACAGACACATAAAGAGGGACAGAGAGAGAGATACAGACACATAAAGAGGGACAGAGAGAGAGAGAGACAGACACATAAAGAGGGACAGAGAGAGAGAGACAGACACATAAAGAGGGACAGAGAGAGAGAGACAGACACATAAAGAGGGACAGAGAGAGAGAGACAGACACATAAAGAGGGACAGAGAGAGAGACAGACACATAAAGAGGGACAGAGAGAGAGAGACAGACACATAAAGAGGGACAGAGAGAGAGAGAGACAGACACATAAAGAGGGACAGACAGAGAGAGACAGACACATAAAGAGGGACAGAGAGAGAGAGACAGACACATAAAGAGGGACAGAGAGAGAGAGACAGACACATAAAGAGGGACAGAGAGAGAGAGACAGACACATAAAGAGGGACAGAGAGAGAGAGACAGACACATAAAGAGGGACAGAGAGAGAGAGACAGACACATAAAGAGGGACAGAGAGAGAGAGACAGACACATAAAGAGGGACAGAGAGAGAGAGACAGACACATAAAGAGGGACAGAGAGAGAGAGACAGACACATAAAGAGGGACAGAGAGAGAGAGACAGACACATAAAGAGGGACAGAGAGAGAGAGACAGACACATAAAGAGGGACAGAGAGAGAGAGACAGACACATAAAGAGGGACAGAGAGAGAGAGACAGACACATAAAGAGGGACAGAGAGAGAGAGACAGACACATAAAGAGGGACAGAGAGAGAGAGACAGACACATAACGAGGGACAGAGAGAGAGAGACAGACACATAAAGAGGGACAGAGAGAGAGAGACAGACACATAAAGAGGGACAGAGAGAGAGAGACAGACACATAAAGAGGGACAGAGAGAGAGAGACAGACACATAAAGAGGGACAGAGAGAGAGAGACAGACACATAAAGAGGGACAGAGAGAGAGAGACAGACACATAACGAGGGACAGAGAGAGAGAGACAGACACATAAAGAGGGACAGAGAGAGAGAGACAGACACATAAAGAGGGACAGAGAGAGAGAGACAGACACATAAAGAGGGACAGAGAGAGAGAGACAGACACATAAAGAGGGACAGAGAGAGAGAGACAGACACATAACGAGGGACAGAGAGAGAGAGACAGACACATAAAGAGGGACAGAGAGAGAGAGAGAGAGACAGACACATAACGAGGGACAGAGAGAGAGAGACAGACACATAAAGAGGGACAGAGAGAGAGAGACAGACACATAACGAGGGACAGAGAGAGAGAGACAGACACATAAAGAGGGACAGAGAGAGAGAGACAGACACATAAAGAGGGACAGAGAGAGAGAGACAGACACATAAAGAGGGACAGAGAGAGAGAGACAGACACATAAAGAGGGACAGAGAGAGAGAGACAGACACATAAAGAGGGACAGAGAGAGAGAGACAGACACATAAAGAGGGACAGAGAGAGAGAGACAGACACATAAAGAGGGACAGAGAGAGAGAGACAGACACATAAAGAGGGACAGAGAGAGAGAGACAGACACATAAAGAGGGACAGAGAGAGAGAGACAGACACATAAAGAGGGACAGAGAGAGAGAGACAGACACATAAAGAGGGACAGAGAGAGAGAGACAGACACATAACGAGGGACAGAGAGAGAGAGACAGACACATAAAGAGGGACAGAGAGAGAGAGACAGACACATAAAGAGGGACAGAGAGAGAGAGACAGACACATAAAGAGGGACAGAGAGAGAGAGACAGACACATAACGAGGGACAGAGAGAGAGAGACAGACACATAAAGAGGGACAGAGAGAGAGAGACAGACACATAAAGAGGGACAGAGAGAGAGAGACAGACACATAAAGAGGGACAGAGAGAGAGAGACAGACACATAAAGAGGGACAGAGAGAGAGAGACAGACACATAACGAGGGACAGAGAGAGAGAGACAGACACATAAAGAGGGACAGAGAGAGAGAGACAGACACATAACGAGGGACAGAGAGAGAGAGACAGACACATAAAGAGGGACAGAGAGAGAGAGACAGACACATAACGAGGGACAGAGAGAGAGAGACAGACACATAAAGAGGGACAGAGAGAGAGAGACAGACACATAAAGAGGGACAGAGAGAGAGAGACAGACACATAAAGAGGGACAGAGAGAGAGAGACAGACACATAAAGAGGGACAGAGAGAGAGAGACAGACACATAAAGAGGGACAGAGAGAGAGAGACAGACACATAAAGAGGGACAGAGAGAGAGAGACAGACACATAAAGAGGGACAGAGAGAGAGAGACAGACACATAAAGAGGGACAGAGAGAGAGAGACAGACACATAACGAGGGACAGAGAGAGAGAGACAGACACATAAAGAGGGACAGAGAGAGAGAGACAGACACATAAAGAGGGACAGAGAGAGAGAGACAGACACATAAAGCGGGACAGAGAGAGAGAGACAGACACATAACGAGGGACAGAGAGAGAGAGACAGACACATAAAGAGGGACAGAGAGAGAGAGACAGACACATAAAGAGGGACAGAGAGAGAGAGACAGACACATAAAGAGGGACAGAGAGAGAGAGACAGACACATAAAGAGGGACAGAGAGAGAGAGACAGACACATAAAGAGGGACAGAGAGAGAGAGACAGACACATAACGAGGGACAGAGAGAGAGAGACAGACACATAAAGAGGGACAGAGAGAGAGAGACAGACACATAACGAGGGACAGAGAGAGAGAGACAGACACATAAAGAGGGACAGAGAGAGAGAGACAGACACATAACGAGGGACAGAGAGAGAGAGACAGACACATAAAGAGGGACAGAGAGAGAGAGACAGACACATAAAGAGGGACAGAGAGAGAGAGACAGACACATAAAGAGGGACAGAGAGAGAGAGACAGACACATAAAGAGGGACAGAGAGAGAGAGACAGACACATAAAGAGGGACAGAGAGAGAGAGACAGACACATAAAGAGGGACAGAGAGAGAGAGACAGACACATAAAGAGGGACAGAGAGAGAGAGACAGACACATAAAGAGGGACAGAGAGAGAGAGACAGACACATAAAGAGGGACAGAGAGAGAGAGACAGAAAAAGACTAAAAGCAGCACAGCGAAGCCCCAAATGCCAGAACACAGCACATGCCTGCTGTGAGGGGGTGGATGATTCTGAGGGGAGCCAAGGGGACTCATATTTCAGGCCTCCTGACGAAGGTGCTGCAAGGCATCAGCGGTGGCGGTGACGATGATCAGCTCAGTGTGCAGTCATAAAGACAACTGATATAACTCAGTTCTGGGTCACGATGTGTCTACTGTGACGTGTGATGTTGCTAAGGAGAAGACAAGGCACACACCCTACCTCTAGACAAGCACGATCATAATGACACGTAATAAGTTACTCATTATGCCCTAGGCAGGGTTTCATCTGTGCAGATACTGTGCAGACAACTACTGATTAACACTGTCTGTCTGTCCACTTGGCCTATCACATTGTAGGCTACTGTACTGGACTGTAAGACTCACAGGCCCCATAGCATCAGCATCACCATCAGCCACTCGTCACCCGCCCCTTGACCCCAGTCAGTCATGTGACCACATTACATGTTACATAAGGACAGCAGGCTGAGTGACGAGAGAGAAGAGGGCCACTATCATCTCCACTACTGCTCCTGCTGCTACTACTGCTGAAATTCATATTCTCTCTCTCTGACAAACGATCTTAGGCACTGCGTATATCAACCACGACCACCACCTTCTCTTCCATTCGCTCACAAAATGATTCAGTGTCTGTATCATTTTCCCATGCTATAACCTGTGAAGAACAGCAACCTCCCCCTCTCCTGTGTGGACAGTGTGGACTATGGAGCTCCATTGGCTTTAGGAGAAACAATAAATACCTAACAACACAGGGACATTTGGAGACATGGAGGGTTCTGTAGATATACTGTGACATGTTGTAACACACATGATGTCACAACCATGTGAGGCATGACATTCCTTTGGCCTATTTACATATATGGGCTGTAGGGTTTTCCACTGTACAATACTGAATAAAGCCAGCAGAGTAGCATGTTTCTCTGTGTACCAGCGATGAGCCTATACCGCCACCTCTCCTATCCACTCTTAACCCAACCTCTACCTCTACTCCCAGCTCTCAACCTAACCTCCACCTCTCCTCTCTGCTCTCAACCTAACCTCTACCTCTCCTCTCTGCTCTCAACCTAACCTCCACCTCTCCTTCCTGCTCTCAACCTAACCTCTACCTCTCCTCTCTGCTCTCAACCTAACCTCTACATCTCCTCTCTGCTCTCAACCTAACCTCCACCTCTACCTCTCCTCCCTGCTCTTAACCTAACCTCTACCTCTCCTCTCTGCTCTCAACCTAACCTCTACCTCTCCTCTCCGCTCTCAACCTAACCTCCACCTCTCCTCTCTGCTCTCAACCTAATCTCCACCTCTCCTCTCTGCTCTCAACCTAACCTTCACCTCTCCACTCTGTTCTCAACCTAATCTCTACCTCTCCTCTCCACTCTCAACCTAACCTCCACCTCTCCTCTCTGCTCTCAACCTAATCTCCACCTCTCCTCTCTAATCTCAACCTAACCTTCACCTCTCCTCTCTGCTCTCAACCTAATCTCCGGTCTCCTCTCCACTCTTAACCTAATCTCCACCTCTCCTCTCCACTCTCAACCTAATCTCCGGTCTCCTCTCCACTCTCAACCTAACCTCCACCTCTCCTCTCTGTTCTCAACCTAATCTCTACCTCTCCTCTCCACTCTCAACCTAACCTCCACCTCTCCTCTCTGCTCTCAACCTAATCTCCACCTCTCCTCTCCAATCTCAACCTAACCTTCACCTCTCCTCTCTGCTCTCAACCTAATCTCCGGTCTCCTCTCCACTCTTAACCTAATCTCCACCTCTCCTCTCCACTCTCAACCTAATCTCCGGTCTCCTCTACACTCTCAACCTAACCTCCACCTCTCCTCTCTGCTCTCAACCTAATCTCCACCTCTCCTCTCCACCCTTAACCTAACCTCCACCTGTCCACTCTTAACCTCCATCTCTCCTCTCTGCTCTCAACCTAATCTCCACCTCTCCTCTCCTCTCCAATCTCAACCTAACCTCCACCTCTCCTCTCTGCTCTCAACCTAATCTCCGGTTTCCTCTCCACTCTTAACCTAATCTCCACCTCTCCTCTCCACTCTCAACCTAATCTCCGGTCTCCTCTCCACTCTCAACCTGTCCACTCTGCTCTCAACCTAACCTCCATCTCTCCTCTCCACTCTTAACCTAACCTCCACCTGTCCACTCTTAACCTCCATCTCTCCTCTCTGCTCTCAACCTAATCTCCACCTGTCCACTCTGCTCTCAACCAAACTTTTACCTCTCCACTCTGATATCAACCTAACCTCCACCTCTCCTCTCCACTCTTAACCTAACCTCCCCCCATCCTCTCTGCTCTCAACCTAACCTTCACCTCTCCACTCTGCTCTCAACCAAACTTTTACCTCTCCACTCTGCTCTCAGCCTAACCTCCACCTTTCCTCTCCACTCTCAACCTAACCTCCACCTCTCCTCTCTGCTCTCAACCTAATCTCCACCTCTCCTCTCCACTCTTAACCTAACCTCCCCCCATCCTCTGGTACAAACCTAGTGGACCACACTGCAATCTACATGCATCTTCTCAACTGCTGAAGCATGAAGATCTATCAGGAAAATTCTCCACTGACTACATGGGTCCATGGCACAGTAATAGAATATGAGAAAGATATGATGCATTTGGATAAGACAAAAATAAATAAATCTAACATGGTCACTAAACCCCATCTTACATATAATAATAGTAAACCATTCACAAAGGACTTCCTCAAAGGACACTACCATCTAAGATGAATCATCTTCCTCAGACATACATTTAGGCAGCAATGTGTTTCTATACTGGCAGACAAGCTGTTCTGTGGTTCAGCAGAAAGCGGAGGGTTTACTTTACAGCACTCCACGGAATTCACAGTCAGACGATCACTCCACTTTGGAACACATTAGAACAGGCAGCCAGCTGGTCTGTCTTACCGTTACTGCTGACTCAGCAATACTGGAGAGGATGGGGGAGAATAGGGGAGACAGCTATATTGGGAGAGATTGTGGGGTGATGGGGGAGACTGAGGGAGAATGGGAGAGTGGGGAAGGATGGGAGAGACTGGGGAGGATGGGAGAGAGGATGGGAGAGACTGAGGGAGGATGTGGAGAGAGACTCCACCATACTGGGGAAGGATGGGGAAGACAGTGGGAGGATCAGGGAGAGACTTAGCTATACTGAGGGAGGATGAGAGAGAGAGAGGGAGAGAGAGAGACACATATAGCTGTGCATAAGCTCACGGGAGCAGAGAAACATGCCTACAAAAAGTTGCTTGACATGAGCAGTTACCCATGATGTATTGCTTTACACCCTCCCACCAATGTTTTCTCCTGGAATAGCGCTTCCCTTTGCACAACAATCCTAACTAATTAGGACCAACTTTCACAGTGGAACGAATGCTTTTCCTTATTCCATTTTTTTTGTGATAGAGCATATGCTTCATGGCCTAAGTGTTATCATAGTGGTCAAGGATGCCCCTTCCAAATGAAAAAATACTAGTTTACTATAGAATACTACAGTACTTACTATAGAATTATATAGTAAACTGTAGTACACTGTAGAATACTATTGTAAATACTACAGTATTATCCGCAAAAAATACTAGTAAATACTACAGCAATGTTCGTAAAAAACACTACAGTCCGCAAAAACACAACCCTTTTTAAACTACAGTAGTGTATACAAAAACACAACCCTTTTTAAACTACTGTACTGTATACAAAAACACAACCCTTTTTAAACTACAGTAGTGTATACAAAAACACAACCCTTTTTAAACTACTGTACTGTATACAAAAACACAACCCTTTTTAAACTACAGTAGTGTATACAAAAACACAACCCTTTTTAAACTACTGTACTGTATACAAAAACACAACCCTTTTTAAACTACAGTAGTGTATACAAAAACACAACCCTTTTTAAACTACTGTACTGTATACAAAAACACAACCCTTTTTAAACTACAGTAGTGTATACAAAAACACAACCCTTTTTAAACTACTGTACTGTATACAAAAACACAACCCTTTTTAAACTACAGTACTGTATACAAAAACACAACCCTTTTTAAACTACTGTACTGTATACAAAAACACAACCCTTTTTAAACTACTGTACTGTATACAAAAACACAACCCTTTTTAAACTACAGTAGTGTATACAAAAACACAACACTTTTTAATCTACAGTCCAGTATATACTACAGTATTTAATATGCATATACCCTGCCCATTCCCCTCCCCCATATTACAATTTGTGCCACCCATAAGTGAGAAACCTACATGCCAAGTATAAACCATATATTATGTTCCCTACAGAGCAGAAGCACTGAACTATCTGTTCAGATCCCAGTCCTACCTACCTCCTGGTTGTAGTATCGTATCACATACATCTCCTCCCAGAACTTAATTGAGCAATTCCACACAATTTTTGTAAATACGAGATTAGTAAATACTCTCCCACACAGTAACTAATGTATGATTTTGGACCAATGTTTGTAAATATACTGTATATACGGTTATGGAAAATTTGCTGTTTTAGTATTTCTCCAGTAGGTTTCCTGAAGGAGAAAATAAAACATAAATACTATAGTAAATACTACAGTCAATTCTGCAAAAATACTACAGTGAATACTATAGTATTTTTACCATAGTATACTATACTATTTTTCATAAGGGTTCCCTCTGAGCCAGACCGAGGAATGTAAAGATCTTGTGAATCCACTGTAAAACAATATTCATGAGGTATACTGAATATGTATACCAGATAACAATGACGTGTCATGAAAACATTTGAAAGCAATTCTTCCATCCACCGACGACTTCATTGGCCAAGGATATCATTCCACGGAACCCAAAGGTATAGGAAAACTGGAGCGTCGTCTGTCCCTTACAAAACTTCACAAATATCCAGAACAAAAAAAGGGTATCTTGGGAAAATTATAAATATCCAAGACTGAAAAAAAACATTGAAATCAACCAGTGAGGCAGTTATGTAAGGATTAATGCTTCCAGGGCAAGATTTTCATTAATACAAATAACTGTTATTTACTACCTCATTACGTACAGTAACAAGTCCATAAATATGGGACAGTAAAGAAATCCAAATGAGACCATCACACCTTTATTATCTACAGTGTCATGACGTTGGCCTGGGGGTAGGTTAATGACCCCCCCATAAATACCTTTCTCCCTTCCCTCTCTCTCTTGACTCTACAGAAAGACTCTTGAAGAGCCTTTGTTAAACATATAGTCTGGGAACATCAAAAGGTGGGGGGAAAGGAACCATATTTCGGTAATCCAGCCAGTTTAAAATATGCGTTGGTACTTAATGAATATGATGTCAGTTCGGTTGTCATCTGAGACATTCTTGTTAATGATAGGATGACATAAACTGTATCTTGGAAAGTCTACACATTATCAGATTCACATGGAATTGTTGTGCATTTGAAATGTTTAAATATGAAACTATCTGTGAAAAGATTAAATGTAATTTTAGCTTCCAAATGAGAGAATTGGGTTTTCATAAGGTTAAAGCTCTGCTTCATCAGTGGCCCGCCCCTGTGAAGAGACATTGGTTATAAACGATATAAATTGGGTTTTCATAAGGTTAAAGCTCTGCTCACTCAGTGGCCCGCCCCTGTGAAGAGACATGGGTTATAAACTATATAAATTGGGTTTTCATAAGGTTAAAGCTCTGCTCACTCAGTGGCCCGCCCCTGTGAAGAGACATTGGTTATAAACGATATAAATTGGGTTTTCATAAGGTTAAAGCTCTGCTCACTCAGTGGCCCGCCCCTGTGAAGAGACATTGGTTATAAACGATATAAATTGGGTTTTCATAAGGTTAAAGCTCTGCTCACTCAGTGGCCCGCCCCTGTGAAGAGACATTGGTTATAAACGATATAAATTGGGTTTTCATAAGGTTAAAGCTCTGCTCACTCAGTGGACTGCCCCTGTGAAAAGACATTGGTTATAAACGATATAAATTGGGTTTTCATAAGGTTAAAGCTCTGCTCACTCAGTGGCCCGCCCCTGTGAAGAGACATTGGTTATAAACGATATAAATTGGGTTTTCATAAGGTTAAAGCTCTGCTCACTCAGTGGCCCGCCCCTGTGAAAAGACATTGGTTATAAACTATATAAATTGGGTTTTCATAAGGTTAAAGCTCTGCTCACTCAGTGGCCCGCCCCTGTGAAAAGACATTGGTTATAAACTATGAAACGCACCCTTCTCCCTTGATGAAAATATAACTTTCTGTTCGAGGACGTGTGGACAACAGACCTACGTTAAAAGGGCTCAGATAATAACCTAACGAAATTAGCATCGTGATTCAATGTGAAGGTGATGATCGACACGCCGAATGGATGAATTTTGACCATACCAGCCAGAATATAGCATGAGCTTAAAGTATGGCAATTTGGTATGAACTTTGAACTCTTATTCACTAATGAAGTGATACCTCCTAGCCGTTGCGTTAGCAACCGCAGCTGTAAACGTGGGCTAGGAAAGGACAGACAAAGGATCTCTTCTAACAAACTACACGATACTACCAAGTATCCAGTTTACCACCAGAGACACTCTTCAAAGGACAAGGAAGATTTCTGTTGGGCAACACGGCCAGCATCTACGACCAACCTACCGAAGCGCAGCTCAGAGTAAATATTTATTGCATTCTCCTTTTTCAGCTCGATAAATATTATTTCGTGGTGCCACGACTTTCTAGTTAATTATCTACCTTATTAGCTTAATGAGGTAATATTAATTACAGAAACATGATTTTATAGAGTAGCATGTCATATCACTTAATCCGGCATAGCCAAAGACACGCCAACAGTCAGACATGTACAGTATACACCACACTGCCACTGTGTAATGTCAGTTATTATGTACAGTATACACCACACTGCCACTGTGTAATGTCAGTTATTATGTACAGTATACACCACACTGCCACTGTGTAATGTCAGTTATTATGTACAGTATACACCACACTGTCACTGTGTAATGTCAGTTATTATGTACAGCATACACCACACTGTCACTGTGTAATGTCAGTTATTATGTACAGCATACACCACACTGTCACTGTGTAATGTCAGTTATTATGTACAGTATACACCACACTGTCACTGTGTAATGTCAGTTATTATGTACAGCATACACCACACTGTCACTGTGTAATGTCAGTTATTATGTACAGTTTACACCACACTGCCACTGTGTAATGTCAGTTATTATGCGCTCTGTCCTCTGTGCTCTGTCCTCTGTGCTCTGTCCTCTGCTCCAACTCCTATCTGATCCCAGTCAGTCTGAAGCTCTCAGAGAACCACTCATGCCCTCTCTCTCTCCCTGTCTAACTACCAATACCATAACTCCATCCTGGATCACTTTATATTCTGGATCACTTTATATTCTGGATCACTTTATATTCTGGATCACTTTATATCCTGGATCACTTTATATCCTGGATCACTTTATATTCTGGATCACTTTATATTCTGGATTACTTTATATTCTGGATCACTTTATATCCTGGATCACTTTATATTCTGGATCACTTTATATTCTGGATTACTTTATATTCTGGATCACTTTATATTCTGGATCACTTTATATCCTGGATCACTTTATATCCTGGATCACTTTATATTCTGGATCACTTTATATTCTGGATCACTTTATATTCTGGATCACTTTATATTCTGGATCACTTTATATTCTGGATCACTTTATATTCTGGATCACTTTACATCCTGGATCACTTTATATTCTGGATCACTTTATATTCTGGATCACTTTATATCCTGGATCAATTTATATTCTGGATTACTTTATATCCTGGATCACTTTATATTCTGGATCACTTTATTACTAAAGATGTCATTGCCATGGTTAGTTTCTTAGCTGTACAGTAAATTGACTAACATTGGTCCAATATCATACAGTAGTTACTTTGTGGTAGAGTATTTACTAATCTCGTATTTATTAAAATTGTGCGTAATTGGGTCAGATGCTCGATTAAGTTCCTAAGGAGATGTATGTGATAAGATACTAGAACCAGGAGCAGAAGTGGGGCAGTAGCTCAACCCCCTTTGATCTGCAAGTCTATGGGCCAAATGTCCCTTCCCCTTTGTAAATTCTGATGATGCTCATACCTGCTAGATTGTGATTTGTCCAACTAAGCAGTGACTAAAAACTAGCGCACCAGAACAACTGTTGCTCGTTAGTGTTTCCATCGAAAAGTCTTTGACAGACGTTACAATACCCTTTATGTTACATAGTAAGTACTTCATCTCTCGTGGACAGACTAACATTGGTCAAAGACAAAGCATTTGACAGGTGACACAGTGTAGACAGTGTCTGAGGACTGAGTACAGCAGCTAACTGTGGTACCTTAACTGTCATAGTGCCAGATGATATGAACGATCCATCGCCCCTAAAACAGGAATGGACCTCCATCTATTTAAAGCTAGAATCCTTAATGGTGAAACTGCCACGTCCGTTTGCGATATTACAACAACAAAGTAATTACTGCAAACAACAAACACAGTTTTTTTTCCCCTCGGATATCATTGCAGACGTGACAGAACAGCAGCATGCCAGTATATGTACTGCCTCAGCACTCCCCACCTCCCTCAGCACTCCCCACCTCCCTCAGCACTCCCCACCTCCCCAGCACTCCCACTTCCCTCAGCACTCCGCACCTCCCCCAGCACTCCCCACCTCCCTCAGCACTCCCCACCTCCCCCAGCACTCCCACTTCCCTCAGCACTCCCCACCTCCCTAAGCACTCCCCACCTCCCTCAGCACTCCGCACCTACCTCAGCACTCCCCACCTCCCTCAGCACTCCCACTTCCCTCAGCACTCCCCACCTCCCCCAGCACTCCGTACCTCCCTCAGCACTCCCCACCTCCCTCAGCACTCCGTACCTCCCCCAGCACTCCGCACCTCCCTCAGCACTCCCCACCTCCCTCAGCACTCCCCACCTCCCCCAGCACTCCGCACCTCCCTCAGCATTCCGCACCTCCCTCAGCACTCCGCACCTCCCTCAGCACTCCCCACCTCCCTCAGCACTCCGCACCTCCCTCAGCACTCCCCACCTCCCTCAGCACTCCGTACCTCCCCCAGCACTCCCACCTCCCCCAGCACTCCCACCTCTGCTTCTTCTACAAAACAATAACAATGTTTGAGGGGCGGTCAGTGGCGCTGTTTCCCCTACTGCGGATTCCATCTTTAAATGGAAATGTAAGTTTTGGGAAATGTGTTTTCCCCGTATGATGATTGCTCCTACAGCAGCTCTAACAGCTTGCTGAGTGAGGGGGGGAGTCTGATTCATCCATCAGCCAGTGTGTCACCATATTTGACGCATTTCCGAACGGAGCTGCAGTGCTTGGCTTGAACACACTCCAGCAAACAAAATCCTGGAACTGTTTCCTCTCCAAATGAAAAATGACATTGGCATCTCCGACCCTGGCTGGCCCGACCCAGGCTGGCCCGACCCAGGCTGGCCCGACCCTGGCTGGCCTGGCCCTGGCTGGCCCGACCCTGGCTGGCCCGACCCAGGCTGGCCCGACCCTGGCTGGCCCGACCAAGGCTGGCCCGACCCAGGCTGGCCCGACTCTGGCTGGCACGACCCTGACTGGCCCGACCCTGGCTGGCCCCGACCCAGGCTGGCCCGACCCTGGCTGGCCCGACCCAGGCTGGCCCGACCCTGGCTGGCCCGACCCTGGCTGGCCCAACCTAGGCTGGCCCGACCCTGGCTGGCCCGACCCAGGCTGGCCCGACCCTGGCTGGCCAAACCCTGGCTGGCCCTGGCCGGTGGCACAACATTGCACTACAGTCGATGCCCACGCAGAGGGGTCCGATTTTTACCACCCTTTCTGGGGTTTTACCACCCTTTCTGGGGAGAAAAGCGAAGCTGGCAGATGCACTGATAAAGTCCAGAATGTGGTTGTATCTCTTTGCATCTTCAAAACAATTCACTCTGTATCGTCTATCATCTCACTTCCGAAAACGGCAGCCACTGACACCTACAGACCTGTGATAAGCACTAATAACAACAGTCTACAGGAATATAGGAGCTATTCTGGAGCAGAGATGCCTTGGAGAAGAAACAACGAGACGTCCTCTCACAGAACAGATGATGCAAACAAATAGACTTGGACAGATCTTGAGGATCTTGAGGATACAGCAATAGAACATACAGCAATAGAACATACAGCAATAGAACATACAGCAGTAGAACATACAGCAGTAGAAAAGGTTCATGCCTGTATAATAGTAGTGTAATAACAGTGTCATTTCAGTGTACAGGAAGACAGATGGAGGGATAGTGTAAAAAGGCCTGTTAGATCCCTGCTCAGTGTGAATCTATACTCCCCTTTCCCTCCCTACACTCCCCACCAAGCCCCAACACAGTGTAAATCTATACTCCCCTTTCCCTCCCTGCACTCCCCACCAAGCCCCAACACAGTGTGAATCTATACTCCCCTTTCCCTCCCTACACTCCCCACCAAGCCCCAACACAGTGTGAATCTATACTCCCCTTTCCCTCCCTACACTCCCCACCAAGCCCCAACACAGTGTGAATCTATACTCCCCTTTCCCTCCCTACACTCCCCACCAAGCCCCAACACAGTGTGAATCTATACTCCCCTTTCCCTCCCTACACTCCCCACCAAGCCCCAACCCAGTGTGAATCTATACTCCCCTTTCCCTCCCTACACTCCCCACCAAGCCCCAAACACAGTGTGAATCTATACTCCCCTTTCTCTCCCTACACTCCCCACCAAGCCCCAACACAGTGTGAATCTATACTCCCCTTTCCCTCCCTACACTCCCCACCAAGCCCCAACACAGTGTGACTCTATACTCCCCTTTCCCTCCCTACACTCCCCACCAAGCCCCAACACAGTGTGAATCTATACTCCCCTTTCCTTCCCTACACTCCCCACCAAGCCCCAACACAGTGTGAATCTATACTCCCCTTTCCCTCCCTACACTCCCCACCAAGCCCCAACACAGTGTGAATCTATACTCCCCTTTCCCTCCCTACACTCCCCACCAAGCCCCAACACAGTGTGAATCTATACTCCCCTTTCCCTCCCTACACTCCCCACCAAGCCCCAACACAGTGTAAATCTATACTCCCCTTTCCCTCCCTACACTCCCCACCAAGCCCCAACACAGTGTGAATCTATACTCCCCTTTCCCTCCCTACACTCCCCACCAAGCCCCAACACAGTGTGAATCTATACTCCCCTTTCCCTCCCTACACTCCCCACCAAGCCCCAACACAGTGTGAATCTATACTCCCCTTTCCCTCCCTACACTCCCCACCAAGCCCCAACACAGTGTGAATCTATACTCCCCTTTCCCTCCCTACACTCCCCACCAAGCCCCAACACAGTGTGAATCTATACTCCCCTTTCCCTCCCTACACTCCCCACCAAGCCCCAACACAGTGTAAATCTATACTCCCCTTTCCCTCCCTACACTCCCCACCAAGCCCCAACACAGTGTGAATCTATACTCCCCTTTCCCTCCCTACACTCCCCACCAAGCCCCAACACAGTGTGAATCTATACTCCCCTTTCCCTCCCTACACTCCCCACCAAGCCCCAACACAGTGTGAATCTATACTCCCCTTTCCCTCCCTACACTCCCCACCAAGCCCCAACCCAGTGTGAATCTATACTCCCCTTTCCCTCCCTACACTCCCCACCAAGCCCCAACCCAGTGTGAATCTATACTCCCCTTTCCCTCCCTACACTCCCCACCAAGCCCCAACACAGTGTGAATCTATACTCCCCTTTCCCTCCCTACACTCCCCACCAAGCCCCAACACAGTGTGAATCTATACTCCCCTTTCCCTCCCTACACTCCCCACCAAGCCCCAACACAGTGTGAATCTATACTCCCCTTTCCCTCCCTACACTCCCCACCAAGCCCCAACACAGTGTGAATCTATACTCCCCTTTCCCTCCCTACACTCCCCACCAAGCCCCAACACAGTGTGAATCTATACTCCCCTTTCCCTCCCTACACTCCCCACCAAGCCCCAACCCAGTGTGAATCTATACTCCCCTTTCCCTCCCTACACTCCCCACCAAGCCCCAACCCAGTGTGAATCTATACTCCCCTTTCCCTCCCTACACTCCCCACCAAGCCCCAACACAGTGTAAATCTATACTCCCCTTTCCCTCCCTACACTCCCCACCAAGCCCCAACACAGTGTGAATCTATACTCCCCTTTCCCTCCCTACACTCCCCACCAAGCCCCAACCCAGTGTGAATCTATACTCCCCTTTCCCTCCCTACACTCCCCACCAAGCCCCAACACAGTGTGAATCTATACTCCCCTTTCCCTCCCTACACTCCCCACCAAGCCCCAACACAGTGTGAATCTATACTCCCCTTTCCCTCCCTACACTCCCCACCAAGCCCCAACACAGTGTAAATCTATACTCCCCTTTCCCTCCCTACACTCCCCACCAAGCCCCAACACAGTGTGAATCTATACTCCCCTTTCCCTCCCTACACTCCCCACCAAGCCCCAACACGGGGTTCTCTTACTGATGCCCATCACACGTCAACGTAAAGCTGGGTTGCTCCATAGCAATGGAGGATAATGGTTGTGTTTATGAAGACCTGTTGTAGCTCTGCGTAGGTCGACAGACACTATCTCCATGCACTGATAGGACTGCGGCATCGCTCTGTGTTTTAGACCTCAAGGTTCTTTGATCGTCGGCATTCCTATGTGTGTGTTGTCTTTACTACACCTTTCCCTCGGATAGAAAGAGAGTGAGGAGAAAACAACAGAGCGAGAGAAGGAAAATGGTGAGACGCTTTCCTTTTAAATGAGACAAAATGTTTGCAGCTCTCTTTTCCAAGAGGCTACAGAAGGATACATTAAGCAATCACAACCTTAAAGGGAAGGCTAGGGCTCGGCTGGCTAAACACACACACACACAGCGAGAGTTACAACATTTACTGGCTAATCAGTCATCCACAGGCATGGTAGATGGTCGAGAGAGAGCCCTCCCTGTATGTCCAGATCAGTGTTCAATGATATGGAATGAAGGAATGTTTCCTCTGCCTGTTCTCCTTCAGTGGCATCACACAAAGCCGCACAGAGAACCGTACAGAGAAGCTACAGAGAACTGTGCAGAGAACCTACAGAGAACCAAGACAACCTACAGAGAACCAATAGAACCTACAGAGAACCAAAACCTACAGAGAACCAAGAGAACCTACAGAGAACCAAGAGAACCTACAGAGAACCAAGAGAACCTACAGAGGACCAAGAGGACCTACAGAGAACCAAGATAACCTACAGAGGACCAAGATAACCTACAGAGGACCAAGAGAACCTACAGAAAACCAAGAGAACCTACAGAGGACCAAGAGAACCTACAGAGAACCAAGAGAACCTACAGAGAACCAAGAGAACCTACAGAGAACCAAGAGAACCAAGAGAACCTACAGAGAACCAAGAGAACCGCGCAGTTAAGAGATGACAGTAACACAGAGACACATGCGTCCCTCTTCTCTCATCCCCCCTTCCCTCCATCCCTCCTCTCCCCCTCCCCTCCCCCCATCCCTCTTCTCCCTCTCCTCTCCCCCTCCCCTCACCTCCCCCCCTCCATGGTCCACCCACCTACTCTGTTCCAACTCAACAGAGGAAACATAATATACAAGCTGAATCTCCAGCCTCCCCCAACCCTGTGTGTGTGTGTGTGTGTGTGTGTGTGTGTGTGTGTGTGTGTGTGTGTGTGTGTGTGTGTGTGTGTGTGTGTGTGTGTTTGCATGTTCAAACAGCATCAACTGTGTGGTTCTGTCAATACACAGGCATCTCTCTCTCTCTCTCGCTCTCTCTCTCACACACGCAAACAATGAGAGAATAACAGCACCGTACAGGCAGTTACCACTGCTTACATGGTCTACCCTTACACTACACCCCATTACTCACCGCCTCCGAGTCTTCCAATCCATGTAGGTACAAATTATCATACATGGAGGTTTGATATTCCAACAAGCACCTCTTGAGAATTGACCAAAATAGCAAGGATGGCTTGAAGCACCAGCACCAGAGATGGATTAACAGGGGTTACATTCCCTCTAGAAAACAACAACACTAAAGCAGAAATGAGAAACAGGTGGAGTTTTTCTTATTGTTCTCCTCCCTGAGCCTTGATGGTGAATTAGATGGTTTCCCCCCCTAGCTTAAAGAATTGTCCTTATTTCCATCATCTTAATAAGGCAACGCAGAGCTTCAGTTATCCTCAGATGCTGCTGTCTAGATCCAGACCTGGCATTTTATCTCCCTTCCAAACAGAGAGCAGGAGAGGAGAGCCAACCATTCCTCAATCACAGGCTGATGACAGAGCAGGGGGGCAGGCTTCTGATTGGCTGCTTCATGCTCCAGTCAGCTTGGAAAAGCATTCTCACTGATGGTGAATAAGGAAGTGAGAGAAAAGGAAAGGAGATGAGGGGATAGGAAGGGAAGAGGTACGGGAGAAGAGGAGGGTCTGTAGCTTGAGAGCAGCCGACTTTCCCCTCCACCTCTAACAGTGGTTTCTTGTATTTCTTTACCAGTGTCTAAAACCCTGTGTTGTATTCTCTCCATCTCTCACTCTTTCACTCTTTACCTCTATCCACTCCCCTCTCTCTTTACCTCTATCCCCTTCCCCTCTCTCTCTTTACCTCTATCCCCTCCCCTCTCTCTCTTTACCTCTATCCCCTCCCCTCTCTCTCTTTACCTCTATCCCCCTCCCCTCTCTCTTTACCTCTATCCCCCTCCCCTCTCTCTTTACCTCTATCCCCTTCCCCTCTCTCTCTTTACCTCTATCCCCCTCCCCTCTCTCTTTACCTCTATCCCCCTCCCCTATTTCTTTACCTTTATCCCCTCCCCTCTTCCCCTCTCTCTTTTTAATTTTCCTCTGTCATAAGGTGGCTTGCTGAAGAGGCGAGAGTGTGTGTGTGTTTGTATGTGTGTGTGTGAGGATCTCCTGACCTAATCACCCAGGTTTAACAGCCACACACACACACACTGTCACATCATTCACACACACAGCATCATGCCATACATTAATCATTACAAATTGGATCTTGACCCATGTTGATCCTCACAGTGTTGATCCTCACAGTGTTGATCCTCACAGTGTTGTTCCACACAGTGTTAATCATCACAGTGTTGATCCTCACAGTGTTGTTCCACACAGTGTTGATCCTCACAGTGTTGATCCTCACAGTGTTGATCCTCACAGTGTTGTTCCACACAGTGTTGATCCTCACAGTGTTGATCCTCACAGTGTTGATCCTCACAGTGTTGTTCCACACAGTGTTAATCATCACAGTGTTGATCCTCACAGTGTTGATCCTCACAGTGTTGATCCTCACAGTGTTGATCCTCACAGTGTTGATCCTCACAGTGTTGATCCTCACAGTGTTGTTCCACACAGTGTTAATCATCACAGTGTTGATCCTCACAGTGTTCCAATACCCAGGTTCTGTGTTAAACCATCTTCATGGAGCCACTGGGACCATAAAACACCCAACATGCAGTCTACAGATTCACTAGGTCATTAGAATTGGAAGGGATCAAAGGGTCAAGAAAAATATATAACAAAAAAGACAAATGAATGTGTATAGACTAATCTCATGTGATATACAATTAGACATAAATATATTTTATTTCATAATGATGCAATATATTCATGGTATATGTTTGGTCATTTCTGATTCCATTTCTAGAAACGTATAGATTTTCAAACGAGTGTTTCCCTTTGCTTTAATCAAGTTAAATTGCAGTGAAACACATCACATTGTGTGGGTTCCTTTCTCAAGGCATGGTGGAAGACTGGAGCAATGTCGCCCTCTAGTGATGAAGAGACTTACAGCAGGTGCAACTGCTACAAACTGGCCATCCTCTAGTCCAGGGTCTCCCCAAGTTGGTTCTGGGACCCCCCCTGGGCACACGTTTTGGTTTTGCCCTAGCATTACACAGCTGATTCAGATAATCAAAGCTTGATGATGAGTTGGTTATTTTAATCAGATTTGTAGTGCTGGGGGGGTTCAGTGGTTCTTCAACATTTTTAGCTCGAGAACCAAATGAGAAATTGACAGTCCTCCTGTGACCCAAATCATCCTCCAACAACCCAAATTAAGAAGAAATAATGTGTGATCACATGCCCATGGCCCCACTTTGAGTCCTGACCCATAGTTGAAAAACCACTGCTCTAGTTTGAAAATATAAAAAATTACACCCGGACAGGTTTGAGTCTCTCCTACCCTACCCTTTTAGGATACTGGGGAGGAAGAGGAGTGTCCATCCTTTCCACACCCCCACACCTCTGTGGTAAACCCCTGAGATTCACCCCCCACCTCTGTGGTAAACCCCTGAGATTCACCCCCCCACACCACTGTGGTAAACCCCTGAGATTCACCCCCCCACACCACTGTGGTAAACCCCTGAGATTCACCCCCCACCTCTGTGGTAAACCCCTGAGATCCACCCCTGACCTCTGTGGTAAACCCCTGAGATCCACCTCCCACCTCTGTGGTAAACCCCTGAGATTCACCCCCCCACCTCTGTGGTAAACCCCTGAGAATCACCCCCCACCTCTGTGGTAAACCCCTGAGATCCACCCCTGACCTCTGTGGTAAACCCCTGAGATCCACCTCCCACCTCTGTGGTAAACCCCTGAGATCCACCTCCCACCTCTGTGGTAAGCCCCTGAGATCCACCCCTGACCTCTGTGGTAAACCCGAGATCCACCTCCCACCTCTGTGGTAAACCCCTGAGATCCACCCCTGACCTCTGTGGTAAACCCCTGAGATCCACCTCCCACCTCTGTGGTAAACCCCTGAGATCCACCCCCGACTTCTGTTAAGTTATAGCAATGGCATAAAAGTGACAATCAACTCAGGGCTCTATGCGTTCACTGGAAAATAATGCAACCCTGTGGAAGGTCAGTTCCACCCTGCTAGAGCGTCGTGGAACACACCTTCCACGTTGTCCATTATTTTCCATAGAACGCATAGCCCCTCGTTGATTATACCTTACATAATACATACAGACTATAAAGACCAGCTAAAACCACCTATAACTTAAAATTAGAGTTGAGTTGAACGTACAGTATTCTAAGGTGTGAGATTATATGGCCTATGTTCAGTAGTATCTAGAAGCAGGCAGCAGAGAGCATTCATGCACTACAGATGTCCAGGGAGAGAAACCCTGCTGCACCAAGAGCTGACACTCTGTCTGACTGTACTATAATGTATTTATATCTAATCTGAATTAGGGTTCAAAATCAATTCGATTTTCAAAAGGGCAAGGATTTTGTTGTCAATGCACTCTATGAGATGTCAATGTAAGGGAGAGTGGGGTAAGTTGAGCCAAAGGAGTGACATTCTAGACGATTCTGTGCATCCAACTTGTGGCAACAGTTTGGGGAAGGCCCTTTCCTGTTTCAGTATGACAATGTCCCTGTGCACAATGCGAGGTCCATACAGAAATGATTTGTTGAGATCGGTGTGGAAGAACTTGATTGGCCTGCACAGAGCCCTGACCTCAACCCCATCGGACACCTTTGGGATGAACTGGAGGGTGAAGAGGGGGTAAGGAGAGGAGGTGGAAGGGTGAGGATGGGGTGAGAAGATGAGGCGAGAGGAGAGTGAGAAAGGGTGAGAAGTGGGAGAGCTGTGTCCATAGCCTCATGAAGAAGAAACTCCTGAATAAACTGTTCCAGAGTTCAGCCAGGCGACCTACGAAAGAGGGAAAATCAAGCCTTACCGTAATACTTTTTGTTGGTTTGTTTGCAATGTCATCTAATGAGCTGTGAATAACATCAGTGACTCAATCAGATCTTTATTGGTTCAGATGTGCAAAATACAATTGATTTGAGATTCTTGCTTTCGCAGCAGTGCTTTATAAAATGGTAATTATGACCAACAGTTGTGTGTGTGTGTTTATAGCACAGGATACTGATTAACTTACATCTGTGCCTAATTTTTCAGCTACAGGTAATCAGTTCCCAATAGCTGCTGATGCTATAACTGAAAGTAGAAAAATAGGCTAACTGGATGGTTTTATTTAAGACATTGTTAATGTCCCAAATGGCACCCTATTCCCTATATAGTGCACTACTTTTGACCGAGCCCTATGGGCCCTGCTCAAAAGTAGTGCACTACATAGGAGGGAATAGGGTGCCATTTGGGACACATAATTGTGATTTAGAAAGGAAATTACATCTCGGGCAACATTCAGTGAATTCAGACGAGCTTCGCTGCTTCGCTGCTTCGCTTTCGCTGCTTCGCTGCTTCGCTTTCGCTGCTTCGCTGCTTCGCTTTCGCTGCTTCGCTGCTTCGCTTTCGCTGCTTCGCTGCTTCGCTTTCGCTGCTTCGCTGCTTCGCTTTCGCTGCTTCGCTTTCGCTGCTTCGCTGCTTCGCTTTCACTGCTTCGCTTCACCCCAAACTGTGATTTATTTCAGTGGTGAATCAATGTTGAAGCCCATTCAATTACAAGATCTAAATAAGAACCCTCCCTTCCCAACTCAAGACAGTCATGGATGTAACCTTTGAGCCCCAGAAAAATCATGTCTGGAAGTTTCTGTCCAGTACCTAGGATGAGATAAATGATCTCATCTCAGTGCAGAAGACCTGAAAGGTTTAGAGATGACCGGAGTATAGTCACTACTGAATTAGGCAAAGGAGCTGCAGAGAGTAGAGAACAGTGTAGAGAACAGTAGAGTAGTACTTTATTGATCCCATCTTTGGAAAGTGTTTTATTTTATGACTCACTACTTAACAGAACCAAATACTGAACAGGGATGTCTTTAATACTGTAGTGTACAATAATAGAACTGGTAGGTTGTCAGACAGAGTTAGCCAGTGATGCGGATTGTGGAACTACTGTTCATTCAGTCTATGACTCAATAATACCACCTCAGATCAACTAAAGTCAGCCTGCTACCATGAAATCACATGGGATGGGATTATCTCATATTTTACAGTATTGTTGGTACACCCCGCAAAGACGCAATGTAATTTCAGTCTGTTAACGTCCTCTTTTCTTGATTTCAGTAAAGAAGGGGTTGTCGTGAGCTAAAAACATGTTCATGGGACAGAGCCCAGACTAAGAGATGTGATCAGGGTCATAGGTCAGATCGGATCATGTAATTTTCCCATAGAACTTGAATGACTCATTGTAATTCTATGACTATCCCATCACAAAGCCAGCATTGAACATCTGGATACAGGAAGCTGACGTGCCCATGTTCAACACAACATCTGGATACCGGAAGCTGACGTGCCACTGTTCAACACAACATCTGGGGGTGAGAGATGAACATCTGGATACAGGAAGCTGACGTGCCCATGTTCAACACAACATCTGGATACCGGAAGCTGACGTGCCACTGTTCAACACAACATCTGGACACAGGAAGCTCACGTGCCACTGTTCAACACAACATCTGGATACAGGAAGCTGACGTGCCACTGTTCAACACAACATCTGGATACAGGAAGCTGACGTGCCACTGTTCAACACAACATCTGGATACAGGAATCTCACGTGCCACTGTTCAACACAACATCTGGATACAGGAAGCTGACGTGCCACTGTTCAACACAACATCTGGATACAGGAAGCTGACGTGCCACTGTTCAACACAACATCTGGATACAGGAAGCTGACGTGCCACTGTTCAACACAACATCTGGATACAGGAAGCTGACGTGCCACTGTTCAACACAACATCTGGATACAGGAAGCTGACGTGCCACTGTTCAACACAACATCTGGATACAGGAAGCTGACGTGCCACTGTTCAACACAACATCTGGATACAGGAAGCTCACGTGCCACTGTTCAACACAACATCTGGATACAGGAAGCTCACGTGCCACTGTTCAACACAACATCTAGATACAGGAAGCTGACGTGCCACTGTTCAACACAACATCTGGATACAGGAAGCTGACGTGCCACTGTTCAACACAACATCTGGGGGTGAGAGATGAACATCTGGATACAGGAAGCTGACGTGCCACTGTTCAACACAACATCTGGATACAGGAAGCTCACGTGCCACTGTTCACCACAACATCTGGGGGTGAGAGATGAACATCTGGATACAGGAAGCTGACATGCCACTGTTCAACACAACATCTGGGGGTGAGAGATGAACATCTGGATACAGGAAGCTGACGTGCCACTGTTCAACACAACATCTGGATACAGGAAGCTCACGTGCCACTGTTCAACACAACATCTGGGGGTGAGAGATGAACATCTGGATACAGGAAGCTGACGTGCCACTGTTCAACACAACATCTGGGGGTGAGAGATGAACATCTGGATACAGGAAGCTCACGTGCCACTGTTCAACACAACATCTGGGGGTGAGAGATGAACATCTGGATACAGGAAGCTCACGTGCCACTGTTCAACACAACATCTGGATACAGGAAGCTCACGTGCCACTGTTCAACACAACATCTGGGGGTGAGAGATGAACATCTGGATACAGGAAGCTGACGTGCCACTGTTCAACACAACATCTGGGGGTGAGAGATGAACATCTGGATACAGGAAGCTCACGTGCCACTGTTCAACACAACATCTGGGGGTGAGAGATGAACATCTGGATACAGGAAGCTGATGTGCCACTGTTCAACACAACATCTGGGGGTGACAGATGAACATCAGGATACAGGAAGCTCACGTGCCACTGTTCAACACAACATCTGGATACAGGAAGCTCACGTGCCACTGTTCAACACAACATCTGGGGGTGAGAGATGAACATCTGGATACAGGAAGCTGACATGCCACTGTTCAACACAACATCTGGGGGTGAGAGATGAACATCTGGATACAGGAAGCTGACGTGCCACTGTTCAACACAACATCTGGATACAGGAAGCTCACGTGCCACTGTTCAACACAACATCTGGGGGTGAGAGATGAACATCTGGATACAGGAAGCTGACGTGCCACTGTTCAACACAACATCTGGGGGTGAGAGATGAACATCTGGATACAGGAAGCTGACGTGCCACTGTTCAACACAACATCTGGGGGTGAGAGATGAACATCTGGATACAGGAAGCTCACGTGCCACTGTTCAACACAACATCTGGATACAGGAAGCTCACGTGCCACTGTTCAACACAACATCTGGATACAGGAAGCTCACGTGCCACTGTTCAACACAACATCTGGGGGTGAGAGATGAACACATTAAATGCTGCTGCATCGCTTGACAGTCTGAATCATTTCAACTTTTCACGAACGTGTCCATTACCTCTCCTCTCTCTTGACTCTGTCTTCTCTAGCTCGATTCTTTCTCCTCATTAAGCTTCTCTCAGAAACCTCTCAGAAACACTCCATCCTTCCCTCATTACTCTCAACCCTCTCTTTCTGTCCCTAACACCCTTCAGACACCATTCTCTTCTGTGAGGAGATTACTGTCCAAACACACAGCTCAGAGCAACCCCTGGTCTGAACAGGCTGTGGAGTTGGGTACATTTTTAAGATCACCCAAGATCTGCATCTCTAGACACTGTCATGCTCATCCATGACTAACCCTAACACCTTGAACGCCCACACCAGTAGAAATCCACTTTTTCAAGCTGAAAGAAGATCGGCGGAGCTTACCCATGATTTTGCACAATGATGTAAGTCAATAAGTCATCGTTATAGCCAAAGTATGATATATTTGGGCTTGAAATGACAAAACCGAACTGCCCTCTTCATGCATATTCATGCCAATGACGTGTCTTTTCCTATGAAATGACGCTCAAATTATTTTTGCCCATGTTTCTTTTTAGGGTTGGGTTTTATTTGAATGGTACCACCCACCAGCATGGCATTGTTCATTAATCGGAAACACCTGAAAAATGTGTGAGTCACGACTGAGTTGGGCAACATAATAGATCGTCTTTAGCTACAGGAAATATGGTGTTTCAATGAAGATTGTTCACTTAGGCCGTTTACTATTGAAAAAAATAGTCAGTTGCGGTCTACAAAACGGGTGGGTCTCCCATAGACACCAAAGCAATAGCAGCTGGGTCTGGTCTACCTAGTTCACTGACTTTCATTGAACCAGAAAAAAAACAGCGAGTGGGGTGTCTCGCTTCCTTTTCTGTCTCTGGTACTTGGCTGCCTGAGCTATGGAGCAAATTACAATAGTGGTCAACGTTAATAATCTTTGGATGCCGACACTAGTCGCACCATTGGAAGATATAGCTTGGACTGTGGCCTACAGAAGCCTATTCCTGCTCTATTCCCGTGATCCATCAAACACATTTGGTGTGTCATCATAGTGGTTTATGACTTGGGGTCAGACTCGCTCAGGTGGAACAAATGTACATTTGCGCCTTTTTTCAATGATGATTTTAATGTCATTGATACAACAGAGAAGTGTGAAATATTTTTTTTCCGTGTAACAGTTGTTAAAGTACTTTGTGGATTTCACCAGATTCATATAAAAAATATAGCATGTTGATTTATTATTATGCATGCCTGCCCATCCTGGGAATAGGGGAGTGTTTACAGTCGTGGCCAAAAGTTTTGAGAATGACACAAATATTAATTTTCACAAAGTCTACTGCCTCAGTTTGTATGATGGCAAGTTGCATATACTCCAGAATGTTATGAAGAGTGATCAGATGAATTGCAATTAATTGCAAAGTCCCTCTTTGCCATACAAATGAACTGAATCCCCCCCCCAAAAAATCCACTGCATTTCAGCCCTGCCACAAAAGGACCAGCTGACATCATGTCAGTGATTCTCTCCTTAACACAGGTGTGAATGTTGACGAGGACAAGGCTGGAGATCACTCTGTCATGCTGATTGAGTTTGAATAACATACTGGAAGCTTCAAAAGAAGGGTGGTGCTTGGAATCATTGTTCTTCCTCTGTCAACCATGGTTACCTGCAAGGAAACACATGCTGTCATCATTGCTTTGCACAAAAAGGGCTTCACAGGCAAGAATATTGCTGACTGTAAGATTGCACCTAAATCAACCATTTATTGGATCATCAAGAACTTCAAGGAGAGTGGTTCAATTGTTGTGAAGAAGGCTTCAGGGTGTCCAAGAAAGTCCAGCAAACGCCAGGACCGTCTCCTAAAGTTGATTCAGCTGCGGGATCGGGGCACCACCAGTACAGAGCTTGCTCAAGAATGGCAGCAGGCAGGTGTGAGTGCATCTGCGCACACAGTGAGGCGAATACTTTTGGAGGATGGCCTGGTGTCAAGAAGGGCAGCAAAGAAGCCACTTCTCTCCAGGAAAAAAATCAGGGACAGACTGATATTCTGCAAAAGTTACAGGGATTGGACTGCTGAGTACTGGGGTAAAGTCATTTTCTCTGATGAATCCCCTTTCCGATTGTTTGGAGCATCCGGAAAAAAGCTTGTCCGGAGAAGACAAGGTGAGCGCTACCATCAGTCCTGTGTCATTCCAAAAGTAAAGCATCCTGAGACCATTCATGTGTGGGGTTGCTTCTCAGCCAAGGGAGTGGGCTCACTCACAATTTTGCCTAAGAACACAGCCATGAATAAAGAATGGTACCAACACATCCTCCGAGAGCAGCTTCTCCCAAACATCCAGGAACAGTTTGGTGATGAACAATGCCTTTTCCAGCATGATGGAGCACCTTGCCATAAGGCAAAAGTGATAACTAAGTGGCTGGGGAAACAAAACATCAATATATTGGGTCCATGGCCAGGAAACTCCCCAGACCTTAATCCCATTGAGAACTTGTGGTCAATCCTCAAGAGGTGGGTGGACAAACAAAAACCCACAAATTCTGACAAACTCCAAGCATTGATTATGCAAGAATGGGCTGCCACCAGTCAGGTGGCCCAGAAGTTAATTGACAGCATGTCAGGGCGGATTGCAGAGGTTTTGAAAAAGAAGGGTCAACACTGCAAATATTGACTCTTTGCATCAACTTCATGTGATTGTCAATAAAAGTATTTGACACTTATGAAATGCTTGTAATTATACTTCAGTATTCCATAGTAACATCTGACAAAAATATCTAAACACTGAAGCAGCAAACGTTGTGGAAATTAATATTTGTGATATTCTCAAAACTTTTGGCCACGACTGTACTTACGTTTTGACCTCAGTGCTCGTGCTCAAATAATTTTGATGCACTATGAGAGGCAGGCAAGCTTTTTCTGTCGTCTTCAGAAAAATGTGATTCCTTTGAGCACAAAGTCAGACACATAGTGTTTTGTTCAATACCACACAAAGACATGGGGGAAACAGAGGGTTAAATACACAACACATAATGAGGGAAATGAGAACCAGGTGTGTGGGAAAACGAGACAAAACAAATGAAAAATGGATCGGCGATGGCTAGAAGACCGGCGACATCAACCTCCGAACACCGCCCGAACAAGGAGAGGCATCGACTTCGGCAGAAGTCGTGACAGAGTCAGACAAACGCCAACCCTCAACATGTCAACCACTAATATAGGCACAGTTTAGCGGAGACTCGTCTCTTGGTAGTCTTTTTCTGAAACGGTACACACATAACTTTTATTAGCTAGCTAAGGTTAGCATGATAGCTAGTTACAGTGACAGCTGTGAGTCAGTGCGCTATTTAATGTTATTTCTCTGCTACACATAGTGATCAACACAACGTTCCCACCCCCAATGCCTGAATACGTATTAGCAGCCTGCGTCAGTCTTCGAGGTGGAACCGATTAACAATTTCCGCTCTAGGACAGGAATTACTCGGAATAAGTGCAGCAACTTTCTCTGAGGTGGGCCATTAAAGATTCAATCTGGGACTTGTTTTTCAGCAAAACAGTAGCATTGAAAAGACCATTGAATAGATTCCCAGATCCCAGATTGTATCATTAAGCAGATCCTCAGTAAATCCAAACTCTGGAAAGAGTCACTAGGCATTTCTGGCAGATGTTGCCTCTAACATGCATTTATATAGTGTTATGAGGACAAACTGAGGAAGGTCAGCCAGACAACAGTGCAGGATATCTCTCTGTGAGTGTGTGTGTGTGTGTGTGTGTGTGTGTGTGTGTGTGTGTGTGTGTGTGTGTGTGTGTGTGTGTGTGTGTGTGTGCGTGCGTGCGTGCGTGCATGTGTATTTTTAATGAATAATGCATGCCTTGTCTACCTAGACGACTTGTGAGAAGCTGTCTTTTCCCTCTAACCTTTTGCCTCAATGGGGCACACACGTATTATACCAGTGTAATTGGCAAACAGCGTGAGATGCCTGTCTGCAAGACACAACTGGGTAAGCATTTACCATTTCAGAGATAAATAAACTGCGAATGGAACAAACTGTGCTCTACTTCCAATTCAAAGAATTATTACTTTTTTTACCTTTATTTAACTAGGCAAGTCAGTTAAGAACAAATTCTTATTTTCAATGAAGGCAGAACGACAGATTTGTAACTTGTCAGCTCGGGGATTTGAACTTGCAAACTTTCAGTTACTAGTCCAACGCTCTAACCACTAGGCTACCCTGCCTAAAACAAGGTCCTAAAACTAGTGACCTAAAACTAGGTCACTATGGTTAATAGTGTATAATTTAAGTAGGATATGGTGAACATCGAATGAGGAAGACTAAGACTCTCTGCCTATCCAGACCGCATCTGCGACCTGAAATACCACAGTATGCAAAGTAACCATTCAAACAGCACATGACTGCAGTGACCTATATATAAAGTAGATTAAATACATTTGTATAGCAAACACATTGAATGATCCAACCTCTTTGTAACATACACTGAGTGTACAAAACATTAAAAACACCTGCTCTTTCCATGACATAGACTGACCAGGGGAAATCTTTGATCCCCCACTTGTGAAATCCACAAAAAAATCAGTGTAGATGAAGGGGAGGAGGCAGGTTAAAGAAGGATTTTTAAACCTTGAGACAATTGAGACATGGATTGTGTATGTGTGTCATTCAGAGGTATAAATGGGCCTTTGAACAGGGCATGGTAGTAGGTTCCAGGCACAACGGTTTGTGTCAAGACCTGCAACGCTGCTGTCTTTTTCAAGCTCAACAGTTTCCTGTGTGTATCAAGAATGGTCCACCACCCAAAGGGCATCCAGCCAACTTGACACAACTGTGGGAAACATTGGAGTCAACATGGGCCAGCATCCCCGTGGAACGCATTCGACACCTTGTAGAGTCAACATGGGCCAGCATCCCTGTGGAACGCTTTGGACACCTTGTAGAATCAACATGGGCCAGCATCCCTGTGGAACGCTTTCGACACTTGTAGAGTCAACATGGGCCAGCATCCCTGTGGAATGCTTTCGACACTTGTAGAGTCAACATGGGCCAGCATCCCTGTGGAACGCTTTGGACACCTTGTAGAATCAACATGGGCCAGCATCCCTGTGGAATGCTTTGGACACCTTGTAGAGTCAACATGGGCCAGCATCCCTGTGGAATGCTTTGGACACCTTGTAGAGTCAACATGGGCCAGCATCCCTGTGGAACGCTTTGGACACCTTGTAGAATCAACATGGGCCAGCATCCCTGTGGAACGCTTTCGACACTTGTAGAGTCAACATGGGCCAGCATCCCTGTGGAACGCTTTGGACACCTTGTAGAATCAACATGGGCCAGCATCCCTGTGGAACGCTTTGGACACCTTGTAGAGTCAACATGGGCCAGCATCCCTGTGGAACGCTTTGGACACCTTGTAGAGTCAACATGGGCCAGCATCCCTGTGGAACGCTTTGGACACCTTGTAGAATCAACATGGGCCAGCATCCCTGTGGAACGCTTTCGACACTTGTAGAGTCAACATGGGCCAGCATCCCTGTGGAATGCTTTGGACACCTTGTAGAGGCTGTACTGAGGGCAAAAGGGCAGATGCAAATCAATATTAGGAAGGTGTCCTTAATGTTTTATACACTCAGTGTATAACGTAATATGTAACACTTGACCATAGCCCCCCTTATATATGCATTCATTAAGCTTTATAACTGCGCAAGACTTCATAACATCCTTCATAGTCAGTCATAAGTGTCAGCAAATCTCTAGACATACTATCTCTGAAAATCTGTTGTGTATTTTGTTCATGTCAATTATCTCATCCAAACTGAACCTGATTTGTTAAGCTTTACAGACACACAGACAGAAACGCTAGCTAGCACGTGATAGACCAGCCCCCTGACAGAGAGATAGAGAAGCAGAACAAAGGTAGGAAATAACATTCAGGTGTCCTTGTGTTGTTGAATAGCCTTGATGGAAGCCAGTTCCCTAGGCAACCCATTAGTTTGGATCTCACAGTCCAGCAGCAAATGGTCCCCTCTGTATTACACAATAGTAGTTTTACACCGAAGGACTATTTTACATTTGTTATACAGTTGAACACAGGTGCTGAGACAACTATGACTTTGTCCATAACAATATGTCTCAATCGTTCATAAAAAAATAATACATGACTGGTAGTGAATACAGAGAGTGAATACAGAGATAATGAGAGGAAGTGAATTCCCGATAACACTCAAATCAAGGCCACTGGCTCCTCTGCAACAGAGGTGACAACCCCATGTTGAAGCAATATCGGTCTCGTTGACCGTTCTCTTATCCCAGAATAATTTAAACATTCAGAATGTTTCCTTCAGACAATACATTTTGTACAGGGTGTAGTACAGACAGTATGCACCTGTTAATTGGATAACACAACTGGTTGTGGATTACAAGAGCAGTCACTGCTGAAAAACTATCAGCAAATATGGTTTATAGTATTGTGCACAGCCTGTTTTGGACAAACATAGAGTGTACCGTAGTGGGATTTGTGCCCTGATACAATTTTTGCTCCTGCTGTGTAGTAATGCTGTAATTTCTCTCGTAAAAACGTTGTGATAACACGTTGTTGCATCGGGATCTATTGTAATTGAGTAGTAATGTGTTACCCATCTGTCTCTCTCACCTGTCTGAGAATGAAGCTGGTGGAGTTGGTGCTCCCGTCAGACCTCTTTAGCCGGCTGCGTCTGGAGTAGGTCCCTCTATTCACCTGAGTAGGTACAGCCAGAAACACACACATCATTCTCACTGTCACTCACTTTGCAGCACGACAACAAGGGCACCATAAGGAACACTGGGGCCCTACGGGTGATCAGGTGCCTGGGTATAGCCTGTCCCTATTGTATGCATTTCCATCCTGTCTGTAACGGTGTAGCCTGCTGTCCACTTCTGGCTGAGACCTGAAGACTTGCATTGGCTCCCCAAACTAATGGCTAACCTTTAGCTCAGCTTGTGACCTTTCATAAGAACTAAGGATGTAGCTTATTGCAGAGAAAATACACCTGCATCACATTTTATTTCTGCCTTAAAAACTTAAAAACAAGTGTGTCATTTTTAGAACCTATATATTAAATGTTTACTATTTGCTGTAAGATGATACATATGTAAGATGCTCTAATATTTTGGTATGAGGCTGTAAAACTAGGTCATGTGTTCAGTCAGTCTGCCCTTCATCAATGGATTCCAGCTACATGGATGAATTATTAAATACCCTATTTCAGACCACATCAATCAAATTCACATACCATCTGCTAAACGTCACACTGATCACGACTATATCACATACAGTGCGACATTTATGACGTACCACGGATTATTGAGAGTTGTTCACAAACGTGAGAAAATAAAGAAACTAGCCTATTAATAAATAAATATATAGCCAACATGAATCTGTAACTAACTTTCTGAAGGTAGGTAGCCTCATAGAGAATGCTTTCCCCATTTTGGTGCAGTGAAGTTGATAGTCATCCCACAGGATAATCTTAATTACACATACATGTGCAAAATGGGAATTTAACACGTTTTATAAACAGCAGTAAGAGAACAGAGTCAGAAACCTATAGAGCAGAGTATCTACTATATTGCGGTACTTTACCTTCTGGAGTCCATCGCCTGCACCGTGACGGGTGTAGATGTGCCGGGACATTTCGGCTAGTTCGTCGGTCCAAGGGGGAGGCTGCCTCTCTGTCCCGGTCCATGGCAACTGCTGTTGCGGTTGTTGAGTTGGTTCCTCCAGCTTTGCACTGTTGCTTACAAACTGTCAACAGAGAGAGGAACGATACGATACAGTGCTTTCTTGGTAAACAGTCCGTGTGAATGAACCAACCGGTATCTGTTTGCGCGCGTGCAGTAGTGCTACTCTGTGCTGCTGTTGTAGGTTACGCGACAGATGTGCACGCGCAACTGGCATGCTCTTGGCTGCTGAGCTCTTCCTCTCGCATCATCCATCGTACTAACCATTTACATTATGTCAATGGCTCTATCTGTCATTCTCACCTGGAGAATGTATTGATGTTTCTAGTTACATCAGCTTCTTACATTACAGTTTTGTTTTATTACAGGTTTGTATATTATGTTTGTATTTCCTTTTGACCTTGGAACAATCTCTGCCGGTGTGTACATATATATTTGGAATGAAAATAATGTAACAATTTACCCAAGAATGAAATATGAAAACAAGAAATCCTGTTGAAATGTATTTTGGGAATTGATAAGACAATAAAACTATTGTCCATTAGCTTAACACTAAATATACATGTGTATTTGGTGTTCTGTCTTACAGGGTAAACATATCAAAACAGACATAAAACATACATATAGCATTACACACATTGAATATTTACATTTCAACAGACTAAGGAGCTGTGGTGTGGTGATGGGATCAAGAGAGATAGCTGTGATGCCCTCTATTAAAGTATACTGTTTGTAATCCACTGCTAGTCAGGAGAGTGTGATTGGTTGATCAAAGCACTCCCTCTCCCAGGGGCTTCCGCTTCCTCTCCATAACAGGCATGGAAAGGGAGATCCCAAATCTGATGTCACCCCATTGAAGTTGACATTTAAAACGGTTAAGGTAAAATGGAAAAAAAAAAAAAGTTACGGTAAGGGTTATTTTAATGTCACACCCTGATCTGTTTCACCTGTCTTTGTGTTTGTCTCCACCCCCCTCCAGGTGTCACCCATTTTCCCCATTATCCCCACTGTATTTATACCTGTGTTCTCTGTTTGTCTGTTGCCAGTTCGCTTTGTTCGTCAAGCCTACCAGTGTTTTCCCCTTGCTCCTGTCTTTTTCTAGTTTCTGTTTTCTAGTTTTCCATTTTTGACCATTCTGCCTGCCCTAACCCTGAGCCTGCCTGCCATTCTGTACCTTGTCACACCACCCTGGTTCATTGACCTTTTCCTGTGCTGACCCTGAGACTGCCTGCTGTTCTGTACCTTATGGACTCTGCCTACCCTTGACCTGTCGTTTTGCCAGCCCCCTGTTCTAGTAATACACTTTGTTACTTTGACACCTTATGCATCTGGGTCTTCTCCTGAATTGTGACAGTACGAACTGGCCATGACAGACCCAGCAGACTCAGACCAGCTCCGCAAGCCATCTCCTCCCAAGGACCCACCATTAGAAGGCACAAGGAGTTGCTTCATGGTCTTATGGAAGGGTTCCAGACCTTGGCCAAACGTCATGACCGAGCATTGAACACATTATTGGAGCAATTCCGCGGGTTGTCTGTTAGGCAGCCTACCACTATGGCAGCTTCCCAGTCCCTCAGTAATCAGCCCACCCCGATTTCCCGGGAACCCCGCTTACCTCGCCCAGGAACACTTCGATGGAGAGTTGGGGACATGTCGGGCGTTTCTCGCTCAGTGTTCCCTCATCATCGAGCTGCAGCCCTCTTCCTTCCCCTTGGACCGCTCTAAGATAGCATACCTCATCACGCAATGTCCGGGAGGGCTCTTGCCTGGGCTACGGCAATATGGGAACAGCAGTCGACCGTATGCTTCAGTCTGGGGGAGTGCGTGTGTAACAGTATAACTTTAGACCGTCCCCTTGCCCATATCCGGGCACGAACCAGGGACCCTCTGAACACATCAACAACAGTCACCCACGAAGCATCGTTACCCATCGCTCCACAAAAGCCGCGGCCCTTGCAGAGCAAGGGGAACCACTACCTCAAGGTTTCAGAGCAAGTGACGTCACCGATTGAAACGCTATTTAGCGCGCACCACCGCTAACTAGCTAGCCGTTTCACATCCGTTACACTCACCCCCCTTTTGACCTCCTTTTCCGCAGCAACCAGTGATCTGGGTCAACAGCATCAATGTAACAGTATAACTTTAGAACGTCCCCTCGCCCATACCCGGGCGCGAACCGCAGCTTTTGCAGAGCAAGGGGAACCACTACTTCAAGGTCTCAGAGCAAGTGACGTCACCGATTGAAACGCTATTTAGTGCGCACCACCGCTAACTAGCTAGCCGTTTCACATCCGTTACACGTGGCAGAGGTGAAGAAAGTTTTTGATGCTCCATTGTCCGGGAGAGAGGCTGCCCGGAAGTTACTCCAGCTATGGCAAGACTACCACAGTGTGGAAAACTATGCAGTTGATTTCTGTATGTTGGCAGCTGAGAGTGCCTAGAACCCGGAAGCGCTGTTCGACATGTTCCTGCACGGAGTATCGGAGGAAGTAAAGGACGAGCTTGCTGCCCGGGAACCACCGATGAATCCCGACTCTCTCATCGCCTTGACCATTCAGATCGATGGGCGACTACGGGAGCAAAGGAGAGGAGGTTCGATTTCACTCACCCGCCCAAGGCTCGCCTCCGAGACATCCCGGAAGTCCCAGACGGCTCCGTTGCAGAGAGAACCCGAGGCTACCCAAGTTCACCCGAAGTCTGCCAATTCACCTCTTTCCGAGCCGATGCAACTAGGCAGAGCTAGGCTGTCTCCAGCTGAACGGCTGGTGGGCCATATGGATAACTTTTCCTTTCCCCTTACTCGCACCCCTTTTCAAGCCATCTTGCTGTGGGGGAATCAGTTGAAATCACTCAGGGTACTCATCAACTCTGGGGCTGATGAGAGCTTTATGGATGCTACCCTGGCGTCCAAGCTGGGCATCCCCACTCAGCCCCTCTCCATTCCCATGGACGTTAGAGTGCTGGACGGTCGCTCTATAGGCCGGGTCACCCACAATACCACCCCCATCAACCTACGTGTGTCAGGGATCCACAGCGAGGCGATCCAATTCCTGCTCATTAAGTCTCCTCAGGTTTGCATGGTTTTGGGATTCTCTTGGCTCGAGAGACACAATCCCCTTATTGACCGGTCTTATTTAAGATTTAAAAAAATGTTACCTTTATTTAACTAGGCAAGTCAGTTAAGAACAAATTCTTATTTTCAATGATGGCCTAGGAACAGTGGGTTAACGGCCTGTTCAGGGGCAGAGCGACAGATTTGTACCTTGTCAGCTCTGGGATTTGAACTTGCAACCTTCCGGTTACTAGTCCAACACTCTACCCTCTACCCTGCCGCTGGTGCCATCATTGGCTGGAGCCCGTTCTGCCATGCTCATTGCCTGAAGTCAGCACAGCCTGCCCGGGATGTCTTTCTGGGGACTTGGAAGTAGCACCGGACCTCTCCTCCATTCCCGCTGAGTATCAGTATTCAGTAAGGCCCGGGCCACTTCGCTTTCTGCCGCCTAAATCCTATGACTGCAGGATCAACCTTCTCCCAGGCACCACATCGCCCCGGGGACGACTGTACTCTCTGTCGGGTCCGGAGACCAAGACAATGGAGACCAACATTAAGGACTTCCTAGCTGCAGGGTTCATCCATCCTTCTTTCTTCCTGATGAGGAAATGTGTTTTAATAAATGATTGGAATGTTACACTCCTGAAACCATAGGTCTGAAACCATGTGATTGCATGAAACCATAGGTCTGAAACCATGTGATTGTATGAAATTGATTTGAATCATTAGATTATTATAATACATGTGTGTAAGTGTTAGAATCATTTGATTATTATATTATAATACTGTGTGTAGTTTTAGTCAGAATCAACGTTTTGGGAACAACGTGTCTAGTGTTTTGAGAACAGACTGTCTGTCTGAGCCAGATTCGGGGCCGACCTTGGCTGGGACACTGAGAACTTCCCAGTCCCAGGTCTCTCCCTATCTTAGGGGAGGGTAGGAAGACACTATTCTCACGTACTCCCCTAATCTCTATTGGCGGGCGGATTTGATGGTTTGTGTGGAAGTATGTGTGTCACTATAAATTGAAGGTCTTGTACTGTGCACGTCAGAACGTTCCGTGAATAAACATTTAACTTTGGTAGACTGGGACTCTGTCTGTTTTCATTTCTATCAGTATCTTACAAATCCTGATATAACAGACTGAGGGTAACATAATTGAATTTGTTAATGAACAGGAGAATAGAATTCTCCTAACACTTCCCCACTGGCACAGGGTTCTTCTTTGTGGAGAAGGACAAAACCCTGCGCCTATACATTGACTACCAGGGCCTCAATGACATCACAGTGAAGAACCACTACCCACTACCACTCATCTCCTCGGCCTTCCTTGGCACTCCAGTGGGCCACCCTGTTCCCCAAGCTGGACCTACCAAATGCCTACCACCTGGTGCAGATACGGGAATGTGACTAGTGGTAGACTGCCTTCAACACGGCCAGTGGTCATTCAAGTATCTGGTCATGCCATTTGGCCTTACCAATGCCCCTGCTGTGTTCCAGGCTCCAGGCTGTGTTCCAGACATGTTGAACCGGTTCATCTTCGTCTACCTCGACGACATCCTCGCGCTCTACATCCGAAATTGAGAGCGGTGGTGGATTGGTCCCAGATAACCGAATGTTTGTTCTTGACGCTGTCCACTCCCCGGTCCTGGAGTGGGCCAACTCCTCCAAGCTTGCCTGCCACCCGGGCTCCTGTTGGACCCTGGCCTTTGTGCAACAACGCTTTTGGTGGCCTACCATGGTTCCTGACGTCGCCACATGCACGATCTGTGCGCAGAATAAGACTCCCGGCAAGCTCCGGCTGGTCTCCTTCAACCTGTTCCGTCCCTGTTCTCACATATCCTTTGTCACGGGTCTCCCCCGTCCGATGGCAAAACCGCCATCCTGACAGTAGTGGACCAGTTTTCCAAAGCCGCCCACTTCATTCCTCTCCCCAAGCTACCCTTTGCCAAAGAGATGGCCCAGCTCATGGTGCAGCATGTTTTCCGGATCCATGGTCTCCCAGTGGACATGGTCTCCGACCGGGGTCCTCAGTTCTCGTCCCGTTTCTGGAAGGCGTTCTGCACACTCATTAGGTCGTCGGCCAGCCTGTCCTCCGGGTTCCACCCCCTGTCCAACTAGTTCCACCCCCTGTCCAACTCAATCCAGCAACTAGTGTGGATTGAATATGCCTGCAACACCAATCCTTGCTCTGCCACAGGTCTCTCGCCCTTCGAGTGTTCCCTGGGATATCATCCCCCACTCTTCCCGGAGCAAGAGGTCGTCATATCTTCAGTCAAGATGTTGTCCACCCGAGATCTGCCCCTCTGGGTGGAGTCCCGCAAACTTTCTCCCTGGATTATCAGCCCTTTCCCCATCTCCAAGATCTTTAGCCCTTCTGCTGTTCGTCTTCTGTTGCCTGGTACCCTCCATATACATCCTACTTTTCATGTGTCTAGGATCAAACCCATGTCTCACAGCCCTTTGTCTCCTGTTTCCATCTGTCTGTATCTGGGTCTTCTCCTGAAACATGATAGTTAAGGGTTAGGGTTTAGGGTAGGAGGGGGATAGGGTTAGGCTCTAGGGTAGGGACGTCCCAAGGATCCCAGATAACACTAACCATTTAGGCATAGCAATGGGGGACCACACTGAGTGCACAAAATATTAGGAACACCTTCCTAATAATGAGCTGCTCCCCCCTTTGCCCTCAGAACACTACATTTGTCAGAGCATGGACTCTACAAGGTGTCAAAAGCGTTCCACAGGGATGCTAGTCAATGCTGACTCCAATGCTTCCCACAGCTATGTCAAGTTGACTGGATGTCCTTGGGTGGTGGGCCATTCTTTATACACACAGGGAAACTGTTGAATGTGAAAAACCCAGCAGCGTTGCAGTTCTGGACACACTCAAACTGGTGCATCTGGCACCTACTATCATACCTCCTTCAAAGGCACCTAAATATGTTGTCTTGCCCATTCACCCTCTGAATGGCATACATACACAATCCATGTCTCAATTGTATCAAGGCTTAAAAATCCTTTTTTTTTTTTTAATCCTTTCTCCTCCCCTTCATCTATACTGATTGAAATGTATTTAACAAGTGACATAAATAAGGGATAATAACTTTTGCCTGGATTCACCTGATCAGTCTATGTCTGGTGTTCATAATATTTCTGTACACTGTGTACATTCAGTCTTCTCCAAGGACATTTTCGAGTGGGAGAAAGAGTCAAGAAATTGACCCTGCGATTGAGCAATGTTTCCCAACTCCAGTCCTCCAGTAACCCTAACAGCACACATTTTTATTGTAACCCTGGACAAGCACAACTGATTCAACTTGTCAACTAATCAAGCCCTCAATGAGTTGAATCAGGTGAGTTTGTCTGGGCGAACTACAAAAATATGTGTGTGCTGTTGGGGGTACTGGAGGACTGGAGTTGGGAAACATTGCCCCTAGAGTATCTTGGAAATGCACACAAGCCAGAACAAGACCCAAAGACAGCTCACATGAAGTGGGATAATTAGACAGGACACCAGGCTTGTTGAACCTTCAACCTCTGTGCTAGAACCTTACTACGCTAAAGCACCCCAGATATCATATGGAGAAATCATAAAGAAAAGGCTCACTGAATAAAGCGTGTCTCCTGGCCACAGTGAGATTCTCTGGAGAGATTTTTTTAATGTAGTGTGAATATGTTTCCTGCTCAGTAGACCATTGTTCACACCCCTCACCAAAGCTGTTATAACAGAATGGACCTAACCCCTTCACAGAGTCGAAAGGATGAAACAAAACTTGTGACCCATTGAACATGACATATCGGACAATAAGGAACTACCTCCAGTCCTCCAATTCCACAGGTACAAGATGAATAGTGGTTATGGGTCTCCCTCTTCCAAATAGATATGACCCCATACATCACTCGAAGCCAGTTCCACTGCTTTCTTTCATTGTTCCCCTCTAATCATAGACTGATTTAGACCTGGGACACCAGGTTGGTGCAATTAAGTATCAAGTGGAACAAAAAAAACCTTCCAGCTCCAGACCTTATCGGGTAAGAGGTTATTACCCCTGCCATACATGGTCAACGAGAAACTGAAAAGACTCGAGACTTAAGTTGTGTAACACAAGGGAATAGGAGTATGTTCTGTACGTGAGATCAAATTCCCACACCATTTGTCTTGAATATTATAGATGCCGTATCTTAATTTGATCATCCTGTTGCAGGTATTTTCCTGCACAGCAGGAAATGCAAACTTGTAGTGTATTCAAAGTTTAAAAGGTGTCCAAAGTTTGTAATTTACACTTTAAATTTCAGACATGATTAGCCCAACGTAAAAAAAATTCAGCCCCTACAAAAAAAATGCCCAATAATGATAATTTACATAATTCTCATTTCCAGTTGATTATTTTCCTGCTATGAGAAACTGGGTCAAATTAAGATACAGCATCTGTGCTGCATATAGACATTCATTTTATTCTCTTTCTACATCAGAAATGTGTCATTGAACTGTTCTCAAACAACTCAAAAGTATCCCCTCAAACAGCACGCACTTACAAGATGTCCATCTGAGTTTTCAGAGAACACATATTGCAACATGAAAAAACTGCATCCATCAGTAGAAAGCTGTGAACACAGGTACATTTTATTTTAAAGAATATTAGAGTTGACGGTGTTACAAAAGGATTTACAATGATAACACAGAGAAATCTTGAAGTAACAAAACATGGAGTCAGTTATAATAAATCGGTAGTACTGAATGGGAACATTCCCTGGAATATTTTTTAAATATATAGAGTTCTAGATATACAGCAGCTTCAGGGTCAATTCCTTTCCCAAAGATGTTTCCATTTTGATTTTATTTCTAAAGAAAACAAGGCATCCAGTGGTAAATAAACTGTTTACAAAGTTAAGGTGCAATACCGACAATGCCAGAAGATATTTTACATCTAATTTACAACACCTTTTCAGATGCAGATAAAGAAAAAATAAAGTGGACACAGTTATTATTTTAGTCAGCGTAGACTATCCAGCTAAAGGGGGGGGGGGGGGGGGGGGGGGAGTAAATAAATCTGGTCCTCGGTTACACCCAACAGTTTCATTAATTTCAGATGAACATTTTAGGCCAAACAGTTCTCTAGCTATAAAACTTTGTACAATTCACACATTTATCAATGAGCCAGTTCTAACTGTTGGTCACGGTAGCCATTTGTTCTGACACAAATAAAGTAAAACCAAAAAGTATTAAAGGGGAAAACATACCATACATTTATAAACCGTAAAATAATATCTGATCATATGGATATAATCCGGAGAAAGATAATATACAAGTGATGTAATTTACAATTTCTAATTAAAGGTCCAAATGCAGAGCAAACAGCCATTCCAAAGATAACCATTATTTCCACAAAAAGATTTATATGAAAACGTGACCTCCTACAGCCCAGAAACATGAAAAGCACACCGATATTAATTTAATAATTACAAACATCTATTACTAACGTCTATGGTCAAAAGCCTTTTCAACAGAAGAGTGAATGAAGAAGGACCATAGAAAGATATAGCTAGGACTTGGCTCATTTTCCAATCAATCTCTTATTCCTTGCGATTACAACTTGTTACTCAAGGTATATAGGACATCTACCAAGTTGCCAAGAGCCTTGGCACATGAATGTTGCTAATCAACAACCATATAATCTGAAGATTCCATTTAGCCTGGTCCCAGATCTGTTTATGCGGTCTTGCCAACTGCATTGTTGTCATTGTCAAGGCAAACATGACAAATTCCATAAGGAGTTGGCAATAGAGTAGAAACAGACAGGCACCCAGGCTAGATTACATTTGCATTACTAAAAAAGTTGTGTATGAAAATGTGCACTAAACCTACAATAGCATTAATTTGGAAAGGCTGCATGGTCACAATTCTAAATGTATTTAACAATGACTTCAGTTCATTTCATAACAAAATCACATCGAAGTTGCACAGAAATGAAAATGATAAAACGTGTCACTCCTAGAACATATTAAACACCCAAAGAGTGTTGCAAGGCAGGCAGTGTATGGGAAGCTAATCTCTAACTGTACCATAGTATCTAATACAACATGGTACTGATTATAGCACAAGAAGACATACCTAGAGCACTCCATAACCTTTGGCCCCAAGAAGGGTCAACTAAAGTGGATGACGCTGTTAGAGAGGGGGATAGAAAAGTCCTGGCCAGGGTTGGGGTCAATTCCATTTCGAATTGACTCGAACCCTGGTCCTGGCCAGCCATGGGTTCCTTCATTTGGACTGATCTCCAGACAGACACCAAACCAGACGGTGAACAGAAAAACAAGCATTTAAAAATAGAAGATGATTAAAAAGCAAACAAACAAAAGATATCTCTGAACAAGGACAAATACACACAACATTAATGAAGCAGTTTGGAAATGATCAGCTGATGAGCTGCCCCCTTCACTGTTTTAAAGAGGCAAACCAAGACAAGGAAAAGTACTTATTTCACATACTGTTTCAAAACATTCATCCCTTCCAAACAGGCCGTGGTGGGTGGGTGGTAGGTTGGCATTTGGTCTCCTCCTGTGGGCTCCACACCTCTCAGAAAGACACTGACCTTTGTGACAATCTAGGCGGTGTTCCAAATGACTCTATTCCCCAAATAGTGTGCTACTGTTGACCAGAGCTCTATGGGTCCTGGTCAGAAGTAGAGCACTACATGGGGAATAGGTTGCCATTTGGGACACAAGCCTATACACGCATACCTCATACCATTGCCATAATCTTTTCATAAAGGACAAAAGAGGGGGAGGATTGTGTCATTGTACTGTGTCTGTTGGTGGGGATATGCTGCTTCTCACTCAGACAGCCCTGATAGTATTGCACGGCCTGCCTTTATAGGAGAGGCTGCTGATAGTAGGCCTGTTGCTGGTGTGGGGCCTGCTGCGATGGAGCAGCCATTTGATAGGAGGCTGGAGGCAGGTTGGCGTTCTGATAGGCCGACATGTCCATCTGTGGGGCCACACCCATCTGTGGAGGGTATCCGGCAGGTGCATATGGTACACTGCGGTGAAAAGACAGAATGGTACAATATTAGCCACCTACTGCCTAACACAAGCATTAAGACAGACATTTAACCCTCAACACAGGAGCAATGCCACCCCCAAAAATGTAATACTCACAAATCCATGTCTGAAAACACAAACATCCAGACACAAGAATGACCTCACAAAATGGCTGCCATTTAGCTAGCTAGTTGCCTAGTCAGGGCTGGTATACAAAGGAGACCTGTAACCCTGTAAAGTACTGGTATACAGAGTAGACGTGTAACCCAGTAAAGTACTGGTATACCGAGAAGACGTGTAACCCTGTAAAGTACCGGTATTCAGAGGAGAGACGTGTAACCCTGTAAAGTACCGGTATACAGAGGAGACCTGTAACCCTGTAAAGTACTGGTATTCAGAGGAGAGACGTGTAACCCTGTAAAGTACTGGTATTCAGAGGAGAGACGTGTAACCCTGTAAAGTACCGGTATACAGAGGAGACCTGTAACCCTGTAAAGTACTGGTATACCGAGAAGACGTGTAACCCTGTAAAGTACCGGTATTCAGAGGAGAGACGTGTAACCCTGTAAAGTACCGGTATACAGAGGAGACCTGTAACCCTGTAAAGTACTGGTATTCAGAGGAGAGACGTGTAACCCTGTAAAGTACCGGTATACAGAGGAGACCTGTAACCCTGTAAAGTACTGGTATACAGAGTAGACGTGTAACCCTGTAAAGTACCGGTATACCGAGGAGACCTGTAACCCTGTAAAGTACCGGTATACCGAGGAGACGTGTAACCCTGTAAAGTACCGGTATACTGAGGAGACGTGTAACCCTGTAAAGTACCGGTATACCGAGGAGAGACGTGTAACCCTGTAAAGTACCGGTATACAGAGGAGAGACGTGTAACCCTGTAAAGTACTGGTATACCGAGAAGACGTGTAACCCTGTAAAGTACCGGTATACAGAGGACAGACGTGTAACCCTGTAAAGTACCGGTATACCGAGAAGACGTGTAACCCTGTAAAGTACCGGTATACAGAGGAGACGTGTAACCCTGTAAAGTACCGGTATACAGAGGAGACGTGTAACCCTGTAAAGTACCGGTATACCGAGGAGACGTGTAACCCTGTAAAGTACCGGTATACAGAGGAGACGTGTAACCCTGTAAAGTACCGGTATACAGAGGAGACGTGTAACCCTGTAAAGTACCGGTATACCGAGGAGACGTGTAACCCTGTAAAGTACCGGTATACAGAGGAGACGTGTAACCCTGTAAAGTACCGGTATACAGAGGAGACGTGTAACCCTGTAAAGTACCGGTATACAGAGGAGACGTGTAACCCTGTAAAGTACCGGTATACAGAGGAGACGTGTAACCCTGTAAAGTACCGGTATACAGAGGAGAGACGTGTAACCCTGTAAAGTACTGGTATACCGAGAAGACGTGTAACCCTGTAAAGTACCGGTATACAGAGGACAGACGTGTAACCCTGTAAAGTACTGGTATACCGAGAAGACGTGTAACCCTGTAAAGCACTGGTATACAGAGGAGACGTGTAACCCTGTAAAGTACCGGTATACAGAGGAGACGTGTAACCCTGTAAAGTACCGGTATACAGAGGAGACGTGTAACCCTGTAAAGTACCGGTATACCGAGGAGACGTGTAACCCTGTAAAGTACCGGTATACAGAGGAGACGTGTAACCCTGTAAAGTACCGGTATACCGAGGAGACGTGTAACCCTGTAAAGTACCGGTATACAGAGGAGACGTGTAACTCTGTAAAGTACGAGGCTTACCTGTAAGGAAGCTGTGCTGGCTGACCGTTGGGAGATGTGACGTTAGGGTGGAGTGAGTGGAGGGGTCCGGGCTGGTCAGAGCCCATGTAGGCCTGCTGGGCTGGGGGGCCCTGGGGCATCCCTGGAGGCATGTAGGAACCTCCAGGCTGACCTGGGTAACCCTGAGAAAGGGAGGAGGGGAGCAAAAAGAGAAAGTTCAATGTGAAATTGGGTAAAAGACATTTCATAGTACAGTGCACATTGCATTACTCCACTAAACTATACAACCAACATTACTACAGGTGCAGCCAGGTACACAACAAGGAAGAGATTGTTTCTAAACTGATTTGCAGTGCAGAAAGTGAGGTGGTAAAACAGTCCAAGCATGACCACTGGAATCTCTCATTCGTCTCCAAGGAGGGACTGACATCCATCATAATGGACAAACAGCACACATGGTCTGCATCTGAAATGGAATCCTATTCCCTTTATAGTTCACTACTTTTGACCAGAGCCCACCATATGATATTTTTTATTTAACTAGGCAATTAATAGGATGCCATTTTGGACACTGGCATAGTCTCTCTGCCTTCACCGAGGCCACACACACGTATGTGTGTCCCCTTCAAAGTAGCGGATTTGGCTATTTCAGTCACACTCGTTGCTGACAGGTGTATAAAATCGAGCTTCCAATCTCCATAGTAGAGGTCGAACGATTATGATTTTCCAACACCGATTATAGGAGGACCAATAAAAATCTGATACTGATTAAAAAACATTAAAAAAAAAAAAAAAATAATAATAATAATAATAATAATAATAATAATAATAATAATAAATATATATATAATTTTAAATAAACATAATTTTAAATAAACATAATTTTTAAAAATATTATATATATATATATATATATATATATATATAAATAAATAAATAATTGGTTTAAATAATGCAAAAACAAAGTGTTAGAGAAGAAAGTAAAAGTGCAATATGTGCCATGTAAGAAAGCTAACGTTTAAGTTCCTTGCTCAGAACATGAGAACATATGAAAGCTGGTGGTTCCTTTTAACATGAGTCTTCAATATTCCCAGGTAAGAAGTTTTAGGTTGTAGTTATTATAGGACTATTTCTCTCTATACTATTTGTATTTCATATACCTTTGACTACTGGATGTTCTAATAGGTACTTTAGTATTGCCAGCCTAATCTCTGGAGTTGATAGGCTTGAAGTCATAAACAGCGCAACGCTTGAAGCATTGCAAAGAGCTGCTGGCAAACGCAGGAAAGTGCTGTTTGAATGAATGCTTATGAGCCTGCTGGTACCCACCATCACTCAGTCTGACTGCTCTATCAAATAATAGACTCAATTATAATATAATAACACAGAAATACGAGCCTTAGGTCATTAATATGGTCAAATCCGGAAACTATAATTTCGAAAACAAAACGTTTATTCTTTTAGTGAAATACAGAAACGTTCCGTTTTTTATCTAACGGGTGAAATTCTGGCAAATTAGTTTGCAACGAGCGAACTAAGATCCCCATGTGCAATGCCATGCGTCGGCAGGAGTGGTGTAAAGCTCACCGCCATTGGACTTTGGAGCAGTGGAAATGCGTTCTCCGGAGTGATGAATCACGTGTCAGCATCTGGCAGTCTGATGGCCAACTCTGGGTTTGGTGGATGGCAGGGGAGTGCTACCTGCCCCAATGCATAGTGCCAACTGTAAAGTTTGGTGGAGGAAGAAAAATGGTCTGGGACTGTTTTCCTGGTTCGGGCTAGGGCCCTTAGTTCCAGTGAAGGGAAATCTTAACGTAACAGCATACAATGCCACATTGTATGGCAATGACAATGCCATACAATGTCATTCCAACTTTGTGGCAACAGTTTGGGGAAGGCCATTTCCTGTTTCAGCAAGACAACACCCCCGTGCACAAAGCGAGGTCCATACAGAAATGGTTTGTTGAGATCGTTGTGGAAGAACTTGACTGGCCTGCACAGAGTCCTGACCTTAACTCCATCGAACACCTTTGGGATGAATTGGAATGCCGACTGCGAGCCAGGCAATCGCCCAACCTCACTAATGCTCGTGGCTGAATGGAAGCAAGTCCCTGCAGCAATGTTCCAACATCTAGTGGAAAGCCTTCCCAGAAGAGTGGAGGCTGTTATAGCAGCAAAGGGGGGGACCAACTCCATATTAATGCCCACGATTTTGTAATGAGATGTTCAACGAGCAGATGTCCACATACTTTTGGTCATGTAGTGTATGTGACAGTGGTTAAATAGTTTGTTTTTCCTGACCTGAATGGGGACTTGGGAGGCAGGTGCGTATTGGGGCTGCTGCTGCGGTTGCTGCTGGGACTGCAGTTTGGAGTAGGCTGTGTAGAACGGTGCCTCGTTCATCAGTTTGTTATAGAGCTCCAAGGCCTCCAGCACCTTCACATTCAGCTCAGACAGCTCAGAGTGTTGCCTGCCAGGGAGGGAGGGAGAGAGAGAGAGTGGGAGGGGTGGAGATAGAGGTCATCACGACACAAGTAGGACAAAGACTGATGATCGTAGCGGTCATCCAGATACAGTCAGTATAAACTATATCAAGTATGTATAAATACATACAATTTGAATAACTCTGTACATCACACATGCCTAACCAATATAAATAAAACTGACATAAAATAGTATAGCCTCTGACATACAATTGAAAATATAGTCCATTATGAATAATTAATTATACTACAGTTAAATTCATTTTACCTGTCAATGTCTTCCAGCTTGTCATCAATCATTGGATTCATCTGCTCACAAGCACCTGGGTGGGTAAAGCATTGATAAGGTGAGACTGTGTGTCTGTGTTAGAAAATAGTCCAACTGCAGTGTCAGTGAGCATGGCTACTAGGACTTATCAGAGCATTAAGTTATTGTTTTATACCCTCCAGTTGGACCAGCTCTTGGCAGTCAGGTGCTGCATCAGCAGGGTCTGTGTTCTGGAGCAGATACAGCGCTCTGTCCATCTTCTCCTGCAGAGACAGAGAGGGAGGAAGAGAGAGGGGAGAGCAAGAAAGGAGAGAGAGGGAGGAAGAGGGGTGGGGATGAGAGAGAGGGAGGGAGGGAGGAAGAGGGGTGGGGATGAGAGAGGGGGAGAAGGAAAGGAACAGAGGGGGAAGAAGAGAGAAAAAAGGGAAAGGTGGGGATGAGAGAGGGGGAGAAGGGAAGGAACAGAAGGGGAAGAAGAGAGAAAAAAGGGAAAGGGGGGGTGCGAGATGGGGAGAAAGATTCTTGTTATACGATGTTACATTACAACTTTGTATAACAAGCCATGTCAGACTTTATCAACCATTCTAAACGCTTTACTAAGTTACAACTGACAGACTGATGAAGAGGGTTTTCAATGGTCAAATGGTCAAAACTGATGGTGGACTGATTATATCTAAGAAGAAAAGATACATGATGATACAACATGATTTAGGCCTACATGTATGGACGGTCATGCAGTAGGTACGGTACGTAGAAGCACCCACCTCATCTATGAAGACAGGCTCAGGCTCTACGTTGGCTTCTATGCTGGGCTCCTCCGGGGCTGGCGTCTTCTCCACATACGTTACTGTTAGGAGAGGAATTTAAATGTTACACATTTAGCTAACGCTCTTATTCAGAGCCACTTTAGAGTCAGGATTTAAAACATGAAACCAAACACTTGACTAGAAAGACTCTCCGTATGGTGGTACAAGAGTGAGGTATGGTACTGGACAGGAAAAGAGGGGAAATGTACCTAGTTCAGGCTCAGCGTTGAGGTTGGTCGTGACAAAGTTGGATGGGAAGAGACCTACTCCTCTGTGGTTCTCTCCTTTCCACCAGTTTGGGTCACTTTGGCATCAACATGATTAAATCAGTTCAAACATTCTTGTAAGTAAACACTTCCCATAGTAAACTAAATGAATGCAGGCATTGCAGAACAACAGACATGTAACTGAAGAACTTTTGTTCCCATATTTGCCTATACAGTAGGCCATCATATGGGTCAGAGCCAGGTTTCCATAGCAGCATGTCGCTAGTTACCTGTCGTCCAGGACGAGGATAAGCTCTCCAGTCTTGAAGGTGAGCTCGTTGTCCTCGGCCGCCTCAAAGTCGTAGAGCGCCCGCAACTTCCGGGAATCCCTGCTACCCCCGCCACCGTTGGTATTGAAGGGGGGGTCGGCGGTCACGGTGAGAGGTCGCGTCTCCACATACTGCTTCTGCTCCTGCAGGGACAGCTCGATGGCTGCAGACGGGAGGAGGACAGAGGCAGTGGAACAAAATTGAAATACACTGCTCTACACTGTGTCCTTCTCAATGATTTTAATGTGTCTAATAAATGTATACATTCATTCATCAACATGCACAATTCATAATGTAATATGATGTGGTATTCTAGAATCTGTTGGATATTATTTGTACCTTTGGCCAGGTCGTCATCGTCAGATGGTTTACTAACAGCTGGAGTGGTGCCCTTTAGGCTGGACCCCTGTTGATAAGAGGTGGTTGGTTAGAGAGAAGCCTTCCAGAGCAGAGGGGATTTGGGATTAGCTGTGACTGATGCCACCTGTAGGGATTGATAGGTACTACAGGCTTTACAGGCAGTATTTTGGTAGTAAACTGAGAGCGAGTAAAGGCGTCAGCATGCTTTGGTTCGGCTACCCAAACTCAGCTAGGCGAACCAAACAAATGTGCTTACATGCTCCCTTAAAAGACCTTGCTTGAAAAATAAGAAAAAAGCAGCAAAAGTACTGTTTGTCCATCTTGAGACGCCGTAGCGTCAGAATTCATCTAAAATAAGAAATCGGTCATTCATTTACGTTTTGTAGATATCTTAGTCACGCAATTTGACATATAACTAAGGTATTTGCTGCAGTATTTCTCAAGCAAAACAGCTGATTAGAAGGTATTGTGTAGATTGTATTTTCAACCAGCAACTATCAGGAAATAACACTGATCAAATGTTTTAACTGTTTTACAGGGTTAGTTTCATCAGCTGTTGTACAACATCATACAAAATAGGAAAAAACAGAATTTTGACTGCATTGGGCCTTTAATATAGAATAGGACACTCAGCCCACCATTTCAACCAAATTAATAGAGTACCAGACTGTCCCTCACATACAATCACAAACGGAATTATAATCCCCTTCTGCTAGCTTGCTAGCCCCGGCCCGCTAGCTGCCTGAAGCCACTCACTGGACTCCTATGATCACTCGGCTATGCATGCCTCTCCCTAACGTCAATATTGCGGTTTTGGTTAGTAAGTATTGCCTTATTTCACTGTAGAGCCTCTAGCCCTGCTCAATACGCCTTAGTTAACACTTTAGTTCCACCTTCCACACATGCAGTGACATCACCTGGTTTAAATGACATTTCTAGAGACAATATCTCTTTCATCCACGCCATGCACAGGTTTACCCTCACTGTATTCACATCCTACCATACATTATGCCTTGAATCTATTCTACCGTGCCCAGAAAACTGCCCCTTTAACTTTCTGTTCTGAAAGTACTAGACGACCAGTTCTTTTAACTGTTAGCTGTACCCTTATCCTACTCCTCCTCTGTTCCTCTGGTGATGTGGAGGTTAATCCAGGCCCTGCAGTGCCTAGCTCCACTCCCATTCCACAGGCACTCTCATTTGTTGACTTCTGTAACCGTAAAAGCCTTGGTTTCAGGCATGTTAACATTAGAAGCCTCCTCCCTAAGTTTGTTTTATTCACTGCCTTAGCACACTCTGCCAACCCGGATGTCCTTGCCGACCACAAACAAAACTAAAATTTCCATCCCTAACTATAACATTCTCCGATTTGCAATCTACTGCAGAGATAGCCTGCAGAGTTCTGTCTTACTATCCAGGTCTGTGCCCAAACAATTTGAGCTTCTACTTTAAAAAAAAATCCACCTCTCCAGAAACAAGTCTCTTACCGTTGCAGCTTGCTATAGACCACCTTCTGCCCCCAGCTGTGCCCTGGACACCATATGTGAATTGATTACCACCCATCTATCTTCAGAGCTCGTGCTGTTAGGTAACCTAAACTGGGACATGCTTAACACCCCGGCCATCCTACAATCTAAGCTTGATGCTCTCAATCTCACACAAATTATAAATGAACCCACCAGGAACAACCCCAAATATGTGAACATGGGCACCCTCATAGATATCATCCTAACCAACCTGCCCTCCATATACACCTCTGCTGTCTTCAACCAGGATCTCAGCGATCACTGCCTCATTGCCTGTGTCCGTAATGGGTCTGCAGTCAAATGACCACCGATCATTGCAGTCAAATGACCACTGATCATTACTGTCAAACGCTCCCTAAAACACTTCAGCGAGCAGGCCTTTCTAATCGACCTGTCCCGGGTTGCTTGGAAGGATATTGACCTCATTCCGTCAGTAGAGGATGCCTGGTTATTCTTTAAAAGTGCTTTGCTCACCATCTTAAATAAGCATTTAAGGAACAGATATAGCCCTTGGTTCACTCCAGACCCGACTGCCCTTGACCAGCACAAAAACATCCTGTGGCGTACTGCACTAGCATCGAAAAGCGCTCGCGATATAAAACTTTTCAGGGAAGTTAGGAACCAATATACACAGGCAGTTAGGAAAGCAAAGGATAGCTTTTTCAAACAGAAATTTGCATCCTGTAGCACTAACTCCAAAAAGTTCTGGGACACTGTAAAAAGTCCATGGAGAATAAGAGCACCTCCTCCCAGCTGCCCACTGCACTGAGGCTAGGAAACACTGTCACCACCGATAAATCCGCGATAATTGAGAATTTCAATAAGCATTTTTCTACGGCTGGCCATGCTTTCCACCTGGCTACCCCTATCCCGATCAACAGCCCTGCACCCTCACTGCAACTTGCCCAAGCCTCCCCATTTCTCCTTCACCCAAATCCAGATAGCTGGGCTAGACAATCTGGACCCTCTCTTCCTAAAATTATCAGCCAAAATTGTTGCAACCCCTATTACTAGCTTGTTCAACCTCTCTTTCGTATCGTCTGAGATCCCCAAAGATTGGAAAGTTGCCGCGTCGTCTGGGTTAGGGAGGGCTTCGCTGGTAGGGATGTCCTTGTCTCATCGCGCACCAGCGACTCCTGTGGTGGGCCGGGCGCAGTGCGCGCTAACCAAGGTTGCCAGGTGCACTGTGTTTCCTCCGACACATAGGTGCGGCTGGCTTCCGGGTTGGATGCGCGCTGTGTTAAGAAGCAGTGCTGCTTGGTTGGGTTGTGTATCGGAGGACGCATGACCTTCGTCTCTCCCGAGCCTGTACGGGGAGTTGTAGCGATGAGACAAGATAGTAGATACTAAAAAAACAATTGGAGAGAAAAAGGGGTAAACATTTAAAAAAATTAAAAATAAAATAAAAGGTGAAATAAAAACATACAAAATAAATAGGGAGAACTGGGGTATTACATGAAATATGTGAGAGGAAATTCCATTCGGAGGTCATGCCTTAAAACACAGAGACAAGCGCCATCCTCCTCCTCTGTATTGGCAACACATGGGAGAGCAGCGCACTGAGGACAAGCAGTGAAAGTACACACACAGAGCTTTATTTGCATGTGGTTGAAGTCACGAGTGGTTGAAGTCACGAGGAGAGCTTTGTGTTTGACAGTTGTCTTGGATTCGTAGGAGAGTCTGGCAAAAGCTTCAATAAGACAGGGCTACCTTTTCAGTCAGCTATGCTCCTAAATATTTTGCTGTGCTACTTTTTACATTTAAAAAAAACACCAAGATAACATTTAGTGGAACAAAAAGTATGGAAACGGAAAATAGCTTCTTCAGGAGATGAGCTTCAAAAGATTCTTACCCCCCAAAATGCTGGTGCTCCTTAAACCTATATGTTGCTATTGCTGGCAATTCTTATACATTTTTTTTGAATATTTTTGATGTGCTTTCTTGATGTGCTCCTTCTTGATGTGCTCCTACATTTGTTGTAAAAAATGTCAGCGTAGCGCCCTGTAAGAGGGTAAAGTACTGATATAGTACGTAAAACAATGTTGGTTTACGGGGGCCTCCCTAGTGGTGCAGCGGTCTAAGGAACTGCATTGCTTTTATTGTAGGTAGGTAGGCCAGTTGAGAACAACTTCTCATTTACAACTGCGACCTGGCCAAGATAAAGCAAAGCAGTGCGACAAAAACAACAGAGTTACACATGGGATAAACAAACATACAATCAATAACATAATAGAAAAATCTGTATACAGGGTGTGCAAATTAATTAAGGAGGTAAGGCAATAAATAGGCCATAGTGGCAAAGTAATTACAATTTAGCAATTTACACTGGAGTGAAATGTGTGCAGATGAGGATGTGCAAGTAGAAATACTGGTGTGCAAAAGAGCAGAAAACAAAAACAAATATGGGGATGAGGTAGGTAGTTGGTTGGATGGGCTATTTACAGATGGGCTGTGTACAGCTGCAGCGATCAGTAAGCTGCTCTGACAGCTGACGCTTAAAATTAGTGAGAGAGATAGAAGTCTCCAACTTCAGTGATTTTTGCAATTCGTTCCAGTCATTGGCAGCAGAGAACTGGAAGGAAAGGCAGCCAAAGTAGGTGCTGGCTTTGGGGATGACCAGTGAAATATACCTGCTGGAGTGCGTGCTAAGGGTGGGTGTTGCTATGAGGACCAGTGAGCTGAGATAAGGCGGAGCTTTACCTAGCAACGACTTATCGATGACCTGGAGCCAGTGTTTTTGGCGACGAATATGAAGCGAGGACCAGCCAAGGAGAACATACAGGTCGCATTGGTGGGTAGTATATGTTCTTGGGGTGTTACTACAGACCCAGGTTCGATCCCAGGCTATGTCACAGCCAGCCGTGACAGGGAGACCCGTGAGGCGGCGCACAATTGGCCCAGCGTCGTCCGGGTCCCGGAATGGTTTGGCCAGCCGGGATTTCCTTGTCTCATCGCGCTCTAGCGACTCCTTTTAGTGGGCCAAGGGTCTGCAAGCTGTTTTCGGTCGTCAGCTGAACAGTGTTTCCTCCGACACATTGGTGCGGCTGGCTTCCGGGTTAAGCGAGCAGTGTGTCAAGAAGCAGTGCAGCTTGGCAGGGTTGTGTTTTGGAGGATGCATGGCTCTCGACCTTCACCTCTCCCGAGTTCGTAGGCAAGTTGCAGCGATGGGACAAGACTAACTACCAATTGGATATCACGAAATTGGGGAGAAAAAAAGGGGTCAAAGTTAAAAATAATTTAAAAATTACTTTTTTTTAAAGACATTGCGGTTCAAACGGCTTTATTTTCCAGGTGAGGCACATCCAGGCCATCTGGCACCAAAATTGTCAATTGAAACAAATAAAAAACAAACTCTTTTAGGAAGGGGGTAACAGAGTTAGTAGTGAGGGGAAACTGCCTGGCCTATACAATGATAGAGGCAACACTGGGTTAGGGTGATAGACGATAGGTTGTTGACTACATTACCTGTGACCCAGAGGATGGGAAGACGACCCCTTCCTCTCTCAGAGACTTGATGGTGGCACTGACCAGACTGAGCTGTGGATCTTTCTGGAACCCATCACACCAGTCCACCATCATCCCCTTCAGCTTGTCACACACCTTGCTGTGGGCCTGCATTGGGAATAGTAATAATAATTATTAGGCTACTTATTTGACAGAGGTAGATACAAACAAAACATTGACACAAAGAGCCAGCTGAATGATAATAATGGCGCCCAAGACCAGGCCCAAATCCCTGTCACTCGCGTGAAGAAAAGATGGAGATACAGGGGAAGGTCGAGCTGCCTTGTGAGAATTCAACGGCAAGTGGGTAAACCGCTACAACCATCTGTCCTACTGCCCAAAGTGCAATCACTGGAGAATAAACTGGATGATATTCAATCAAGACTATCCTACCAAATGGGACATTAAAAACTAATTTCTTATGTTTCAGCGAGTTGTGGCTGAACGACGATATGGATAATATAGAGCTGGCTTGGTATTCCATGATTCGTCAGGACAGAGCAGCTACTTCTGGTAAGACGAGGGGCAGGGGTGTGTGTCTACTTGTCAATAACAGCTGGTGCGCGATGTCTAATATTAAAGAAGTCTCGAGGTATTTCACGCCTGAGGTAGAGTACCTTATGATAAGCTGTAGACCACACTATCTACCAAGAGAGTTCCCATCGATATTATTCGTAGCCATCTATTTACCACCACAAACCGATGTTGGCACTAAGACTGCACTCAACTAGCTGTTTAAGGGCATAAGCAAACAAGAAAAAGCTCATCCAGAAACAGCGCTGCTAGTGGCCGGGGACTTTAATGGTGGCAACCTTAAATCTGTTTTACCTAATTTCGACCAGCATGTCACATGTGCAACCAGAGGAAAAAAAACAACCCTAGACCACCTTTACTCCACACACACAGACAAAGCTCTCTCTCGCCCTCCATTTGGCAAATCTGACCATAATTATATCCTCCTCATTCCTGCTTACAAGCAAAAACTAAAGCATCAGTGACTCGCTCAACACGGAAGTGGTCTGACACAGATGTTACGCTACAGGACTGTTTTGCTAGTAGACTGGAATATGTTCCAGGATTCATCCAATGGCATTGAGTATACCACCTCAGTCACCGGCTTTATCAATAAGTGCACAATGTCATCCCCACAGTGATAATACGTACATATCCAAAACCAGAAGCCATGGATTACAAGGCAACATCCGCACCGAGCTAAAGGCTAGAGCTGCAGCTATCAAGGAGTGGGACACTAATCTGGATTCTTTCAAGAAATTCCACTATGCCCTCAGAAGAACCATCAAACAAGCAAAGAGTCAATACAGAATTAAGATTAAATCCTACTACACCGGCACTGACACTCGTCGGATGTGGCAGGGCTGGCAAACTATTAGAGACTACAAAGGGAAACCCAGCCGCGAGCCTACCAGATGAGCTAAGTGCCTTTTATGCTCACTTCGAGGTAAGCAACACTGAAGCAAGCATGAGAGCACAAGCTGTTCCAGACGACTGTGTGATAACGCTCTCAGTAGCCGATGTGAGCAAGACCTTTAAACAGGTCAACATTCACAAGGCCGTGGGGCCAGACGGATTACCAGGACGTGTACTCAGAGCATGTGTGTTACAACTGACAAGTGTCTTCAAATACATTTTCAATCTCTCCTTGCCCGAGTCTGTAATACCTACATGTTTCAAGCAGACCACCATAGTACCTGTGCCCAAGAAAGCTAAGGTAACCTGTCTAAATGACTACCACCCCGAAGCACTCACGTCGGTAGCCATGTATTGCTTTGAAAGGCTGGTCATGGCTCACAACAACACTATTATCTCAGAAACCCTAGACCCAGTCCTATACGCAAATCGCCCCAACAGATCCACAGATGACTCAATCTCAATCACACTAATCACTACCCATTCCCACCTGGACAAAAGGAACACCTATGTGAGAAAGCTGTTCATTGACTACAGCTCAGCTTTCAACACCATAGTGCCCACAAAGCTCATCATGAAGCTAAAGACCCTGGGAATAAACACCTCCCTCTGCAACTGGATCTTGGACGGGCTGCTCCCAGGTGGTAAGGGTAGGCAACAACACATCCGGCCCCAGTGATCCTCACTGGGGCCCTTCAGGGGTGCGTGTTTAGTCCCCTCCTGTACTCCCTGTTCACCCACAGCTGCGTGGCCAAGCACGACTCCAACAGCATCGTTAAGTTGGCTGACGACACAACAGTGGTAGGCCTGATTACCGAAAACGATGAGACAGCCTATAAGGAGGTCAGAGACCTGGCAGTGTGATGCCAGGATAACAACCTCTCCTTCAATGTGAGCAAGACAAAGGAGCTGATCATGGACTACAGGAAAAGGAGGGCTGAACAGGCCCCCATTAACATCAGCGGGGCTGTAGTGGAGTGGGTTGAGAGTTTCATGTTCCTTGGTGTCCACATCAACAAACTATCATGGTCCAAACACACCAAGCCAGTCGTGAAGAGGGCACAACAACACATTTTTCCTCTCAGGAGACTGAAAAAAATTGTCATGGGTCCCTAGATCCTCAAAAAGTTCTATAGCTGCACCACCGAGAGCATCCTGACCGGTTGCATCACCGCCTGGTATGGCAACTGCTCGACATCCGACTGTAAGGAGCTACCAAAGGTTTATTTTATTTTTAATTTATTTGTTATTTTACCAGGTAAGTTGACTGAGAACACGTTCTCATTTGCAGCAACGACCTGGGGAATAGTTACAGGGGAGAGGAGGGGGATGAATGAGCCAATTGTAAACTGGGGATTATTAGGTGACCGTGATGGTTTGAGGGCCAGATTGTGAATTTAGCCAGGACACCCCTACTCTTACGATAAGTGCCATGGGATGTTTAATGACCTTAGAGAGTCAGGAAACCCGTTTAACATCCCACCCGAAAGACAGCACCCGGGGATATTTTTTTAGACCAGAGGAAAGAGTGCCTCCTACTGGCCCTCCAACACCACTTCCAGCAGCATCTGGTCTCCCATCCAGGAACTGACCAGGACCAACCCTGCTTAGCTTCAGAAGCAAGCCAGCAGTGGTATGCAGGGTGGTATGCGTACGGCCCAGTACGTCATTGGGGCCAAGCTTCCTGCCATTCAGGACCTATATACTAGGCGTGTCAGAGGAAGGCCCTAAATATTGTTAAAGACTCCAGTCACCCAAGTCATAGACTATTCTCTCTGCAACCCCACGGCAAGCAGTACTGGAGCTCCAGGTCTAGGTCCAAAAGGCTCCTTAACAGCTCTTACCCACAGCCCATAAGAATTAATCAAATGGCCACCTGGACTATTTACACTGACACACACCCCCCCCATTTGTTTTTACACTACTGCTACTCGCTGTTTATTATCTATGCATAGTCACTTTACCCCTACCTACATGTACAAATGACCTTGACTAACCTGTACCTCTGCACAATGACTCGGTACCCCCTGTATATAGCCTCATTATTGTCATTTTAATGTGTTACTTTTTAATTTTACTTTAGTTTATGTAGTAAATATTTTGGTATTTGAGTAACTATTTCTTGAACTGCATTGTTGGTTATGGGCTTATAAGTAAGCATTTCACGGTAAGGTTTACACCGGTTGTATTTGGCGCATGTGACAAATACAATTTGATTTAATTGTTATGCTTGCTCACATGTGTGTAAGTCTGAACATCCTCAATTCATCACAAATATTGCAAAATAAAAAAACTTGACGGCTTCCCTACCCTGCTCAACACAGTTCGGACTTCAGTGGCAAACTCCCGCGAGCAGATTTCTAAGTGAAATATTCTTCCACTGTTATTGACACAGGCAGCCAGCAACTGTAACAGGGAGAAAAGCCAGGTTAGTACAGTAGTCAGTTTAGATGATTTATGTAGAAGTTTCACATTACAGCAAGAGAAGTAGCCCAACGCTTTTATTCTCTTCCACAATTCCACATTTAATTGAATAACATAAATGTATTAACACTAATAAATGTAACACCATTGAAATGATGCATGATTTTATGACAGAGGGAGCTAAAGTTGACTGAGTGAGGAGAGAGATCTAAAAAAAATGGAACAGCCATGTGACTATATACCCTAATGGTGAGTCAGAGAGAAGGCTCACATGGTCTGAGGCTTAGCCTCATCACTCTATAACAACTCTAAGCAGCAGAGAGAACAGAACAAAGCAGTAAAACAAATGGATCCAGGGCCATGGATCATCACACTCTGGTTGACTGGCTACCCAGAGCAGGAGAGTTACGAGCTCAGAGCTCTATAACTGCAGAGCAGAAGGAGATGGACCACTCTTCCCAAATACTTTATTACGTCAGACTGGAGGGTGTCATTGAGGCTTATGGCAACACTCAGAGAACTTTTGATCCACCAGCCTCACTGCCTGAACCAATAAATTCACACTCAGACTTTATACAAACAAATTGTTTAAACTCTGCTATGCATTCTATAGCAGGATTCATGACTCATTAACTGTGTCTATGATCTCAGTCACTAAACAAGCTCCAGGGCCTGACACCATGCTGAGACTAAAACACCTGACCTTACACTAACCCCACACCCTATGCAGACTATTTCTCTATTGACATTGGTTTATTAATGTATAATAAAGCCTATTACACAGTTAAGCAGTAGGTTTTTCAACGGTCTACCAAATGATATGCAGCTTTTGCTCCAGGTGTCTTGAACACCACATTAAATAACAAAGTAAGTTATAAGAACTCACGGTGAGGGCCTGCATGGCAACGTGTGGGACCTTGTGGTTGACTCGCTTCATCACAGACCTCAAGCAGTCCTTGGCTCTGGGAGAAGAATGGCAGGTAAAGACATGGTTATTATGGCTCAAGTAGAAGGTTATTCCTACATGAGTTTTCCAAAAGTATACCATCTTCAATATACAGTTACAGAGCCTTTAGAAAGTATTCATACCCTTTTACTTATTCCACATTTTATTGTGTTACAGCTGCAATTCAAAATTGATAAAACTGATATTTTTTTCACCCATCTACACACAATACCCTACCTACAGCAAAGTGAAAACATGTTTAGACATTTTTGCAAATTTATTTTACATAATGACACTCCAAATTGAGCTCAGGTGCATCCAATTTCCTTTGATCGTCCTTGAGATGTCACTACAACTTGATTGGAGTCCATCTGTGGCCAATTCAATTGTTTGGACATGAAACACAGCTGTCTATTTTTAAAAAAAGGTCCCACAGTTGACTGGGCATGTCAAAGCAGAAACAGGAACGGTCTTTAGATTTCAGGGATAGAATTGTGATGAAGCATAAACAGTTGAAGTCGGAAGTTTACATACACTTAGGTTGGAGTCATTAAAACTAGTTTTTCAACCACTCCACAAATTTCTTGTTAACAAACTATAGATTTGGCAAGTCGGTTAGGACATCTACTTTGTGCATGACACAAGTAATTTTAAACAATTGTTTAGAGACAGATTTCACTTATAATTCCCTGTATCACAATTCCAGTGGGTCAGAAGTTCACATACACTAAGTTGACAGTGCCTTTAAAGCTTGAAAAATTCCAGAAATTTGTCATGGCTTTAGAAGCTTCTGATAGACTAATTGACATCATTTGAGTCAATTGGAGGTGTACCTGTGGATGTATTTCAAGGACTACCTTCGAACTCAGTGCCTCTTTGCTTGACATCATAGTAAAATCAAAAGAAATCAGCCAAGACCTCAGAATTTTTTTTTGTAGACCACAAGTCTAGTTCATCCTTGGGAGCAATTTCCAAACGCCTGAAGGTACCACGTTCATCTGTACAAACAATAGTACGCAAGTATAAACACCATGGGACCACATAGCCGTCATACCGCTCAGGAACGAGACACGTTCTGTCTCCTAGAGATGAACGTACTTTGGTGTGAAAAGTACAAATCAATCCCAGAACAACAGCAAAGGACCTTGTGTAGATGCTGGAGGAAACAGGTACAAAAGTATCTATAAACACAGTAAAACAAGTCCTGTATCGACATAACCTGAAAGGCCGCTCAGCAAGGAAGAAGCCACTGCTCCAAAACCACCACAAAAAAGACAGACTACGGTTTGCAACTGCACATGGGGACAAAGATCGTACTTTTTGGAGAAATGTCCTCTGGTCTGATGAAACAAAAATAGAACTGTTTGACCATAATGACCATCGTTATGCTTGGAGGAAAAAGGGGGAGGCTTGCAAGCCGAAGAACACCATCCCAACCATGAAGCACGGGGGTGGCAGCATCATGTTGTGGGGGTGCTTTGCTGCAGGAGGGACTGGTGCACTTCACAAAATAGATGGCATCATGAGGGAAGGAAATTATGTGGATATATTGAAGCAACATCTTCAGACATCACTCAGGAAGTTAAAGCTTGGTCACAAATGGGTCTTCCAAATGGACAATGACCCCAAGCATACTTCCAAAGTTGTGGGAAAATGGCTTAAGGACAACGTAGTCAAGGTATTGGAGAGGCCATCACAAAGCCCTGACCTCAAACCTATAGAAAATGTGTGGGTAGAACTGAAAAGGCGTGTGCGAGCAAGGAGGCCTATACAAACCTGACTCAGTTACACCAGCTCTGTCAGGAGGAATTGGCAAAAATTCACCCAACTTATTGTGGGAAGCTTGTGGAAGGCTACCCAAAACATTTCACCCAAGTTAAACAATTGAAAAGGCAAAGCTACCAAATACTAATTGAGTGTATGTAAACTTCTGACCCACTGGGAATGTGATGAAAGAAATAAAAGCTGAAATAAATCCCTCCCTCTACTACTATTACAACCCAAGATTACTCAAGATGACCCAAAGCTGTAATCACTGCCAAAGGTATTTCTATAAACTATCAGGGATGTGAATACTTATGTAAATTAGATCTGTATTTCATTTTTAATAAATTTGCAAACATGTTTTCACTTTGTTATTATGTTGTATTGTGTGTGTGTGTGTGTGTGTAGGTGTTTATTTAAAAAAAATATTTAATCAATTTTGAATTCAGGCTGTAACAACAATTTGGAATAAGTCAAGAGGTATGAATACTTTCTGAAACACTGTATTTACATTTAGTAGACACTCTTATCCAGAGCGAATGCCAGTGGTGACTGCATACTTTTTCATACAGATATTAATTGCATTTTGAGTCACTGCTATTCAATGCCATAGCTATATAAAAAAAAACATAACCAATAACCTCAACTTGAGTCCTGGAGTTAGTTTAGAGCAGTGGCATTATAACTTGTTCAGCAGGAACCTCATTTCTCGTGAACCCACCCCACCAATAACTACAACCTTAAAAATCAGGAACATTTCCATTTGTACATCAACAATTAACCTTCAATTAATTAATGTTCGTCTCATATCAAGATGAAACAAAGTTAAAGGTTAATTTAAAAAATAAAGAAAGAAAACCAAAACAAATGTACCTAATTGTCTTTACAAACATTTGAGAAAGAAAATTTGAAAATGGTCCCATACAATAACCTGTACTGTTCATTTTTGGTATTTATAAAAATAAAATAAAAATAAAACAAAAACATTTTAGAAACAATGCTGATATTTTAGAAATAGGAATTTGCACTTCAACTTACCCATTGGGCGTCTGTCCAACTCTGTCACAGATATCCATAATCAGAGCCCAGTCCTCCACTGTATTGGTTTCATTAGTGGCTTTCTCTGAAAATGTGGTACACCGAAATACATGTGGTTATTTGGGAAAAGACAATTATTCCGTATCTGATTTGTGATACAAGATGGCACCGTGTTGATTTGCTCAGACCATATGTATTATTACTTAGTCACCCAATAGGAATGTGGACATCCCAGACCTGACTTAATTGCTTTCTTTTTGGATTATGTGATTGGTAGGTATTTTTTATTACTGCACTTTTTTGTTGGGAGCTAGAAACAAGCATTTCGCTGCACCTGCAGATCTGTGTACGCGACCAATAGACTATTTTATTTGTGATAAAGCCATTACACATGGCTAACTATATATTTCTGTACAGAGTGAAATTCGTATTATTGTAGCTACAAGGACACTGGGAGATACGAGAGCATCTGTTCCAAAGATGATGGCTAAACTGCTCACCCTAGAGGGGGTTAGCTAGCTACAGTGCATTCGGAAAGTATTCCGACCCATTGACTTGATCAACATTTTGTTTTACACTACAGGCTTATTCTAAAATGTATGACACCCCCATCAAGCTACACACAATACCCCATAATGACAAATCAAAAACAAGTTTAGATTTTTTTACGAATTTGTAAAAAAACTAAAAGAACTGAAAACACTTTACCTAAAGTATTCATTCAATTTACTCAGTACTTTGTTTTAGCACCTTTACAGCCTTGAGGCAGCGATTACAGCCTCAAGTCTTCTTGGGAATGATGCTACAAGCTTGGCACACCTGTATTGGAGGGGTTTCTCCCATTCTTTTCTGCAGATGCTCTCAAGCTTTTGTCAGGTTGTATGGGGATCGTCGCTGCACAGCTATTTTCACATCGAGTTCAAGTCCGGGCTCTGGCTCAGCCACTCAAGGACATTCAAAAACTTGTCTTGAAGCCATTCCTGCGTTGTCTTGGCTGTGTGCTCAGGGTCGTCGTCCTGTTGGAAGGTGAACTTTTGCTCCAGTCTGAGGTCCTGGAGCCGGTTTTCATCAAGGATCTCTCTGTACTTGTCTCCATTCATCTTCCCCTCGATCCAGACTAATTTTCCAGTCCCTGCCCCTGAAATCATCCCCACAGCATGATGCTGCCACCACCATGCTTCACCGTAGGGATGGTGCCAGGTCTCCTCCAGACGTGACACTTGGAATTCAGGCCAAAAGAGTTAAATGTTGGTTTCATCAATTTTGTTTCTCATGGTCTGAGTCTTTAGGTGCTTTTTGGCAAACTCCAAGTAGGCTGTCAAGTGCCTATTACTGAGGAGTAGCTTCCGTCTGGCTAATCTACCATAAAGGCTTATTTGGTGGAGTGCTGCAGAGATGGTGGCCCTTCTGGAAGGTTCTCCCATCGCCACAGAGGAATTCTAGAGCTCTGTCAGAGTGACCATCGGGTTCTTGGTCACCTCCTTCTCCCCCGATTGCTAAGTTTGGCCGGGCGGCCAGCTCTATGAAGAGTCTCGGTGGTTCCAAACTTCTTCTATTTAAGAATCATGGAGGCCACTGTGTTCTTGGGGACCTTCAGTGCTGCAGACATTTTTTGGTACACTTCCCAGATCTGTGCCTCAACACAATCCTGTCTCAGAGCCCTACGGGCAATTCCTTCAACCTCATGGCTTGGTTTCTGCTCTGACATGCACTGTCAACTGTGGGACCTTACATAGACAGGTGTGTGCTTTTACAAATCATGTCCAATCATTTGAATTTACCACAGGTCGACTCCAATCAAATTGCAGAAATACATCAAGGATGATCAATGGAAACAGGATGCACCTGAGCTCAATTCGATTATCATAGAAAAGGGTATGAATACTTATGTAAATAAGTAAATCATGTTTTAAAAACAATTTTCGCTTTGTCATTATGGGGTACTGTGTGTAGACTGAGGATAACATTTTTAAATCGATTTTAGAATAAGGCTGTAACGTAACAAAATGTGGAAACAGTCAAGGGGTCTGAATACTTTCCGAATGCACTGTTTATTATATGCATACAACGTTTGCATACAAGACCCTCCTTCCCTTTCAGTAAACCTAAAACTAACCCAACTCATGAATGCATTAAGCTAAATTAACTAACTAGCTAGATAATGTTGTTATTGTTTAAATGTGTGAGCTTGTTGCAGTTTAGTCAGTCTTGTTATTGAAAATCGTTCATTACGATAAAGTGATGACACAACAACTAGCTAACATAGCTAGCACAAAGTCTGGCCGATGACTGTCTGCTACAAGCTAGTTACCGAGTTTACCAAACCGCATAACTAGCTAGCTATGTGGATAATCTCACATTTGGCCAGAACGTCAAGGTAGCTAGCTAGCTACAGACATGCAGCCCGGCTAACGTTAGCTAGCTAGTTGTTGTTGTTAGCTTGCGGGCGAGAGGTTTCGCCATGTACGAAGCTACGGTAGTTACGCTAGGTCACTGCTAACCAACATGCCAAATGAAGCGCTCAACTTACCAACATCTTGGTCGAATGGATTCTGCGCAAATAAAGGCATGTCTACTTCTTTAAATAAACCGACGTTGTTGAGAAAAAATGTAGCTAGAATATTTATTTCAAGAACGTAAAAAAATCCCTTGCTCATCCATCAAACCCTGTACACTTTCACCAGTTGCTCTTCCGTACACTTAGGTGGCTGCGAAAATGCCTGAACACATTTGAGAGCATTACATGGAAAATAAATAGAACTGAAATCATATCGACACTTATTGATTAATGTATATGTTAAGATCATTAATTAGCGTACATTTAACATTGTTGTATTTCTGCATTCAAATGTATAATGTACAGGCAGATAAAAAGACACATTTTATGACCCCAATTAAAAATCCTGGTGTAACGTTACACTGCCACCCCTAGGGAGGAAGAAGTACGTATGAGAATATCCCAATGTTCATTTTATTATATTATAAGGCTTTAATAAAAATTGAATGGTTCGAAAAGCATGACGTATATTGCCACTCACAAAGAGTCATGCAGCAACAGCAGTAAATCTGTCTAAATGGCCACACCGATCGATATTCATCATTTGTTGTAATTAGAAATATAGGCTACGCACACAATATTTTGTTTGCGCCAAAACAAGCACTAAACAAAACTGCTCACGGTAACGTCAAACGTTGCCGAAACAGTCCCATAAAATACCGCGCAGGCCCAGTTTACGACTTTCATTTCCTGATTTGGTGGACCGATTCCTTAGCATTGGGATTACCGTTCAACAAGCAGCAGGATATTATCACAGCTAATTATACAAATATTTGATATTATACTGTCAGCACGCTGATTTTGGGAGGGAATAAGAGTCCTATTGCAAAGACATGCTATATTTGGGGAATAATGATACTTTTGGGAACTAGTGCATTTCAACTGTTTTGCATAGCATTGCAACTACATTTGAATAAATAAAAGGATCATTTGGCGTATTTTATTGTTAATAATGTATTACTTATACCAGCATTTATTTTGAAATTGTACACAAAATACTGGTATGTTGAAAGCTATTGTATATGTAGGCAATATTTAAAGAAAAACACTTTTAATAAAATACAAATATATGTTATTGGAATTACTCAATAAAGTCTGTAAAACTGAAATAGGTCTCTTGTGCTCGGCAACGGGTTTAATGCAGAGTACTTGTAGACTCCTTACTCCACCCGCTCCATTCACTGCAATATACGGTATATGGGATACGTAGAGAGCTTTTTGACCTGTCTCAGCTGAAGTTGGGTGGGAAATACTCAGTAGGGTGTCTACTAACCAAAAATGTTTTGTTTTGGAGGGGGACTGTGTTGTAAATACCTAGCAGCACTTCATTCTCTTCCCCCTCCATAGCCCCCAATGCACTGTAACAGACTGTACATGGGATACATATTGGCTAGTAGAGAACTTTTCCACCTGTCTCAGTGTGGTGGGAAATAATCAAATATGGTTAGTTTTGGAGGGGGACAGTGTTGTTCATATCCAGCAACACTGCTTTAAATGACCCAGCAGTATGCACAGTCCTGAAAACAATACACCAAAAAATAAAATAAACACAAAAGCAACCTTTTAAATCAAAAATAATAAATGTAATGAATATTAACCAGGCTAAGACACAGTATAATCACGCTTTCTGAACAGCAATGGAGAAAATGATTTACAAGTCTTATCTATGAAGTTTTGCCGTATCGACCAGTGTTTCCCAACCCTGGTCCCCCAGTACCCCCAACAGTACACATTTTTACTGGAACCCTGGACAAGCACACTTGATTCAATTTGTCAACTAATCCTCAAGCCTTCAATGAGTTGAATGAGTGTGTTTTTCCAGGCTTACAATGAAAATGTGTATTGTTGGGGGTACTCGAGGACCAGGGTTTGGAAACACTGGTATAGAGTAAAGGCCTGTTACCTAGATTAAAAGGGTAATAACATAGACAAGATTATTTTAGAAGCAATAGTGTCATGATTATCTTTCAAGGTCAGCAAAGGCATTAAATTGGGGAACCGATGAGAAAATTAATAATACCAGATACTGTAATGCCAGGTATTTCTGAAGGGGAAGTAGTCTATCCTTTAGTTCTCTTTTATACTGGTTGAGGGGATATGACACCCCTCCCCTTTTACAGGTAGGCCTATCAAATTAGAGATTTATTTATGAAATTCTACCCAATAATTGAAAGGGAGGTTGGAAGGAGCACAAGGGAAGGAGCACAAGTTAAAACAACATTTTTTTATATAAAGTATAAAACAGGTGAAAAGTGCATTTCAGACTCATATTGTGCTTGCTTCCATATGCATGTTTTGGCACATGTCAAGGCTGGCCAAGAGCTGATTTAAATCTGTAAAGATGCACCCATTACCATCGCCATTAAATGAATCTGGGTTGTTAACATGTATGTCATTTCATCATTGATTACATTTTGTCTGTCTAAATTTTCATTTGATTTCACACTGGAAGCAAACCGGGTAAGCAACATAATAGTGTTAAAGTTAAAGTTTCCCATGCACTTTAGCTGAGACAGGTAAAAGCTTTCTCTCTAAAAGCCAATATGTATACCATGTACAGTCTATTACAGTGCATTGCATTGGGGGCTATGGAAGGGGTAGATAATGAAGTGCTGCTGCTTTGTATGACACGGTCCCCCTCCAAAGCCTAGCATATTTGGTTAGTAGAGACCCTACTGAGTATTTCCCACCCCACTTTAGCTGAGACAGGTAGACCATTTTTCTCTCTACAGCCCAATATTCGCAACATACCAGTGTCAATATTGTATTATTTTCATTATTGGTCTTAAAAAATGTTTTTAAAACCCTATTTCTTCTTTACTTATTGCATTTTCTTGTTGTCACAATAAACGTGGCTATTGATTAAAATTCAATATAATTTGAATGAGTTATCCACATTGCAATGTTTTGAAATGCAGGCTTTTATTTAGAAGGTTTCCTCATTGCCATGTGAAAGTGACGTCACAGTTTGTGCTGCTTGTAGAATACTAGTACCATCGGGCACACTTATCCGACAGCGCCAAGTGGGGTTCAGTCATGTCGGCACCTGCTATGGGGACCACGAAGACGGCGCACAGTGATGTGGCCCCGAAGAAAAAGAGGGGACCGGGTGCACTGGCTACGGCGTATCTGGTTATATATAACGTGGTTATGACAGCTGGGTATGTACATAATTCTGATACACTTCTTGTTGTAGGCTACTTGACGACAATTGGGTGCAAGGGTGCATGAAATGCCAGAGTGAATGGCTTGGGAAGAAGACACGCGCCTGTTACGAGACTCGATCCCGAACTGTTTTTATGGATATGTTGCACAATAATGCCTGGTTTCATTGTGGTGCCTTCAGCTACACTGTAGCAATTCAACTCAGCCACACACTGAACTTCTGTGTTGTTACTTTGTAACCGACTTCGTCGGGAATGTATCAATTGTCAGTGTCTTTGGTTACATTGTTGCCGAGTGCGCGTCTAAAATACTCTGCAATTATGTTGCCTAGAGTTTTAAAAAAAATTAAAAAATTAAAATGTATTGCTTTGACTAAAATGTGCTGGCAATATATCTGATTTTCACTTAGGTTATTATGGCACAAAGTTGTTGTGAAGGAAATCCCATAGGGCGGCGCACAATTGATCCAGCGTCGTCCGGGTTTGGCCGGTGTAGGCCGTCATTGTAAATAAGAATTTGTTCTTATTAATTGACTTGTCTAGTTAAATAAAATGTACTGTAATCCCGTGAATGGTGTATTTCAAGAAACAATTGGCGCCCACGGTGTCATTATGTACAGTTATAGCTATTGTTCTATACTGCATGTAGTTTCAATCTAATCATAATTGGTTACATTAAATACATATTTGTATTGCTTTGACTAAAATGTTCTGGCAATATCTCTGATTTCACTTAGGTTATTATGACACAAAGTTGTTGTGAAAGAAATTGCACAAGTGCAGAATTATGGATGCTCTCCCATCCTGACCAGTTAGGTGACTTTACACAACCTGGTCTCAGAGCATTTTGTATTATTGAGTATGTAAATGCAAGACACTGCATTTGGTATGATATGTTACATTTCGTATGGTATGTTACAAATTACAATTCGTATTATATGTTATGAATTTGAAAAATGTACCATATGTTACGGATTTGCAAAATGTATGAGAAGTTACAAATTCTAGCTAGATGGCTAGGGGTTAGGGTTAAGTTAGGTTAAAGGGTTAGGGTTAAGTGAATGGTTAGCTAAGTAGTTGTAAATTAGCTAAAAAGTAGTTGAAAAGATGCTAAAGTTGACGTTCTACCCCTACCAACCACCCTCCTTTCTTTTTTTGCCTTAAGTAACCATTGTCTTATGTAACTATACCAAACTTCATACTAAATGGAGTGTAATGAATTTACTTACAGAGTGCTATGAAATGCTCCCCCCCTCTGTTTCCTGTCTGGTGAGGTGATATTTGCCCTGTGTCATACTTTTTCTGTCTATTGAATACCAGCTACAGTGGGGTACATCCCGCCTTTTCAGGAGCTATGTAGCCTGCTCAGTTTCTATTACTTTATTTAGTAGATGAGTTTCTATCTGTTCAAAACCTCAGTCACTCATACCAATCATGCCTATTCAAGTATATTATTATGCAGATAGAAGTATCTATGTATTGGGCCTCCGTTCTACGTGGTTGGACTGTTTTGCTTTACCCTGTCCTCTAAGAGCAAACTGAGGCTATTATTTTATATCAGAAACATATTCCCACCCAGGACTCCTTGGACAATAGTGCCATTTGTTACTGAGTGGACTATCCTGGCTAAATTACCTAAATGAAAATCTGTGTGTTCTTCCAGGTGGCTGGTCATAGCCGTGGGCCTGGTGCGGGCCTACTTGGCCAGAGGCAGCTACCATGGCCTGTACTACTCTATAGAGAAACCACTGAAGTTTTTCCAGACCGGCGCTCTTCTGGAGGTGAGTGGCTGTAGGCCAAGGGTGCAATCGTTATGCAGATTCTGTTGCAAAACGTTTTAAATTAAAAATACAGACGAGAGTTTCTATTGGACAAATTCAGGTAGGTCCCTCCCTGTTTCATTCCATTTGCTTCCGTTTGGTTCTTAAACAGTACATGGTTTCTGAAATGAATACTCCCCGAGTCTCTGTATAGGTCAGACCTGGGTCATGTTCATTAGGTACACTAGCAAAACGTTATTCGGTAGTGCCCCCACCTTATTTAAAAACATTAACAAACTTACAACAATGTATTTTTATACTTTGTTGAGGGGAAATATACTTGCTATGATTGTGATATGTTGTTGTCTCACCTAGCAATCTTAAGATGAATGCACTAGTTGCTCTGGATAAGAGCGCCTGCTAAATGACTAATAACAACATGTGAATTTCACTCCCTTCCAAATGTTTTCTCCCCACTGAATACAAGCTTTTATTCAGAGAAGGGTAAATAGAACAGACTCATCGCTTTCTGTAGGTGGTGAGTTGGGTATGTCCCCTACTGTACGAATACAACTTAATGGAAGGAATGTTTAGTCTCACAGTGCTGTTACATTTTTAAAAAAAATAATAAGTCCTCCATAGTGACTGGCCTTGGCCTTTCCCCTCTTCCACCTCTGTCCTACTCTACTCAGTACAAATACCTAGTAGGGTGTTAGTGTGATCCTCTCCAGCCAGCCATACTGTAACACAGAGATAAGGATTAGGCCTAGTGGAACTCCAGCTCTGTCTACCGGGTAATTGTCCTCTCAGTCATACTAACTCCAATCATTCATAAAAACGTCTTCAAACACTGGCCATTTCCTATGCTGTGATTAGGTTTAGAGACTAGTGTAGGCTTTTGTCTGTTCCTTGACTAGTGGAAAGAACTGTATTGGTGCACATATCTATTGTGTTCCAACAACCATCTTATTTACATTTTTAACCATGGTTCATTGAAGAACAATTTGAGGAATGTTTACATACAGTATACCGTAGCTGTGTTATAGCAACATTATCATGACAATTCAGCTTGAGTATTTATTTAGGAAATTATATTATTGCATGTTTAGTATGTTCACTGACCATGTGTTTATGTATTAAGTTATTTTCATTTCCCCTCAGATATTGCACTGTGCAGTAGGTAAGTTCATTCTTCTGCTCCTGTTGAAAGTCCCATACAGGTTCAAGGGTGACCACATAGTGGTATTTCTTTATGACTAAACCAGGCATGTGGAGCTATAGGCCTACTACAAAAAGCCATTCCCTCAGCTCAGAGTCTATATAGAAGATGGTGGATAAGCTAAGCCTGATAACAGCCTGGCCCTGCTACGTTGTGGTTGTGGCGTTCCCGGTTCACAGTCCACTACTCATTATCTGGGATTTAAAGCTAAACCTGACCTTTCACATACTGCAGCTGTCTGTCAGCACCTGGCCTTGTTCTCTGCTACTCTCTACTGGCCAAACACCGATGCCACGCCATAGCATGTATTTTCATGTACTATAGAGTTATACAGTTGAATGCTACTGTATTTGAATGAGCTAATATTGCTACTGTGCATTAGGTTTTGCTACCTATTTATCATTCTTTGTAGCATACTTTTTTATTTGTAGTCAACTCTCGATTGGCTAATTGAAATCATATAATTTTCTCCATATCACCGTGCTCTAAAACGTGGTAAAACTGATGTGAGGTGATACATCTTCTCTAACCGTTGTGTTGTCTTCTGCTCCAGGGATCGTGCCGTCCTCAGTAGTTTTAACAGGGTTTCAGGTCTTGTCACGAGTCTTCCTCACCTGGGCCGTGACACACAGTGTTCGAGAGGTACGTCTCTTCTCTTTCTCTTATCCCTTATCTCTATGTGCATCAGTGTCAATCAATCAATGACATTTATTTCTAAAGTCCTTTTTACGTCAGCAGTTGTCTTCGTCCCAAAGAAAGAGCTTTGCGGAGACACTAAGGTCTGTGAGCCTGAAATAGTAAACATGCTTGAAACCAACATGGTGAATAACACTGACATGCTTGTGAGCTCTGAAACATTCAAACTTTCTATATGTTTGTGAGCATTTGAATCTATGTTAACTTACCAAGACTGAATTTAGCTTTTTAACTTGTGCTGACTTGTGTCTCTGTCTCCATGCCTGTCATGAGTTGCAAAGTTACTATAGAATGCTGTATGTAGTGGGTGCTACAAACTGCACGATTGTGCCATAACCCCCCATCTATCTCCTGCTAGAGTGCTTCCTGTTTCCCACCCTCATGCTTGTCTGGTGCCTGTGTGGTCCCTACAGGTCCAGAATGAAGACAGTGTCCTGCTCTTTGTGTCAGCCTGGACCATCACAGAGATCATCCGTTACTCCTTCTACACTTTCAGTCTGCTCAACCACCTGCCCTACCTCGTCAAATGGGCACGGTAAGGCTCACATAATGAAATAGAACACGGTCATTATATTGAATATATGATATAATTTTTGAATGCATTATGTATCTCTATGGCATAACCCTGGCGCCGGAGAAGAAGGCTGAAGTTTTACGTGTCCCCAATTGTGTTTTTTGTTTGTAACTTATTTTTTACATATTACTTTTATTTCTTATTCTTATCTGGGGGGGTTTAAACTGCATTGTTGGTTAGGGGCTCGTAAGAAAGCATTTCACTGTATTCGGCGCATGTGACTAATATCATTTGATTTGACTTGGACAGGTGGATGACACAGGCACTCACATTTAATCAAATAGGATGTCATAAATACAGTGTAGTGATCTGTGTCGTTTGAATACGTGGGTCCAAAAACACCCCTCTATTTATTCACTAAAAGTCTAAGGCCATAAAGCAACATTCAGGGTTGAAAGCAGTAAATCAAAAGCAATATTTTAAATGGTAGGGGAAACGGACTTTATCCCTGAAGGCTTTCTTATTCTATATGTGTCCATGGAAGTTAAATATAGAATGATGGAACATGGGAGTGTTTGAAACTGTTATGACACTCCACCTCCATAATATTTTTTTTCTCAGTCACAACCATGGCAACAAAGTCTTAACGAGCTCCAGTAGCCTACTGGTGGGGAAGGACCTTCTTTTGTTGCCTGGTAGAAAATGTTGATGAATCTTCTCCCAATGTCGGACAATGTTCTGGTGCTTTGCTCTTTTCACATTCAATTTGCTTTTCAAAGGCAGATTGAGGTATATGACAGGTAGCGTCACATAGGTGAGAAATTCAACTAAGGGTGCCAAGATTAGCCTCAGTGATTTAGATCAGGTCTCACTCCATTGCTATGCAATACTAATGATATAACTAATGATAATACAATGTTACTATTGTAATATACAGCGTTACTACTACAAGCAACTTGTAAAATGTAAAGTGTTATCTTCATGAGCTACCCATTTGGTGTGCTAGTCCCTGTTTACCAGTGATGCCTCCTCTCCCTCTTTCCAGTAGCTAAATGGTGCCAATAAAGGGTTTCTAAAAAATGAAATAAAATCTCTCCAGGTACACATTCTTCCTAGTGCTGTACCCCATGGGAGTAACTGGCGAACTGCTGACTGTCTATGCAGCCCTGCCCTACGTTCAGAAGACAGGCCTCTACTCTGTCACCCTTCCCAACAAGTACAACTTCTCATTCGACTACCACACCTTCCTCATCCTCACCATGGTCTCCTACATTCCATGTAAGTCTCTCTCCTACCCACCACAATTCACCACTGATGTACAGTACTACTGTAGCTGGGTTGTTCCACAAATAGAGTACATTTTGCATCCCTTTGATATTCTAAGTAGAAATTGTTCACCAATATTGCATTTTAAAAGCCTGTTATATTAAATGAAGTGACCACATGGAAATTTCAATAAATCTGATTTTTCTATATGAAAAAAGACTTGCTAAAGTACCTTCGTCATGTTTTTCCGACTTCTAGGACAATTTTTAACCCACTTAACTACAACATTTCAAGTCTTCACCATCATTGTAAAGCCCTAGTTATATTCTTGCTTTGACAGTCATTTCTGAAGATTTTTATTGATTTCATCATGTGATTCATTTACATGTGTCCCTCATTTTAAGGTCAACCCTGTTACGTGACCTGAACTCTCGTTTTAATATAGTGAAACTATTCCTTTTTAAATAAATTTTTCAAAAGAAACATTGAACATCATAGTGTAAAAGCAGGTGAGCTGATTGTACTCTTTTTGCCCATTTTCCTGGTGTTTTATGGTGGAAAACTGAGTGTGTCAAGCATAACATGTCAACCCTGTTACCCATAGATAGGCTAGACATTTTGCTCAATATGCGATAATGTGACCGGAAAACGTTGTATACAACTTTACGGGACATAGACATGTTTTATATGGGTAGAGAATAATTTAAGCTGTTAATCTAATTGTAGTGTCCAATTTTACAGTAGCTATTACAGAAAGAAAATACCATGCTATTGTTTTGAGGATAGTGCACAACAACAAAACACTTTTACCACAGCAAATAATGTACTTAAATTCATTAATCTTGCTCTGATTTGCCACCCTGAGGGTCCCAGAGATGAAAATGTAGCATAGTTTTATTTGATAAAATCAATTTTTATATTAAAAGTAGGAACTAGGGTCTACAGTTTGACCCTACTGCTGTCTCTGTGTGATAAGGTGCGTCTCGGTGAGAGGTGTAGGAGGCGCAGGAGAGCAGGGATTTCTGAGAAGCATGTTTAATATAGATATATGTATATACACACACATAGTCCACCAATACAAAATTGGCACAGATGAAAATCCAAAACTACGCTCTCGAAGGAACAGAAACTCGTGTCAATACACGGAGGAACAACCACAGTTCCGACACTACATACACATACGTAATAGCAAAAACAATAAACAGCATAGATAATCGAACGCAAATACACACGCTTAATCCTGCACGAATTAAGGCAGGCAACAGGTGCCCTATATACACACAGGTGTGAAAAGGAACACAGACAAAACAACCAGAAAAGGAAAAAGGGATCGGTAGCGGCTAGTAAACCGGCGATGCCGAGCGCCGCCCGAACAGGGAGAGGAGTTACCTTCGGTAGAAGTCATGACACTCTGGCTCCACACCCACCCTGCCCGGCCATCTAGATGTGTGAAAGTTGGTGTATTTTCTGTAGGGAAGCTAATGATTCATGTATGAGATTCCTGGGAGTGTAAACGTAAATGTTTTATTACCATAGCATTGTTGTATGTTCTTTATAGTTATGTACTTGAAAATGTATAAATTGACCAATCCGGCACATTTGGGTAAACTCCTGGCAGACTTGATACAAAATATTGTGTAGTAATGTAATTATTCACTGGATCTGTCTGAAACTTTGCACACACACTGCTGCCATCTTGTGGACAACATCTATATTACACCTAGGATCCTAACTCTACGGCTATTCTCTTGCATTTCAAAATAGAAAACGCATGTTTTTTTGTTTGTATTATCTTTTACCAGATCTAATGTGTTATTCTCCTACATTCATTTCACATTTCCACAAACTTCAGTGTTTCCTTTCAAATGGTATCAAGAATTTGCATATCCTTGCTTGCTTGTAATTTTAGGTGAAAATTGAAAAAAAGGGTCTGATCTTTAAAAATATATATATTAAAAAACATGTGAAGCTTGCATTCAATTGCCCCTCCCAGGTTGCACACAAGCTTCCATTCCTCCTGTCACAAGGGGATTTATGGCTGACTTTTAAGATGAAAACCTCAACCCTGTCAGTCGGTTCTGTTACAGTCAAGCCTGTTTCTTTAATGTTTTTTTATGGAGTTGAACATATACTCTTTAAGACAGAATGTTAAAATTAGATGATTTAAAACCATTTTTGTTTTTACCAAGTTACACTACCCAAAATGCACTCTATTCGTGGAAAGACCTAGCTATGTCTAAGGTGAATCAGCTTCGTGCTGTGAATTGTAATATTCTACCTTGCACTTCGTGCTTGCTTACTCTAGATCAGGGGTCTCCAACAGGTAGATTGCGAGCTCAGCCCACCTACGAGTAGCTCACCAATCAAATCTGAAAGTACTTGCCTTTTTTTAATGTGTTCCATGGCAAACTGTCATAAACATAAAGCTCCCAGCTACTATCCAATCAAAGCCACATTGACATTATCCCACCTCTGGTTAGCCACTATTGGCTTAAAGTTAAACATAACACAATATTTGCCAATTCATTTCCATCAATATTGCCTGTCTGTCTGTTTGGTGCGAGTTTGTCTATCAGTCCGTAAATAGCCAGGTAGTGAAAACCGCCGTCTTGTGGGTAGACGGAAAGACGTTCCCTATAAACTTTCTCAATTATGTGTACACTGCAAAGAAGGCTGACAGAACGATATATATTCATTGTATCAATTTTGGTGGCCATTTTTATTGCAAACTCTGCCATGCCATTTTCTGATACATTCGTCCTAACAGCAGAAACCTTTCTAGACTGACACATTCCTCTCTTGATAGATGCTCAATTAATGGGTAATTACACCCCAAAAAAATCTACATTTTGTAAAAAAAAAAAATCTCCCATACTTCAGCAATGCGATTAAAGCATTGATGTGGACTCGGAACATACATTTTCATTTTTTCTGTATGAATAATTGTTATATTGAGAGTAACAAAAAAACTAAAATCAAACTGAGAAAATAGAATTCTGAAAAATACAAAGATAATTTGATGGGGCCTGTCATGCTAAATACTGATTAACCATAATATTACCAGGAACAGTATATTGACAGAACACATCTCTTCTATACCAAGGACCCGGGGAAGAGTTTCAGGGTAGAGGAGAATGATGTGCCTATTTGAAAGCCTTAAAAAAAGAGTAGCTGACAACGTTTCATTTTTAAAAAGTACCTTTCATGCTAGAAAAGGTTGTAGACTCCTGCTATAAATCTTATGGGGACCCATTTTAGCATTCATCATTTTATGAAACCGCTCATGAATTCATTGTTAGGAAGAGGAAAAAAGGGTTTTTATAATAGCACTGTAAAAATCCCATGTATTACTGTCAATACATGTTACGGTTTTCTTCCGTCGAAGGAGAGGCGGACCAAAATGCAGCATGGTTATTTTGATTCATCTTTAATAAAAGATAAACACGAACAATACAAAACTATAAACGTAACGTGAAAACCTAAACAGCCTTATCTGGTGCAAACAAACACTAAGACAGGAACAATCACCCACGAAACACTCAAAGAATATGGCTGCCTAAATATGGTTCCCAATCAGAGACAACGATAAACACCTGCCTCTGAGAACCCCTCCAGGCAGCCATAGACTATTCTAGACAACCCACTAACCACAATCCCATGACCTACAAAAACCCCAAGACAAAACACACCACATAAAATAACCCATGTCACACCCTGGCCTGACCAAAATAATAAAGAAAATACAAAATACTAAGACCAGGGCGTGAAAGAACCCCCCCCCCCAAGGTGCGGACTCCCTGCCGCACACCTAAACCCATAGGGGAGGGTCCGGGTGGGCGTCTGTCCATGGTGGCGGCTCCGGCGCGGGACGTGGACCCCACTTCAACAAAGTCTTAGTCCGCTTAATACGCGTCCTTAGATATGCGACCCTCGCCGCCGACCTTGGCCTAGTAACCCTCACCAAGGGCCCCACTGGACTGAGGGGCAGCTCCGGACTGAGGGACAGCTCGGGACTGAGGGGTAGCTCGGGACTGAGGGGTAGCTCGGGACTGAGGGGAAGCTCGGGACTGAGGGGAAGCTCGGGACTGAGGGGAAGCTCGGGACTGAGGGGAAGCTCGGGACTGAGGGGAAGCTCAGGCAGGTTGATGGCTCTGGCAGATCCTGGCTGACTGGCGGATCCTGGCCGCTCCATGCTGACTGGCGGCTCTGGCTGCTCCATGCTGACTGGCGGCTCTGGCTGCTCCATGCTGACTGGCGGCTCTGGCTGCTCCATGCTGACTGGCGGCTCTGGCTGCTCCATGCTGACTGGCGGCTCTGGCTGCTCCATGCTGACTGGCGGCTCTGGCTGCTCCATGCTGACTGGCGGCTCTGGCTGCTCCATGCTGACTGGCGGCTCTGGCGGCTCCATGCTGACTGGCGGCTCTGGCGGCTCCATGCTGACTGGCGGCTCTGGCGGCTCCATGCTGACTGGCGGCTCTGGCGGCTCCATGCTGACTGGCGGCTCTGGCGGCTCCATGCTGACTGGCGGCTCTGGCGGCTCCATGCTGACTGGCGGCTCTGGCGGCTCCATGCTGACTGGCGGCTCTGGCGGCTCCATGCAGACTGGCGGCTCTGGCGGCTCCATGCAGTCTGGCGGCTCCTTGCAGACTGGCGGCTTTGGCGGCTCCTTGCAGACTGACGGCTCTGGCGGCTCCTTGCAGACTGGCAGCCCTGGCAGCTCCTTGCAGACTGGCAGCTCCCTGCAGACTGGCAGCTCTGGCGGCTCCTTGCAGACTGACAGCTCTGGCTGCTCCTTGCAGACTGGCAGTTCTGACAGCTTCTGAACAGGCGGGAGACTCCGGCAGCGCTGTAGAGGAGGAAGGCTCTGACAGCGCTGGACAGGAGGAAGGCTCTGGCAGTGCTGGACAGGCGAAGCACACTGAAGGCCTGGTGCGTGGTGCTGGCACTGGTGGTACTGGGCCAAGGACACGCACAGGAAGCCTGGTGCGGGGAGATGCCACCGGAGGGCTGGTGTGTGGAGGTGGTACTGGATAGACCGGACCGTGCAGGCGCACTGGAGCTCTTGAGCACCGAGCCTGCCCAACCTTACCTGGTTGAATACTCCCGGTCGCCCTGCCAGTGCGGCGAGGTGGAATAGCCCGCACTGGGCTATGCAGGCGAACCGGGACACCGTGCGCAAGGCTGGTGCCATGTAAGCCGGCCTGATGTTTATTCTAGCCCGGCCGATACGCGGAGCTGGTATGTACCGCACCGGGCTATGCACCCGCACTGGGGACACTGTGCGCTCCACAGCATAACACGGTGCCTGCCCGGTCTCTCTAGCCCCCGGTAAGCACAGGAAGTTGGCGCAGGTCTCCTACCTGGCGTCGCCATACTCCCTGTGTGACTCCCACCCAATACATTTTTGGGGCTGACTCTCGGGTTTCCATCCACGCCGCCGTGTTCGTCTCTCCAACTCCATTCTCCTATAACCCTCTTCGCACTGCTCCAGCGAATCCCAGGCGGGCTCCGGCACTCTCCCTGGGTCGACCGCCCACCTGTCTATTTCCTCCCAAGTCGTATAATCCAGACTTCGTTGCTCCTGCTGCCGCTGCCTGTCACCACGCCGCTTGGTCCTGTTGTGGTGGGTGATTCTGTTACGGTTTTCTTCTGTCGAAGGAGAGGCGGACCAAAATGCAGCGTGGTTATTTTGATTAATCTTTAATAAAAGATAAACACGAACAATACAAAACAATAAACGTAACGTGAAACCCTAAACAGCCTTATCTGGTGCAAACAAACACTAAGACAGGAACAATCACCCACGAAACACTCAAAGAAAATGGCTGCCTAAATATGGTTCCCAATCAGAGACAACGATAAACACCTGCCTCTGATTGAGAACCACTCCAGGCAGCCATAGACTATTCTAGACAACCCCACTAACCACAATCCCATGACCTACAAAAACCCCAAGACAAAACACACCACATAAAATAACCGATGTCACACCCTGGCCTGACCAAAATAATAAAGAAAACACAAAATACTAAGACCAGGGCGTGACAATACACTTAAATTGATAGTTCTGAGTATGACTCTATGGTTCCTTGTTGTTGATCTGACTGTTTTCTTTCCAGTGTTTCCTCAGCTCTACTTCCACATGATGCGTCAGAGGAAGAAAGTCTTGTGCCATGTGGAGGAGTACAAAACAGAGTAAACAAACACAATGACACACAGCAGCCTAATCACTTCATGACACGGGCAGGAATGGAAAAAGACGAGAACCTTTTAAATTGGCCAAGCATGTTTTTTTTTATAGATATTTTTTTATTTTTATGACTGCTTGTTGAAATATCATAGAAAGCCATCTCTTTTTCAGATCAAGAAAATAATATGGGGAATGGGGATGATCGATCTAACTATGGTTCTTGGTAATCACTTGGGTCAGTTTTGGACTGTTGCCTGGTTAATCAGATGCTCAAGTCATTTACAATATACAAACTGCTTTTTGTTTTCTTTATAAGCCTTATGGTCCCTGGTCAAAAGTTGGACACTATATTGGGAATAAAGTGTAATTTGGGACGCAGCAATGCTTTGTGCTCAAATGAATAGTTGTTATTTTTGTTAAGATAGAAGGTTCCATATTAGTCTGACTCTCAACTGAGCACTATGCCTGTTAAATGATTTGAGTCATTTATTTTTTATCTGCAGAACTTCTGATCAAATTCCCTGTTTTGGTGTAATAAAATAATTTTATTTTATTCTGTGTTTACATAGTTTTCTTTTCAAATACTCAAGTACTAACTGAAGTAACTGAGTGCTTATTGTCATAAGATAGCTTCTTGCTTTTATGTTTAGGATTTTTTGTTGTTGTTGACATTATTAGTTGAGTATTTGGACCATTGGGTTTCTTTACATTAATATATTAATGTTGATTGTGGGTTGGTTATTGATTTGTAGGGGTAGGCCTCATGACCTAGAGTGGATAGTACGTTGATAGGTGGACCAGTTGTAAATGTACTTGTGCTTTCTTTTGTATATTTTCAGAGGAAACTCAATTATTTGATTTAAGCTTTAAAACTAAACGTTGTCTTCGTGTGACGTTGGACCAAGACACTGCTGGACATTGCTTTGAAAACATATTGAAGAGCTAACCACCCACCAGCCATTTCTGATTATTTATTCATTTTTTTAAATTATAGGTCTGTGTTGAACTATGTTAGGGTGCCAGGACATGAACTGATCGACAGGAAGCTTGCGTAGACACGGGAGCCAATTGAATTACAGAGCTTGTAGTCATGCATTTCCAATTAGTTAAATCTAACAACAAACAGAGAGAGCTGGGAGTCAGTCAGGAGTTTCTGTGTGTGGTTCAGAGTTTCTTTCCATCTCCCTGGCTTAGAAGTTAACTGAGAAATTATTTTGCATATGAGTACATTGTAAAAAGCTGAAAGGTATTAATTTGGATGTGAACAGTAACTGCACTGCATGAGCATTGACTGCTCAAAGAACCAGATTTTCGTTTCAGCTACTAAATTGTTTTAGAACCATTTTTAAGTCCAGAAAATGTAGTTTGTCTTTCACAATTGTTCTACAACAATTTAGTAGCTGAAATTAAAATCTGGTTCTTTGAGCAGTCACTGCTCCAGTGCAGTTACTGTTCACATCCAAATGAATACCTGTTAGCCTAAAAAAAAGTGTCCAGGTTGTGTTTGCATAGTGAATGCATCTCTGCATTCAGTTGTAGACATCGATCAGGAGTTACCTCACACTGGCCTGATGTTCTTTGAGCTGCCTATATTTATGATACCCTGAATGATGCTGTGAAAGGCCTACTATTTGCAAGGCATTTTTCTCATAAACAATGTCTGTTTCCCTCCTTTTCTCCAAATGTCCCATTGTCCTGGTAGTTGTTGAGTTCCTGTGTTTCTGTTCTTTGTTGACCTTAAATGTAGTCTACACCCCTATGAAAGAGTTGAGCTAGCAATGTGAACTGAAGGTGCCTTTAGTACATCAACAACCAACCAACATTCAAACTAACTTGATTTAACATTCCCCTGGAGTAGAGGACATTTAAGCGTGGCCAGAACTGTTGGAAAAGCTTGTGAGAGGAACGAGGGCCTATGCATATCCCAATTTTGGGATATGTAAATAATGTTATGAATATTATATTAGAATATGTAATGTGCAAAAAAAATATGAAAGGAAAATTGGAATTTGCAGTATACAAACCTAACATGAACAGGAATAACATTTACTCTTACAGGTGGCCAAACTTTTTCTGAAAACCACGCCCCTTGTAGGCCACACCTCCTGAAAATAACCAATGAATTACATTTATAAAAAATAAAATAAAAAGCTGCTGAGTCAACCCAATTGATGGTTACAAAAAAACTGATGTTAAAATGAACCCATGTTTGGGTAATCCAGACAACCAAACATTTTGGGTTATTCACGTAACTCAACTGACTGGGTCAAAATAACCCAGCACATGTTCTGTCCAATATTTACCTGGCGCTGGGTAACCAAATAACCCAGCACATGTTCTGTCCAATATTTACCTGGCGCTGGGTAACCAAATAACCCAGCACGTGTTCTGTCCAATATTTACCTGGCGCTGGGTAACCAAATAACCCAGCACGTGTTCTGTCCAATATTTACCTGGCGCTGGGTAACCAAATAACCCAGCACGTGTTCTGTCCAATATTTACCTGGCGCTGGGTAACCAAATAACCCAGCACGTGTTCTGTCCAATATTTACCTGGCGCTGGGTAACCAAATAACCCAGCACGTGTTCTGTCCAATATTTACCTGGCGCTGAGTAACCAAATAACCCAGCACGTGTTCTGTCCAATATTTACCTGGCGCTGGGTAACCAAATAACCCAGCACGTGTTCTGTCCAATATTTACCTGGCGCTGGGTAACCAAATAACCCAGCACGTGTTCTGTCCAATATTTACCTGGCGCTGGGTAACCAAATAACCCAGCACGTGTTCTGTCCAATATTTACCTGGCGCTGGGTAACCAAATAACCCAGCACGTGTTCTGTCCAATATTTACCTGGCGCTGGGTAACCAAATAACCCAGCACGTGTTCTGTCCAATATTTACCTGGCGCTGGGTAACCAAATAACCCAGCACGTGTTCTGTCCAATATTTACCTGGCGCTAGGTAACCAAATAACCCAGCACGTGTTCTGTCCAATATTTACCTGGCGCTGGGTAACCAAATAACCCAGCACGTGTTCTGTCCAATATTTACCTGACGCTGGGTAACCAAATAACCCAGCACATGTTCTGTCCAATATTTACCTGGCGCTGGGTAACCAAATAACCCAGCACATGTTCTGTCCAATATGTACCTGGCACTGGGTAACCAAATAACCCAGCACGTGTTCTGTCCAATATTTACCTGGCGCTGGGTAACCAAATAACCCAGCACGTGTTCTGTCCAATATTTACCTGGCGCTGGGTAACCAAATAACCCAGCACGTGTTCTGTCCAATATTTACCTGGCGCTGGGTAACCAAATAACCCAGCACGTGTTCTGTCCAATATTTACCTGGCGCTGGGTAACCAAATAACCCACATTGAGTTGTTTTTAACACATAATTTTTTAGAGTGTACATTTGCATGTACCAAAGTGATGATACTTTGGTACAATTTACAGTATGGAAAAAGCATGGCACAATGCTACTCCATCCACCGGTTCTACTGAGCTTTTTGATTCAAACGTTTTGCATGGGGACCAGCAGACTTTGTATAAGTATGATTAGTGATATAACTATATATTTACAATAAACTCTTAACATGGGAAGTAAAACAGATTGTTTTTTTTTTCTCTCTATTTTGAGGATTGTTTTAATGATCCACATCTGTGATCTGATTACTGTACTTGTGTGTCTGTCTGTGTGTGTATGTGAGAGAGCGATGACGCAGTACTGATGTTGAACAAATGCATTTACCACTCACATGATGGCAGTAGTGTTCTATGCCAAAGCTATGTAGGATGTTACAGTTGTACCCTTTCCCCCTAGATAAATGACTATATTCAGACACGGTTTGCCAGTGCATGTGTGGACGACTGCTTTAGCAGGGTAACTTTATCTCATAAATCTGATTCCTGTTGTTCTATATTGACCACCACGCCCCTTATGTACATCAACACTGAGGACCGAAACGCATGCTGATGCTGCACACAGGCCAGGGTCACTGCATTTCCACTATGTCCAGGTACATGCAAAGACATCAGTTTCTATTGGAAGAAATGGGGTGAGTCTTTTGTTTTCACGAACGCCAATTGAATACAGGTGTCGTGACGTTGTATTAGTTAATGTGACGACTGTTGCACATCGAATGATTACAAGTTTATAATTACGTGATTAACTGAATCAAGTAATTATTAACTCATTAACCTGTTAACCAATTATTAACTCATTAACCTGTTAACCAATTATTAACTCATTAACCTGTTAACCAATTATTAACTCATTAACCTGGGGCACTATGGGAAAACTAGTTTTTATTGAGTTTCTATTTCCCAAATTAACTCAAAAGAATATCAGAATATCGATTTTACAACAGCCGCTAATTAACCAGTTGCCTCGAACAGTCTCGTTCTGAACGTCGTGTAGCCCGTGAATCTGCACGGACCCGGGTCCCACTAATGAGTTCGTACCACACCAATCTTAGTTGAATATTTACTCTTCTAAAAAGCTAAACTGATGTTAAAAGATATACATAGACAAAACACATTATAGTCTATTGATTAGAACTTAGTATAACTGGCCAACACACTGGCGCGTGTTACCCACAATGGGAATTTCAAAAGAGAGTGAAAAAAAAGAAGTACATAAGAGAAATATACATTTGGGTGAATTTGTCAGCTATGCTATTCTAACCCTAGCCTTGCCCCAAACTGACGCTCTTATGGGTCAGAATATAATGATGTAATTACGTGGGAATGATCTCCGGGGATTCTCTGCGTAGGCCTTCAGCTGTTCGATGACACGCTACTCCGGCGCACCTCTCTGACCGTCTTCCCAGTGTCAGTGTCCTTTTTGGCTTAGGAGTCTGTTCCCTCACCCCTTTCTCTGGAAGGGGTCTTCTGAGGCCAGACAGCTCTGTAGCTCAGAGCTCACATCATAGGAATGAAACCCTTTATAGATACCACGATTCGATGGGAGATGCAGGCTAGTTGGTTCGACTTGAATTCACCCGCTTAGACACAGCTACTCATCCGTAGCTTGGGTAGAAAAGGATTTCTTTGTCATTAAACTTGCATTGCGTTCTGGGTTTGTTGACTTTTTAAAACCCTGCTGCAGCTTGGGTCACGTAGTCTTATTGTAAATTCTTTACTCACAGGTTTTATACCCTTGGGTCAGAAGTGGGCGTAGCCGCCTTTAGGGCAATTCTCTGGGCATACCAAGTTAATGAGGCAAGGGCTAGATTTTTCTCAAATCCCATTTTAGACAACTACTTTAACATTTCATCCTCCCCAAAACATTATCTTTGATTTGGATATTTTCCATACAACGTACAATGTATAAACATCAAACGTATACTAGGAAAACCCTTCACATTACAATGTTTTTGTAATAATGTCATCTATTAACCTTTAATAACAGAACAAAAATGACATACATTTTCATATTCCATCTATCGTCATGACCACCATTGTGGCTGATGAAAACCATTGTTCCAAAGTCCCCTTTAGTTCATGTTTAATATTCTGAGGCTGGTTCTTTATAGTGACAGGAGAAAGGAATTTTTCTGTGACCTGAGATGTACCAGGGGCGTGGGGGCCATAAAACCCTCACATCTTCACACCCCTAGATCTCTCCTCCTCTGTTGGGGTTGAGAGATAATCTGTAGGGTTGTGGTCTCCTGTAACCTGACCTGATCAAGACAGTCATGACACAGGTTTAATCCTCACTGTGATTCCCACAGTAATATAACTGTTCATCGGGAAGCAGCAGAATTAATTATCAAGATGTTGGTCGTTTTTTTAATGCTTGGGGCTCCCGAGTGGCACAGCGGTCTAAGGCAATGCATCTCAGTGCTAGAGGCATCACTAAAGACCCTGGTTCGATCCCGGGCTGTATCACAATCGGCCGTGATCGGGAGTTCCATTGGGTGATGCACAATTGGCCCAGCATCATCTGGATTAGGGAAGTGTTTGGCCGGGGTAGGCCTTCATTGTAAATAAGAATTTGTTCTTAACTGACTTTCCTAGTTAAATAAAGGTTACATTTAAAAAATGACAGATAGTAGGGCTGTCGGAAAGACACGGGTCACATGCACTGTCCTACTCTGTGTATTTTGTGTTTGTTTTGTTCAGAGCCATTTGTTTCACTGACCAACAAAGGCAATGATACTGTATGCCATAATGATGGACTCTGATGTTGAAACATGTGATCGAGTTCCCTACCATTGTGGAGTTTCAGTGATCCTACTATGCTTGTTTCCAGAATGTCCTGTCCCTGGAAAGTGAAACATATACACTATCCGCCTTTCAAGAGGTTAGGTTAAGAATTAGTAAGACGTCATTGGACACACAGCCAGTGTCATTACGATTTACGATACAAATGCCACATCTAAAACGAGCATGTTCTTAGGACGTGCTGTGTGCAACACGATATACATAGTAGACACAGTAGCATCTTGTCTCTCCTGGTTGTAATTCATGCAATCGGTTTATCAGGTGACCAAAGAAAAAAACACTGGATATATAAAATGGTGACTTGGTGTGGTTGGGATCTTAGCTTCCTGTTTTTTTATGGCCATATAAGGAGTTATACATGTGACAGAGTAACAGAGAGCTCCTCTCAGCATTAAAAAAACAGTCACCAAGCGGTCATATGACAAACATGCCGTTAAAATTGCGGAATTTAGATCGACATGTGGTTTCAAGAGGTTAAACCTATGTAACCCTAAGTTTGTATCATTACTATCATGGACTATATTATGAGTTGAAATGATAACTGAAAGAGAACAAGTCTGGAAAGTTATTAGAATAAAGATTTCGCCCCACCATACTGCTCACCTTGTCTATATCTCACTGACTCAACAAATACCTTGGCCATTTGACTCAAGAATGACATTGACTTGCAAGGTACAGGGCTGTCAACTGAAATTTATAGCAGTCTCCTCCAGGCTTTGGTCTGGAGACCATAAAAGGAAAATGTCCCTTGGTTGCCAGGGTGGCAGAAGTCCCACCCAAAATCAATTAGGTCTGCTGCACAGGTCACAGCAAAATACACAATTGTCTTCTATTTGCTTATCAATATGCCCCACCAAATAAGCTACATAGGGGTCCAGCAGCACGTCGGGGATTTAATTTGCTTTCACTCGAGGTCCAGCTGTGATCACAGACCCGCCCATTTATCCAAACGCGGGAGACCGCGCAGGAGTCGCGTCTCCAACTGACACTGTCGAAAGCCAATGAAAAAAGCTTCAAAGTGAAAGTCATACTCTTGCATATCCAATGGGAATGAGCAAAAGGCCGACTTTTCGGAATCAGATTTGGTTGAATGGCAACCCAACAACAACGAGCAGTAAACCGATGAGCCTGCCTACAACCACAATGCATGACTCCATATCATACCCTGCAGGGATTGCGCGCAGAAAAAAAAAAAATTCCGGTCAATCTGTCTGAATACTTTACGTTCGACGTTGCAGGAATACAAATAGGGGACGGAATGAGGACCAAATGCTGCGGTATCGTTGGGTGATTTGTGCTGCATGAATCGTATGGATCAAAACTGGATTGAGTCTTCAGGGATTTAGCAGTTTGTCATACTATGCAGTCATAGGCTAATACCGATGAGAACCGTTTTTTTTTTATGTCGGTGTGTGGACTTTTGGGTGTGTGGAATTGCGGAGTCTTCCTCCCCTCCGCTCGGCAATGAAAGCGCGCGAGGGTCGTGCTGTGACGGTTTCGTAATTTACATTTCATTTGCATTTGAGTAATTTAGCAGATGCTCTTATCCAGAGCGATGTATTGTAGTGAGTGGCTACATTTTCATATTAATTTTAAGGATGTAACCATCCAAGCAGCGACAAGGCTGCAATAAGATGCACAGGTGTACGACTACGACTTCTAGCACTGGATGAGACGCAAAACTAATGTAGCCTAGACGTCATTATGGGATTGTCCCCCACAACATCGCATTTTTTATTTTCATTATTTTTAAAAATAAAGTGTTTGGGTAACATATTCGCAACGTAATATATGTTTGTATGACCAACTATTGGAGTTGTGTAACGTTTTTATTCCATGGCCTATATAACAACATTCGGCAACATGTCTGCATACAGAGCTTCATGTTTGGATTATAATTAATTAAAACGAACTTCTCCTGGAAATATATTATCCACCATAGTTGCGTTTGTTGTTATCGTATATCTCCCATGTGACTTTTCTTCCCATTTCATTGATTTTAAGTGATTTTCAGAGCATTTTACCATCTGCTGCCAAATTTATCCAAAGTCATGAATAGGCCTATGCATCACATTTTCAACAGTATCCTGGACACACATTTGTTCTACCGTAGTGAACTGGACACATTTAATTGACTTTAACGTCCTCTGATTGTTACCTTACCTCTAGAATTAACCCGTCGCTGATTTACCAGGCGTTTCGTAGACCTGCCGCCGACGAAAACATTATAATAACGTAACAAATGTAACAACATTTGTAACAAGAACAATAGCCTAATTCTTAAAAAGTTTAGGGTCGAGTTGGCTTTCATGAGAAACTTTAAGCAGGCGCGTGTGTGGTTCTGTGCGTTGCTTTTTCTATTATTTGTATCTGAGAAATACCATGTCCCGATCTAACAGTGTTAGCCCGCCCGGAGTCGGTGCGCCTGGGCTGAGGGGAGGGACTGAACTGAGATCAGCTTGGGGCGAGTCTGAGTATATTGCCAACGGATGCCCATACTCGGCTAGATCTCCGAGCAAAAAGCTCGCCCGTTCGAACAGCAGATGGACTGAAGGAGATGATGATCCCGACCGACAGCCCAGACCAGGACGAGCCACGACAATGGTTAGCAGGGTCAGTTTTAGGTCTAGGTCTGCGTGGCAAGAGCATGGCACTGGAGAGGAGAGTCGAAACAACAACCGATCGTCCCCTAAACACGCAGATGGAGCCGTGGAAGTGAGACCCATATCGGTGGAGTTGGGCTTGGAGGACCGTAGAGTGAAGGGCACCAAACCCGAGGAGGAGGAACTCATGCCCGAAGTTCACATTTCCATGGTCGCGTGCTGCAGCAGCATGATGCAGATTTTCAGATCCAAGAAATTCCAATCGGAGAAGTTGGAGAGGCTGTACCAGCGTTACTTTTTCCGGCTCAACCAGAGCAGTTTGACCATGCTCATGGCCGTTTTGGTGCTCCTGTGCGCGGTCATGCTGACATTCCATTGCGCGGGGGGAGGATACCGGATAGCTTACGTTGTGGTCTTTTCCTTGGCCATCTTACTTATCCTCATCTTGATGGTGGTGTGCAATCGGAACGGGTTTCATCAGGATCACATGTGGATAGTCTGCTATGTGGTCATTCTAGTCGTGCTGGTATTACAAGTGATCGGGGTCCTCCTCGTACATCCGCAAAGTGCCTCTGAGGGAATTTGGTGGACAGTGTTTTTTATCCATGTCATTTACACACTGCTCCCGGTTCGGATGCGGGCTGCCGTTATTACTGGAGTTATGCTGTCTGCCATCCATGTGGTCGGGTCTTGGAAGTTAAACGAAAAGGATGCCTTTGTATGGAAGCAGGTAAGTCCTGTTTTATACATTTCTTAGTAGGCGACGCATTTATTACTCATGAATAAACTGATATACGTGAAAGTAACTTTACGCATGGAATAATCTACCAAATATTTTTAGTTTAAAGATGGATTTAGGGGGTGCCTTCCATCAAGTGGCAATGTTATTACGCCAGGTTGGAGCATAATTGCTGAGTCAAAGGCCTATTTTATTGCAGATAATTCAATTTCTCATAATTGACCGAATACTCATTAGGGAATACAGGAATGCAATGTCTCTCATTATTGCTAGAACTAATGTTTCCCACATTCAACGCCTTTCACTGGTTAATAGACAGTGACTTATAATGATGCTGAATTTGTCTTGAGGTGCTGTTGATGCTTGTTGCTACGGAAACGGTCTCGATTGACCATTGCTCAGTCCCCTAGTTGTTATCATGGAGAAGACCATTAGCAAAACCATCCATTTAATATTAGATAGCGAAAAAACACGTATACGAAGCCAATCTGAGCGCACTGGGTAAAACGGAAGTTTTAAGAATTTAGGCAAAATAACAGTTCTAGAAGAAGTTCTAGAATTATCAGGCAGAAGGAGATGATAGTGCTGGCACAGATGAGCATCCTCCTGAAGTTAGTGTGTACTGTTTCGGGTTTGTAGACTTTAGAAGAATTGGGATGAAAACATGGGGTTATTTTGTTATTGGGATTTTGCGAAGGATATGCCTATAGAGAAACAACAGTTATATGCTGTTTTGTGTTTTGTGTTTTATTATGTTCCTAATAAAATGTTGAGGCCCACTGCTCTATTTTATTCATTTTAAAAACTTTGACCCTCAGAGTTCTTGATTTGTAAAACTCCATGCGTGTCATCTCTCATTCCCCTCTTATTATTCGGCTTCCTATTGATAATTTGGCGTTTTAATGATATATTTAATAATTTTGATTTGTTTATTTAACCTTATTTAACTAGGCAAGTCAGTTAAGAACAAATTGTTATTTACAATGATGGCCAAACCCTAACCCGGATGACACTGGGCCAATTGTGCGCCGCCCTATTGGACTCCCAATCACGGCCGATTGTGATACAGCCTGCAATCAAACCAGTCTGTAGTGACGCCTTTGACACTGAAATGCAGTTCCTTAGGCCGGTATCATTGCGTCTGTCCTATTGAAATGTGAATTGCTTTACAATAAACTAGGCCTTTATAGATTGTGTCTGAGGGAGGGGAAATGTTTGTCTAGGCCACTTAAATGACTTAGGATGTTTGTAAGAGATAAGACTTTTTTAGTATCAAGTTCTATGTCAAAAGGAAATTGTGTTTGAGAGATCCCCCAGATAATTTTCTATGTGCTCTGTAGAATATCCCCAAAACAATTCAGGAGACTAAGGCTGCATCCCGAATGGCAGTATCCCCTTTATAGTGCACCACATTTAACCTGGACATATAAGACTCTGGTTGAAAGGAGTCCACTAGGGAATAGGATGCTTTTTGGGTCTTTGGGGGTCTCTCTCTCTCTCTCTCTTACACACTCTCTCTTACACTCTCTCTCTCTTACACTCTCCCTCTCTTACACTCTCCCTCTCTTACACTCTCCCTCTCTTACACTCTCCCTCTCTTACACTCTCTCTCTCTCTCTCTCTCTCTCTCTCTCTCTCTCTCTCTCTCTCCCCTTCTCTCTCTCTCTCTCTCGCTCTCTCTCTCTCTCTCTCTCTCTCCCCTTCTCTCTCTCTCTCTCTCGCTCTCTCTCTCTCTCTCCCCCCCCCCTCTCTCTCTCTCTCTCTCTCTCTCTCTCTCTCTCTCTCTCTCTCTCTCTCTCTCTCCCTCTCTCTCTCTCCCCCTCTCTCTCTTTCTCTCTCTCTCTCTCTCTCTCTCCCTCTCTCTCTCATTCTAGATCAGTCTAATCCACTTTCTTTGTCTTTTGATTATATCAGTCAGAGAGTTTGTGATACAGACATGTGACCCTTATATCTAAGTGTGGGAACAGACTGCTGTATTTGTTTATCTTTCCTCACGATCCTGTTGTTTTTACTATATCAGATCTCCCCCTGTTTATATAGGTCCCAGCAGCTCTCCACTGTGGAGCTGTATGTTTATGTAAGCTCCCCAGATGATGCTTGTATCAGGAGTGGTCACATGAATTAGCCCAAGGCACAAATAACCATGCTGGCTGAGTCTTGGCTTGAGATGGTGGCTTTGTATTTTGTGTATGTGCACTGTACTCCAGATGCCTGCAGGGATGACCCGCTTCTTCCGTAAACCACAGTGAGGTAACTTGAACTGTCTAAAAGGTGACAATACAAGAAAAACACTTATAAACATGGTAGTTTAGATACTGGATGCTTATTGGCTAAAATCACCATGAATATGACTTTTAGCCTTTTCACCTTGATAAAATGGCTACATCGACAATAGTTTGACATGCTTCAATATAGTGTTGACTTTCTCTTCTGTCCATCTATGAAGGGTTAATTCCTGGTTTGACAGTTTCTATATTTTAAGGAAGGAGGAGCCCTAGGGAGTTTACACTTGCAGTACCTTCCATATCACCTGGCTTGTCTCTGGCAGACAGTGCCACTGTCCCTTCCCCTGCCTCGCCTGGCTGGAGAGAGGCCTTCAGAGGGGGACGTCCAGTCAGGTGACACACAGCACAGAATGAACCAGCCAGGGCTGTGTGGCAGTTAGCCAGCTCACTCCTCTTCTCCTCTGCTCCCTTCACTTTAGGTCAGTGTGGATGGAGAAAAACGTGGTTCTAGTGCTAATCAGATAAATTGACGTGCTGTACCAAAATTAACGAATGGCTAGAGTCAACGCAATCGCGCATTAGATGACGTATTTTTAGCACTATTTTCAAAAGTACTATAAAACGTTAATTTTTCACATTCTATTTAGTACGCTAGTATGGGTATTCGGACAGGGATCTTATGCTACACAAATATAAGAAATATATATATTTTTATACTTATCCAATCTGTATGTGGTTGGATATATAGCAACCGTTAGTGAGATAGTTGTTCCAGTTGACATGGTGGAGGTCATCTTCATGTGCTGTATTTCCTTCCCTACTCTGTCAGGCATTGAGAGTTGAGACGTAAAAGTTCTGGTCATCTTCCATTACGTTGGCTTCCAACAGAGATTGAATATCACATTGCAAAACACCATAATGTGACGCATTAAGAAATATTCAAACAAAGCTTTACATCTTTATAACTCAAAGGAAAACTGAAAGAGAAGTGTACTCTGCTGTAGTTGGTTGTTCATTCAAAACAACACAGAAAAGTGTAAAATGTTAAGGTAGTTAATTAAAAACAACAAATATATCATTTTAATTATCTCCAAGATATCAAAACATGAGTTGTTTTAACACAAAATGTGGGTCAAATAGTGTTGCATTTGACTCCATGGTAGTTGAATTAATTCTGCCGATTTGACTGTGTAGGTGAGCGGGCTCAAGTCTCTCCTGGCTCCCCTCCAGCTGTAACCAGGTTTGCGGCCACTGTAATTGAATTCCCCTGCGCCGTAACGTGAATCTCCCCCGACAGATCTGCTATTAATTTGCCTCTGAGATTCAACCCCCATGGAAGCATTTAACCAGCTCCTGAGTACTGGAGTATGTGCACTCTAGAACGAGCCCTCGCTGAAAGTGGTCCAGAGACTGAGGCTCTGAATCACCTTGCAGCTAGACCGTTCAAAGGCACTTCAATATTTTGGCACACATACTGTACACAATCCATGTCTCAAGTTTCTCAAGGCTTACATTTTTACCTGTCTCCTCTCCTTCATCTACACTGATAAAGGTGGATTTAAGAAGTGACATCAATCAGGAGTCATAGCTTTCAGTTGGATTCACCTGGTCAGTCTATGTCATGGAAAGAACAGTTGTTCTTAATGTTTTGTACTCTCAGTGTATACTGTACATTATACTTAAGCAATCTGGTAGCCCCAATCTCCCTCTTGTGTCTGTCCATGTCCAGGTGTATTCTATCAGAACAGTTTGGTTTTTGGTTGATTCCCATGACCACATGTACAATGAGGTGTGTGCAAGTAAAAAGGGAAGTCACATTTTGTGGAAAAGTGGTTAGGGTCAAAAGTGGTTAGGGTCAGAAGGGGTTAGGGTCAAAAGGGGTTAGGGTCAAAAAGGGTTAGGGTCAAAAAGGGTTAGGGTCAAAAGGGGTTAGGGTCAAAAAGGGTTAGGGTCAAAAGGGGTTAGGGTCAAAAGGGGTTAGGGTCAAAAAGGGTTAGGGTCAAAAGGGGTTAGGGTCAAAAGGGGTTAGGGTCAAAAGGGGTTAGGGTCAAAAGGGGTTAGGGTCAGAAGGGGTTAGGGTCAAAAGGGGTTAGGGTCAAAAAGGGGTTAGGGTCAAAAGGGGTTAGGGTCAAAAAGGGGTTAGGGTCAAAAGGGGTTAGGGTCAAAAAGGGTTAAGGTCAAAAGGGGTTAGGGTCAAAAAGGGGTTAGGGTCAAAAGGGGTTAGGGTCAAAAAGGGGTTAGGGTCAAAAAGGGGTTAGAGTCAAAAAGGGTTAGGGTCAAAAGGGGTTAGGGTCAAAAAGGGTTAGGGTCAAAAGTTATCCCAGTAGATTGGTGTATTTCCCAGGCGTTTGGAGTTGATCTTGAGGACCAAACGTCATCATCCCCATCACCTCTCAAAAACCACTTTGGCTGTGATCCCCCCCCCCCCCCCCCCCTCCCCCGCACCGTAGATCCTGCATGCACACTGGTTCCAGTATCTTAGCAACAGAAGCCCTTTATCACAACACAACACCATCCAGAACCTCTTAGAGAGATCTTCCCTGCAAGAAGACCTCTGTCTTTTCATCTCTTCACCCTCCCTTCCACCGCTGAGTGTACACTGGCATCCCAAATGGAACCCTATTCCTTATTTAGCGCACTTTTGTGAACTTCATAGGTAATAGGGTGCCATTTGGGACAAGGCCTACAGATGGAGGCTCAAATTGGAGATAATTGGGAAACAGCTGGCCTCAGTGTTATTTACTTTACCCTAACCTAACCTCCCCTCCTACCTCCTTCCTTTATCTTCTAGTATCATGTTAGTTGTTATTACAGAGGTTTTAGGTGTAGAACGTTGATCCAGTCAATATCACATGCAACAGGATCTCTTATGATCTCTTATGCCATTGCATTTCTATTCCTATACTCTTCAGAATTCTCTCTGACCAAAGACACAAAGCAGAGGCTGTAGCTCTGTCCAAATGTTGTCCTCAGGTTTACACGTTATTGATCACTTTATTTACCCCCTTTATTGACGTTCCACTGTCAACAACATGGACATGATTAAGCCTAATCATTACAGAGGGAGGCACCATGGCCCAGTCCACACCTGCTAGATAAAAACAATTCAGAAATACAAGAAAGAGGATAATAACAACAGAAAGAGACCCAGGTATACTGCTTTGAGAAACTGTTGAACAGGGAGACCTTTTTTTGATAATCACAGCAGCTGAGCAGCACCTCTCCTCTCTCTATCCCATCCCTCCGTCCTTGCCTACCCTACCCCGCCAGTCCCTCCCTCCTCTCCTCTCCTCCCTCTATCCCATCCCTCCCTCCTTCCCTACCCTACCCTGCCAGTCCCTCCCTCCTCTCCTCTCCTCCCTCTATCCCATCCCTCCCTCCTTCCCTACCCTACCCTGCCAGTCCCTCCCTCCTCTCCTCCCTCTATCCCATCCCTCCCTCCTTCCCTACCCTACCCTGCCAGTCCCTCCCTCCTCTCCTCCCTCTATCCCATCCCTCCCTCCTTCCCTACCCTACCCCGCCAGTCTCTCCCTCCTCTCCTCCCTCTATCCCATCCCTCCCTCCTTCCCTACCCTACCCTGCCAGTCCCTCCCTCCTCTCCTCCCTCTATCCCATCCCTCCCTCCTTCCCTACCCTACCCTGCCAGTCCCTCCCTCCTCTCCTCCCTCTATCCCATCCCTCCCTCCTTCCCTACCCTACCCTGCCAGTCCCTCCCTCCTCTCCTCCCTCCCATCTCTCCCTCCTAGTGCTGAGTGAATAGTGCTTTTTGAGGTCGGTTCGGCTTCGGTTCGATTATTAAAAAATAATCACAGTTTTCTATTTCGGTTTTGATTATTTTTTTAAACATTCAATGCACTGTGCATTATGTGGGTTGAACGCTGTTAACAACACAGAATTAAACAATTAATACAAGTCCCATGATGGTAGTGACTCTCCATTACTGCTTATTACTTACAGTATTAACCATCATTTACTTTAATAAAATATTTCAGTTCTTGTGTATATTACATTTGTTTTATTTGATGACTTTATTATTTCATTCCAATTCATCATCTCATCTCTATAGAGCTGCTGCCTGCTGTCTTACAAAATCACTATTTTAGTTCTTCAAAGTAAATAAGGCATACTTTTATAACTGCTGAATACCAACAATCAATCACTTAGGTAATGTATTTCGATCACGCAATGGATTATGGTCATTGTAGTTAATTACCACGTGTAGTGGTGATCGTCTATGAAAAGCCACGGGCACAGGAGAGCCATCCATAATGCGTTAACAAGAATCAGCTTTCCAAACGTTACCCTTTTCGGGTGAAGCTCCCAGTTATTGCGCATATAAAATATAAATAGCGCCAATGCACATATTCCTATACAAAAGGTGAAGGGAGATGGATTCTATAAGCTGTGAACGGTAAGAACTGCCCTCTACTCTCACCTGTGCTAATCCTTCCTGGTCACCTGTGCTAATCCTTCCTGGTCACCTGTACTAACTCTTCCTGGTCACCTGTTCTAACCCTTCCTGGTCACCTGTTCTAACCCTTTCTGGTCACCTGTACTAACCCTTCCTGGTCACCTGTTCTAACCCTTCCTGGTCACCTGTACTAACCCTTCCTGGTCACCTGTTCTAACCCTTCCTGGTCACCTGTACTAACCCTTCCTGGTCACCTGTTCTAACCCTTCCTGGTCACCTGTTCTAACTCTTCCTGGTCACCTGTACTAACCCTTCCTGGTCACCTGTTCTAACCCTTCCTGGTCACCTGTGCTAATCCTTCCTGGTCACCTGTACTAACCCTTCCTGGTCACCTGTGCTAATCCTCCCTGGTCACCTGTGTTAATCCTTCCTGGTCACCTGTACTAACCCTTCCTGGTCACCTGTACTAACCCTTCCTGGTCACATGTACTATAACCCTTCCTGGTCACCTGTGATAACCCTTCCTGGTCATCTGTGCTAACCCTTCCTGGTCACCTGTGTTAATCCTTCCTGGTCATCTGTGCTAACCCTTCCTGGTCATCTGTGCTACCCCTTCCTGGTCACCTGTACTAACCCTTCCTGGTCACCTGTGTTAACCCTTCCTGGTCACCTGTACTAATCCTTCCTGGTCACTTGTGTTAATCCTTCCTGGTCACCTGTGTCAATCCTTCCTGGTCATCTGTGCTAACCCTTCCTGGTCATCTGTGCTACCTATATACATGTAACCAGTGACCCATGACCTCAGCATATAGTGCCCACTACTGTACAAAACAAGTTAAAATAACTCTTGATGAGCTTGATCAAATTTATCTGTAGAGAAATGCACAATGTGGGCATTGAGCTCACAAAAAGAAAGAAAGAAATGGAATCAAAATATTTGATCCACATTGGTCAATTACTTGTTTAAAAATGAGAAATAACCAACATTTCGGTTAATCGCTCAGCACTATCCTCACTCCCTCCCTCCCTTTATCCCTCCCCCACCAGTCCCTTCTTCTTGCATCCACCTCACTGCTTTCCTTTCTCACCCGAGTCACTTCGTGTCTCTCTCTCCTCTCCCACACAAACCTCCTCATCAACCTCTCGGTTGCTCTGTTGTTAGTCAGGAGAGTGAATAGTGCCATAGAAATGGAATCCTTCCATATGGAATTCTATTTCTATGAATAGTGCTCTGTCCATGGCCTGTGCCCCAGCCCTTGTCTAAGTGGAAATGGCTTCGGTTGGCTATTTCAGTGTAAACGTTATCAGCACAACTCCCCTTTTTAAACACCTTGATGTCAATCCGTGTCAAAGCCTGGTGTGATTTTTATCCTCTATGGCCCCCACACTCAACTGGAGGACCGTGGGTCCCTGACTAAAAATATAAATAAATACTGTATATGAAGAGTTTATTTCCAAAATGCTATATCCATGTTTTTTCACCAGAAATGATTGCTTATCTTACCTTCACTGGCGTACGGGACACCCCTGCAGACCCACTTGTGGGGGGTGGAGGGGGCACGAGCTGTGAGGGCCCATGCGCTTTGTCATCGATGCTTGTTTTCTAAAATGTAATGTCACGTTTTGCTGAGACAGGACAACCGACAGTTGAGCTCAGCTCAACACTGATTGGCTAATTTTTTAATATTTTTTTAATCAAGTGAGGCCAAATGTGCCATGTCTGCTCCCGCTCCTCCTCCCTGGCGCTCGAGGGCACTAGGCTACCCGTCATCATACACTCCTGTTGCCAACATTACACGCAGCTGCGCTCATTGGACTCACATGGACTCCTTCACTTTGTTGATTACCACCTCTATACCTGTCTGTTCCTTGGTTGTGTTCCCTGTGTCTGCATTGTTCTGTGTTGTGTTTGTTATGTGTTCCTGTCCTGACGCTGTTCCTGTTCCGTTTCATGTCCGTCAGCTAATAGACCTTCACTCCCCGTACCTGCTTCTCATCTCCTGCGCCGCTCCCGTGACAATATGTGACAGAATGCGGACACCAGTACAAGGAGCATCGGGGAGTTCTTTTTGTTTTGTGGGTGACGTCAGACTCGGGGGCCGCCACCGATGAAACCGGGGGTGCCTAAGCCAGCTCGTCGGGCTTCCATGCCCTTGCTGGCTCGAGAGGTTTCCTTGCCTCGGTTGGCTCGGCAGGTTCCCATCCCACGTCATGCTTCAGCCGGCCCATTGGATTTCTACGCCGCAACGGGATCTTCAGGCCTTCACGCCTCAGCCGGTTCGCCAGTCTCCCATGCCTCAACCGGTTCGCCAGGCTCCCACGCCTCAGCCGGTTCGCCAGGTTCCCACGCCTCAGCCGGTTCGCCAGGCTCCCACGCCTCAGCCGGTTCGCCAGGCTCCCACGCCTCAGCCGGTTCGCCAGGCTCCCACGCCTCAGCCGGTTCGCCAGGCTACCACGCCTCAGCCGGTTCGCCAGGCTCCCACGCCTCAGCCGGTTCGCCAGGCTCCCACGCCTCAGCCGGTTCGCCAGGCACCCACGCCTCAGCCGGTTCGCCAGGATCCTACGCCGCAACCGGTTCGCCAGGCTCCCACGCCTCAACCGGTTCGCCAGGCTCCCACGCCTCAGCCGGTTCGCCAGGCTCCCACGCCTCAGCCGGTTCGCCAGGCTCCTACGCCTCAGCCGGTTCGCCAGGCTCCTACGCCTCAGCCGGTTCGCCAGACTCCCACGCCTCAGCCGGTTCTCCAGGCTCCCACGCCTCAGCCGGTTCGCCAGGCTCCCACGCCTCAGCCGGTTCGCCAGGCTCCCACGCCTCAGCCGGTTCGCCAGGCTCCCACGCCTCAGCCGGTTCGCCAGGCACCCACGCCTCAGCCGGTTCGCCAGGATCCTACGCCGCAACCGGTTCGCCAGGCTCCCACGCCTCAACCGGTTCGCCAGGCTCCCACGCCTCAGCCGGTTCGCCAGGCTCCCACGCCTCAGCCGGTTCGCCAGGCTCCTACGCCTCAGCCGGTTCGCCAGGCTCCTACGCCTCAGCCGGTTCGCCAGACTCCCACGCCTCAGCCGGTTCTCCAGGCTCCCACGCCTCAGCCGGTTTGCCAGGCTCCCACGCCTCAGCCGGTTCGCCAGGCTCCCACGCCTCAGTCGGTTCGCCAGGCTCCCACGCCTCAGCCGGTTCGCCAGGCTCCCACGCCTCAGTCGGTTCGCCAGGCTTCCACGTCTCAGCCGGTTCGCCAGGCTCCCATGCCTCAGGCGGTTCGCCAGGCTCCTACGCCTCAGCCGGTTCGCCAGGCTTCCACGTCTCAGCCGGTTCGCCAGGCTCCCATGCCTCAGGCGGTTCGCCAGGCTCCTACGCCTCAGCCGGTTCGCCAGGCTCCCACGCCTCAGCCGGTTCGCCAGGCTCCCACGCCTCAGCCGGTTCTCCAGGCTCCCATGCCTCTGCCAGTTTGTCGGTCTTCCACGCCCCAACCAGCTTGCCCAGCGCTCATGTCTCGGCCGGTTCGCCCAGGGGGTACTGTCACGCCTGCTCCTGCTCCTCCTCCCTGGCGCTCGAGGGTGCAATCGATGGCGATTGCGTTATCTGTGCATCTGTTGGGGCGGTACGCAATTTGTAGTGGGTCTAGAGTATTGGGTAAAGTGAAGGTGATATGATACTTAACTAGCCTCTCAAAGCACTTCATGATGACAGAAGTGAGTGCTACAGAGCAATAGTCATTTAGTTAAGTTACCTTCGCTTTTTTAGGTACAGGAACAATGGTGGACATCTTGAAGCAGACTGGGATAGGGAGAGAATGAATATGTCCGTAAACACTCCAGCCAGCTGGTCTGCACATGGTCTGAGAACGCGGCTAGTGATGCTGTCTGGGCCGGCAGCCTTGCAAGGGTTAACATGCTTAAATGTCTTACTCACGTCGACCATGGAGAACGAGAGCTCACAGTCACTATGTTTTCCTGAAATGATTGAATTTGACAGATACCTAATTGTAGCTTGTATTGGACAGTGGTTTCTTCACGATTGTTGACTTGCTCTTTTATGAAAAAAATAAAAGTACAATACTTTCTCCGTATTTGTAATTGGCTGTAATTGAGAAAAGACACGGGCTGCTGGACCATTAAACCTGTTGGAAATGTTCCACTCTTATGAGCCTTTTTGTGTGGATTTCTGGATTACCTCTTGGCTACACCACTTAATTAAACTTTTCTGGCTTTGGTTAATGTTTGTAGTTGGCATGTTTCACCATGCAGTGCTATCGGCAGTTTAGGTATGTGTGTGGGTGTGTATGATAAACACAATAAAATAAGCACAACGGATAAGTAACGTCATGCTTGGGCTATTCCTGCTCCTTGATGCACCAGGAATCTCTTTTTCCCCACATTCAAGAACGGTTGATTGAACATTCTTTCTCTTTAGACTAAATAGAGTACTCACTTTACACAGTGCTCACTTTACACAGTGCTCACTTTACACAGTGCACAGTGCTCACTTTACACAGTGCTCGCTTTACACAGTGCTCACTTTACACAGTGCTCACTTTACACAGTGCTCACTTTACACAGTGCTCACTTTACACAGTGCTCACTTTACACAGTGCTCACTTTACACAGTGCACAGTGTTCACTTTACACAGTGCTCGCTTTACACAGTGCTCACTTTACACAGTGCTCACTTTACACAGTGCTCACTTTACACAGTGCTCACTTTACACAGTGCTCACTTTACACAGTGCTCACTTTACACAGTGCTCACTTTACACAGTGCTCAGCAATCTTTATTTAAATATTTTTAATTACTGCAATAATCTTTTAGGATGCAACACAAGTTAGGCAAAGTGTGGATGTGTATGTCTGCAAATCAACAGTTATATCATATGCATAGAGAATGTGCAACATCTTTTGAGAAACATATTGAGAGAGATATTCATATTCCTCCTCCCTCTTCTCAATGTAGTTTTCGGGACATGAATTGGCATGAGGGATGCTACGCTGTGTGCTAAATTAGGGTTAGCCTCCGAGCAACACAGACAAATGAAGCCTGTAGAACTGTCCAGAGCTTCTCTCTTTGTCCCTGGTGATCTGGCAGTTAGCGTGGAAGATAACAAACGCCTCATCGATTTTTGGTTTCTCTGTAGATTTCTTTGTTCTTCGATGGCTTTTTTTCTCTCCTGAAACTCAAATTGATTAGTCAAACTGTCTGTTAGGTTGAGATCCCAATAAGAATCTTATTCATTTCTACCAGAGTTCTCATCCGTGGGTAACATATGCTTTAGTGTCACCAATAGGAGTGAGGGACTAGTGAGGAGGAAGTAGACTCCAGAGAGACAAGGGCATCATCCATGTTGTCGTCAATGGAACTGATTCACCTGTGTCATATCATGTGTTGATTCAAATCAGCACAGTACAGTACTGGGCAACAATATGTGGGTTGTCATGTAACCCCAACACCCCAGGCATTGTTGGCTGGAAAGAACTGTATTGCTCCATCGCTTCACACTGTATTGTACCACAGAGCCATAGAATGTATAGAAAACACATTTGGCCCAGCCATGACCTCTGTGTAACCCTCAGTATTTGCCCCTGACATGATTGTCCATTCACACTGTGTTGACATTGAAGCTGAATCGTGGTCCGAATATAGCATGAGCTCCTCTCCAGGAAAATAAACGTGTTATATGGTACCTGCCAGGCAAATGAACCATCCTCTGCCCTGTCTGATATTCAAATTCATTTCTAGCCATTCTGAGTGAGTTTGTCTACTTGAGTTTGTCTACTTGAGTTTGTCTTGCCTCTATGCAAAGCTTTAGCCTATCTCTGGTGCTAGACACAAAAAACAAAGGAAATTGATCTATGTCGAACACTTACGGCCAAATCAAATGCTATCCATCATTTTTTCTACAAGCTTATGTTCACTACAAGCAGAAGTACGCCACTGACAGGATGTAAGGGAAAAGTGCAACATGTATTATTATTTTTATTTATTTTACTAGGCAAGTCAGTTAGGAACAAATTCTTATTTCCAATGACGGCCTACTGGGGAACAGTGGGTTATCTGCCTTGTTCAGGGGCAGAATGACAGATTTTTACCTCGTCAGCTCGGGGATTCGATCCAGCAACCTTTCGGTTACTGGCCCAACACTCTAACCACGGGCTGGTTACCTGCCGCCCCATTATGTATGTCAGGGGTAACATGCAATGTATTATGTTGAGTGTGTAATGTACAGTGTCTATTTTGTATACAGTAGTACTGTGTGTCTAAGACAATTTTCCCCTTGAGGACATTAAAGTCCGTCCTATCCTGTACTTTCCTAGTATGACTCGGTTATAGCAAGAGTAAACTCTGGAGAACCTGGCATACTCCAATTGGGTTGTTTGGCTCTGTCACCTCCTTGCGATTTGTACTAATCTTAAAAGATGCCATAAAAACACCCCCACAGAAAAACCTTCTCCCACAGAACAGATGTAGGTTGTTAGGCTACGTTTACACAGGCAGCCCAATTCTGATCTTTTTTATAGCATCTTTTAAGAGTAGTACAAGAACATAATGCAGATGTTAGTAATGGACTTTGGTGCAAGACAAGTTACTCCCTAACAAATGTTGAATCTGATCCTAGTCAGATTGACCACATTACCATTTGAGACGGGTGATTGTATGCATTTTCCTCGTTGAGCAGACCTTGGGAGTGAGGACACTGCTTGAAACTGAAACCTCTTGGTGCTCAATGACCTTTTTTGACATTTTATCTGAGCCATCAGATTTATCATCCAGTCAGTGGACTGTCTTGTGTTCTGTTCCGTCACGGTCGCTGAGAGAGAGAGCACAATGCAGAACAAAGAGGGAGAGAGAGAGACATAGTGTAAGAGAGAGGGAGAGAGAGAGAGACATAGTGTACGAGAGAGAGAGAGAGAGAGGCAGTGTAAGAGAGAGGGAGAGACATAGTGTACGAGAGAGAGAGAGAGAGAGGCAGAGTAAGAGAGGGAGAGACATAGTGTGAGAGAGAGAGACATAGTGTAAGAGAGAGAGAGATAGAAAAGTCTGCAGCACCCGGCCTCAACCTACTAGAATCTGAAGTCAAATGTCTACTGTTTGCTGATGATCTGGTGCTTCTGTCACCAACCAAGGAGGGACTACAGCAGCACCTAGATATTCTGCACAGATTCTGCCAGACCTGGGCCCTGACAGTAAATCTCAGTAAGACCAAAATAGTGGTGTTCCAAAAAAGATCCAGTCGCCAGGACCACAAATACAAATTCCATCTAGACACCATTGCCCTAGAGCACACAAAAAACGATACATACCTTGGCCTAAACATCAGCGCCACAGGTAACTTCCACAAAGCTGTGAACGATCTGAGAGACAAGGCAAGAAGGGCATTCTATGCCATCAAAAGGAACATAAAATTCAACATACCAATTAGGATCTGGCTAAAAATACTTGAATCAGTCATAGAGCCCATTGTCCTTTATGATTGTGAGGTCTGGGGTCTGCTCACCAACCAAGAATTCACAAAATGGGACAAACACCAAATTGAGACTCAGCATGCAGAATTCTGCGAAAATATCCTCTGTGTACAACGCAGAACACCAAATAATGCATGCAGAGCAGAATTAGGCCAATACCCACTAATTATCAAAATCCAGAAAAGAGCCATTAAATTCTACAACCACCTAAAAGGAAGCGATTCCCAAACCTTCCATAACAAAGCCATCACCTACAGAGAGATGAACCTGGAGAAGAGTCCCCTAAGCAAGCTGGTCATGGGGCTCTGTTCACAAACACAAACACACCCCACAGAGCCCCAGGACAGCAACACAATTAGACCCAATCAAATCATGAGAAAACAAAAATATAATTAGTTGACACATTGGAAAGAATTAACAAGAAAACAGTGCAAACTAGAATGCTATTTGGCCCTAAACAGAGAGTACACAGTGGCAGAATACCTGACCACTGTGACTGACCCAAACTTAAGGAAAGCTTTGACTATGTACAGACTCAGTGAGCATAGCCTTGCTATTGAGAAAGGCCGCCGTAGGCAGACATGGCTCTCAAGAGAAGACAGGCTATGTGCACACTGCCCACAAAATGAGGTGGAAACTGAGCTGCACTTCCTGAAATCCTGCGAAATGTATGACTATATTAGAGAGACATATTTCCCTCAGATTACACAGATCTACAAAGAATTTGAAAACAAGCCTAATTTTGATAAACTTCCATATCTACTGGGTGAAATTCCACAGTGTGCTATCACAGCAGCAAGATTTGTGACCTGTTGCCACAAGAAAAGGGCAACCAGTAAAGACAAACACCATTGTAAATACAACCCATATTTATGCTTATTTATTTTCCCTTGTGTACCCTTAACCATTTGTACATCGTTGCAACACTGTATATATACGTAATATGACATTTGTAATGTTTTTATTGTTTAGAAACTTCTGTATGTGTAATGTTTACTGTTCATTTTTATTGTTTATTTCACTTTTGTATATTATCTACCTCACTTGCTTTGGCAATGTTAACACATGTTTCCCATGCTAATAAAGCCCCTGGAATTGAATTGAGAGACAAACCTTGACAAAGTACAGGCTCAGTAAGCACAGCCTTGCCATTGAGAAGGGTAGACACAGGAAAACCTGGCTCCCTGTAGAGGAAAGGCTGTGCAACCACTGCACAACAGCAGAACCTGAGACGGAGCTGCATTTCCTGACAAAATGTCAAAAATATAAAACAATTAGAGAGTGTCATTTCTCCAAATTTGAAACCCTTATTCAAGGTTTCAAAGTCTTCTCTGATGAGAGTAAGCTACCCATCCTGTTGAGGGAGGACGCAGAGAGCTGTGGGTTGGCAGCGCACTACATTGCTGCCTGCCATAAGATGAGGGACAGTTTCTGACAGACCAATCAACCTGCACATGTCCTCTACTGTATGCTTATTGTTATTGTTCAATGTATGGTTATTTTGACCCTTGGTTATTGTTGTTACTGTTGTAAGAGAGAGAGAGAGTGTGTAAGAGAAAGGGAGAAAGAGAGATAGAGGCAGTGTATGAGAGAGAGAGACAGAGACAGATAGTTTTCATCTCAAAGTCTGTGATAAAAAGTAATCTGGGCTTCTGATACTCATTGCTTTGAATTTAGATCTCTCTCTCAATTAATAATAATTTAGTAAAATGTCAAACAAAATCTGGAGTGCTGCTCTGTGCTCACTGTGTCTCTTTTAGGGAAATGAATGAAAGTTCACCAAACCCACAGTTCGGTACGTATTGCAGTTTTGGTGTCACGGTTTGGTTTTGTTACTGCAGGAAAATCAGTATTCACAATGTTCCTTGCATTTTGTGTTGTGATCTAATTGTTATGTTGGGCCTCTGAAGTTTCCACTGGTGCTGCGTTTGTAACCATGTGGGAGGTGGGAATTTACCAGTTGGGAAGTCACAAATACCAGTTGGATGCATTCATGTGATTTGAACTCGTTGAGAAATGCTGATTGGCAAATTATAAAGTTCAAAAACTACATTAATAGATTTGTATAAATAATGTTTTGTTGTTGCATTTAACTGCTGTTATAGAGGCCAGTTCCTTATTAGGTGACGTTAGAGGTCACCATGTGGAAGAAGTGGGTGCTCAGGATGATAGACGAGTGTTCCACTAGTAATTACCAGTTTGAGGGCCGTTCAAGTGGATTTTTTTCCTGTCGAATGTGATAAAGTCCTACTTCCCACTTGGTTACGAACGCAGAATTACACTGCCTCCTTCAGAGTCAGATGCTCACTTGTGACTCTCATAAAGGGGGGCGTGTCTGTAGAAGGGTACATCTCTCCCTCCTGGGTAATGTGATGGGCTGTCACTGTTAACTAGGTGCTCCACAGGGTTCATTGGCCAAATCATTGAAAACGTTGGCTTGCTTACATAGAGCCGGTACTACCCGTTTGCTGAAATGGGTGCAAAAGGGAAGTTCCTAACATGGGCGTATATCCATGGCTATAAACCAACGACTGTAAAAAACATAAACATAGCCCACCTATCGCTCTTGGAATCTATTTGGCCTGGTCAGAATCAGCTGCCAAGGGCTGCTTGAATGCAGAGGGGAGACTATGTTGTGTTGTTTCTTTGCGTTTCCGTCTTGCTCTGGTATACTGGGGTGTTGGCAGCTACATAGGCTATTCTTGTTGAGCGTGGCAACATACTGTTAACGTTTTATCCACAACTCTGTCCATCGCCGTTGTAATCTACTGGGAAGCTGGCTGAGGAACGCTCAACTTTGTTCTTTAATATCGAGGCGGAGTTGAGTTTTGGTAACAGGTCACAGGATTTGCTAGCAACAACATTGAGTCACCATCAGTTGATTCTTGTAAAAATTTCAATTCAGAAAACGCTTACCTGTGCTTATGTTTATCCTGTAGAACTGTGGTCATTCCGCGGGGTGCTGAAAGTCATACTTTAAATAAAAACTTTGATCGAATGCAACCACCAACTTTTTCCAATTTTTTAAATTACAATAACAAAATAGTCAGTGATACCTGTGACTAATATTTACATTATTGTGTCCATAGAGTAAAATGCCATATCATCTATTTGGAGAACATTCATTTCTTCCTTCTGTATTCTTTCCTTTATCTTCACACTAATTGGTAGTTACAGTGTTGTCCCATCGCTGCAACTCCCATGCAAACTCAGGAGAGGCAAAGGTCGAGAGCCATGCGTCCCCCGAAACACGACCCCGTCAAGCCACACTGCTTCTTGACACAATGCCTGCTTAACCCGGAAGCCAGCCACACCAATGTGTCGGAGGAAACACCGTACTCCTGGCGACTGTGTCAGTATGCACTGCACCCTGCTCGCCACAGGAGTCACTAGAGCACGATGGGACAAGGACAACCCAGCTGGCCAAACCATCCCCTAACCAGGACGACAGTGTGCCAATTGTGTGCCGCCCCATGGGTCTCCCAGTCACAGCCTGGGTTCCGAACCAGGATCTGTAGTGATGAAGCTAGCACTGCGATGCAGTACCTTAGACTGCTGCGCCACTCGGGAGGCCGATGCATATTTCTTTTCCTCAGTGTTTGTGCTGCTATATCAACTTCTGTTTGAACCATTATTCATCATAGCTGATTGATGGTTAGAGGGAGGGCTGATTGATGGTGAGAGGGAGGGCTGATTGATGGTGAGAGGGAGGGCTGATTGATGGTGAGAGGGAGGGCTGATTGATGGAGAAAGGGAGGGCTGATTGATGGTTAGAGGGAGGGCTGATTGATGGTGAGAGGGAGGGCTGATTGATGGTGAGAGGGAGGGCTGATTGATGGTGAGAGGGAGGGCTGATTGATGGTGAGAGGGAGGGCTGATTGATGGTGAGAGGGAGGGCTGATTGATGGTTAGAGGGAGGGCTGATTGATGGTGAGAGGGAGGGCTGATTGATGGTGAGAGGGAGGGCTGATTGATGGTGAGAGGGAGGGCTGGATGGAGCGTGGGGAATTCATAAAGCAAAATAACAATAATAACAATAATTAGCTGGGGAATTGTGCACTAACTTTGACCAGAGACCTATGGGCCCTGAGGGCTCTGGTCAAAAGTAGTGCTCTATATTTGGGACGTAGCATAGTCTCCCACTGATAGGACCAATGGTCTCCCACTGATCAAATCAAATGTATTTATAAAGCCCTTCTTACATCAGCTGATATCTCAAAGTGCTGTACAGAAACCCAGCCTAAAACCCCAAACAGCAAGCAATGCAGGTGTAGAAGCACTGATAGGACCTATAGTCTCCCACTGATTGTTCCATAGGGTTTCTCTGGAGGGTTCCTTTTTAATAAGCCTTCATGAATGAATCAGTGGTTTAATAAGAGATGTGTCCTCTGTTGTCCTAGCTTTGTCCTTGATCTGATTCTACTGTAATTCACTTCCAGGCAGAGCATAACCTAACTTAGAACCTAACCTTTCTTTCTGGTCCTGCGAGAAAAAAAATACTGCCGGGTGAGGTTATTTTCTGTACTGTTGAACCACTCCAGTAAATGTGGAGGAGGAGATACGTAAGATGGAGTGTCGCCTTGTTAACGCCCAAAAGTAGAACTCCACAGGCTCTTTCCATTTCCCCTGAAAACTGGATGTATCCGGTTGTTCAGAACACAGAGGGTGGGCAGAGCAGATAGGACATTTCCTCTTGATGACATGTTCAGGAGGTGACCTCTGGTTGGGGGATTATTGCAGCGTTCTTTGTAGACAAAAGTATTCTGTCTTCCTCTGTGTTCGCTTTAGCCTATATAGCGACAAGAGAGCAGAACGGCTGAGACATGAGACATGTTTACGTAGTTAATCGGCCCAAGACAGCAGTGCCCCAGCCCTCTCCCCCTCTTCGCTCACTGTAAACCCCAATGTGCTGTCATTACTCAAAACTTTAGAGGAACGCATTGCACTATATGCACTACATGACCAAAAGTATGTGGACACCTGCTTGTCGAACATTTCATTGCAAAATCATGGGCATTAATGGAGTTGGTCACCCCTTTGCTGATATAACAGCCTCCACTCTTCTGGGAAGGCTTTCCACTAGATGTTGGAACATTGCTGTGGGGACTTGCTTCCATTCAGCCACAAGAGCATTAGTGAGGTCGGGTACTGATGTTGGGTGACTAGGCTTGGCTCGCAAGTCAGCGTTCCAGTTCATCCCAAAAGTGTTCGATGGGGTTGAGGTCAGGGCTCTTCCACATCCTATGACGCTGCCACCTTGAAAGTCACTGAGCTCTTCAGTAAGGTCATTCTACTGTCGGAGATTGCATGGCTGTGTACTCAATTTTATACACCTGTCAGCAACGGGTGAGGCTGAAATAGCCGAATCCATTAATTTGAAGGGGTGTCCACATACTTTTGGTCATGGAGTGTGTATCTGAGTACAGTTACATAAAGTGATTATGTGGTCATTACTCAATCTGATAGAGTCACTGTGACCCTGTAGGGGGTCCAGATTGGAGTTGTATCAGCTTGACATTTTTTATTAACACCTCCAATATAATTTCCCAGTGTGCCTTGCCTTTTCGAGTGAATTGTAGAGTTACCACCCATGACTGTATTTGTTAGTGACAGAGACATGGTTATTGAATTAGTTCATTTTCAGTCCGTTGGCCTTCACCAAGTGAATTCCTAGGCGAATGTTATCGTTATAATTAAACTGTGATAATACATTACATATCTCATAAAGCCTTATTTTGAGGCCTAGCTTTGCCCTAATACAGTGGTCTAAAACTCACGGTTTACAGGCCACATCAGGTCTGATAGTAGGGTGGCAAAATTCCAGTAACTTTCCCCAAATTCCCAGATAAAAAAAATTACTGGTTTAAGGATTTCCAGGAATCTTCCAACAAGGATTTCTGGAACCTTGCAAAGTGATGTGTAAAATTTGTATTCACCCACAACCGGCATTCGTGACTGCCGGGGTTAGGAACAGTGGGAGTACACTACCTATGTAATTTAAAATGGAATAACCATTTCAGTAACGGGTGCAGAAATTCTAAATTAACGATTGGATTAATTTAGAAAAGTGTATGTTATTTATCTTGGTGTAGCATAAGATTAATCAATCAATCACTCAATGTACATGCAAAAACACATCTGATTTTTTTTAACCTGCAGTAGAGCATGCTGGGAAAAAAGTTAATTTGTTACCATAACTTTAAAAAATAGAGTTGGTGTTTTGAGTCAGTACCAAAAACATTTTAAATAATAATGACTTTGAGTTCAACTTACTAGAAGTATTTGAGTACAAAATGCCTTGGGGTTTGCAGTGCAGTTGGTCTTTATCTGAGCATTATTCTTTCCACCCAGATGGCGTAACAACGTGAGAAATGCACCATGGTGCGGAGCTGATTTCCGAGAATCTCTCTTTCTCATCTCCGTGGCTGGGAGTAAATTGCCGGATGGTCAACAGAAGTCATCCGAAACTAACTGAGACAGTGTGATCACATTGCTTTTGTTGTACTAGTGGGAAAATAAAATCCCCCTTGTGTGGTGTGGATACAAGCCCGCCTTTCACTGACCAGGTTGGGTCTGGCTAGTTCTCTATTTCTCTCTGCCTGGTCTGAGTACCAAAAGTAACATGCATATTACAGATAGACAGATGGGTATGCCCTGCTGCTCGTAAATACATCTGTTCTGTCCTCTGGGGTCTTGGCTTTGGCTCGCTATCCACTAGTTGCTCCCACAATCGCAGACGCTGGGTATGCTCATTCAGGAGAGGAGTACAATACATGGCCATGATATCAACTGTTCCCATAGCCTGGTCCCAGACCTGTTTTGTTGTGTTGTTGTTTGTGGCTACAATGAGCATAGGCCTTTGCAAGACAGCACAAACAGATCTGGGACCAGGCTACTGTTCCCACTTCCCACAGGCCTCCTGTGTCATCTTAGGGACTCACTACTAACTAACTGCACTGGCTCTTGTGGCTCAACCACAGAGTAGCCCCATGCATGCATGGACGGACCTCCTTGCAACAGTGTGGTTCCAGATTTGTATTTCTGAACATCTGAGGGACATGTTTGTCTCTAAAGAGGCAAAAGAATGCAGGAGTAGTTTAAAAATAGTTTTTGCTATAAAAGGAGCAGGCTGCTGGATGGGACATTGTTTTTATGTGTCTGTCTTATTTACAGACCTGGATTCAAATAGTATTTGTTTTCTTAATAATAATTGTATCTGTGCTTGACTGAGTTTGCTTGGCAAAATGGAACCAATGAAATAGTTCAACAGAGCTCACTCGTCTCTGGGTTCGTCCCAAATAGCACCCTATTCACTGTTCACTACTTTTATGACTCTGGCATCGGGTATCATTTCAGACTGTCTTTCTTTACTGTATTCTGTCAGGACAGAAGCTGGGACTGGCATCATATCTCATGGATTAGAGAATCTCATGAATACAGGAGTGCTTGTTTGTGTCTGGTCCGCTTGCTTAAAACAAGCCAGGGCTATGATATCCAGGGAAACGATAGGCTGGCATACCGTCTGTCTGCATGCATGTGTTCTGTTCTGCTCTCTCTTTGAGCCCATATGCTTGGTAATGTAAGCAGATCCTTTGATTGGACAAGGGACCATTACTGCATCCAAAATGGTACCCTATTCCCTAAATAGTGCACTGCTTTTGACCAGGGCCCATAGGGGAATAGCATGCCATTTGTCCTAGCAGCGTTATTGGTCCAGGGTATAGATTTACTAGCAAGGCTCAGGTAGAAGCACATGTATCTGTGGACATGTTCAGTAGCAACAGTACCGCTTGATGAAACCTTACTACCTAGATTCAATTGCATATAGTTGAGCTTGTTTTAGCAGGCCTACATCTCTAGGAGACCGACATGGGATTTTTAGGGTAATTACTATGTCATTATTACAAATGAAAATTTGACCATATACTTTCTAAGAAATAAAAATTTCTAAGAAAATACCTTGCAGTTCACAGTAAAAGGATGCAGCTGAGGCAACACTGATTTCATCTCCTCATATGATTGATGGCTTTGAACTCCTCAGAAAGTGGTGAAGCATCACAATTGCAGAATTATGTAATGCACTTTACTTGAAGTACTTTTTATAACATAGTTAACAGGCTGGTATTGTTAAGGTGATGAGAAGACACCATTACGACCATTATGTGCCATTATGCTAATTACGTACGGGAAAGGAATTGCATTATATTATCATGACTAATGAGGTAAAATTATGCTCTCTCTCTCTATCTTCAGGATGGTGTGAGGGAGGTAGGGATGGAGGGAAAGGATTCACTTTGTTCTTGTAGAAAGAAGGTAAAGCACTCCGGTGAGAATTCACAATGAGAGCGTTTAAACTAAGATTTTAAATTGTCTTGCTGCAGGGGGAGTTTTAGATTATGATGTTCACTATTTTATGTGTCTCTATGTGCATATATTATATTAAGTGTATTTACACTACCATTCAAAAGTTTGGGGTCACTTAGAAATGTCCTTGTTTTTGAAAGAAAAATCACATTTTTTTGTCCATTAAAATAACATCAAATTGATCAGAATACAGTGAATGGAAATGGCTGGAAATGGCTGATTTTTTATGGAATATCTACCTAGGCGTACTGAGGCCCATTATCAGCAACCATCACTCCTGTGTTCCAATGGCACATTTCGTTAGCTAATCCAAATGTATCATTTTAAAAGGCTAATTGATCATTAGAAAACCATTTTGCAATTATGTTGGCACAGCTGAAAACGGTTGTGCTGTTTAAAGAGGCAATCAAACTGGCCTTCTTTAGATTAGTTGAGTATCTGGAGCATCAGCATTTGTGGGTTTGATTACAGGCTCAAAATGGCCAGAAACAAAGAACTTTCTTCTTAAACTCGTCAGTCTATTCTTGTTCTGAGTAATGAAAGCTATTGCATGCAAACAATTGCCAAGAAACTGAAGATCTTGTACAATGGTGTGTACTACTCCCTTCACAAAACAGCGCAAACTGGCTCTAACCAGAATAGAAAGAGGAGTGGGAGGCCCCAGTGCACAACTATGCAAGAGGACAAGTACATTAGAGTATCTAGTTTGAGAAACAGATGCCTCACAAGTCCTCAACTGGCAGCTTCATTAAATAGTACCCGCAAAACACCAGTCTCAACGTCAACAGTTAAGAGGAAACTCCGGGATGCTGGCCTTCTAGGCAGAGTTCCTCTGTCCAGTGTATTTGTTATTTTGCCCATCTTAATCTTTTCTTTTTATTGGCCAGTCTGATATGACTTTTTCTTTGCAACTCTGGTTAGAAGGCCAGCATCCCTGAGTCACCTCTTCACTGAATGCCTATGTAGATATTCCATTAAAAATCAGCCGTTTCCAGCTACAATAGTCATTTACAACATTAACAATGTCTACAATATATTTCTGATCAATTTGATGTTATTTTAATGGACAAACTTTTGAACGATAGTGTATATTCACAGGAAATGAATGGACAGCTATTTAGAGATAATCTCTCGTGGACAGACTAAGTAAGCATAAATGGGTTAACCAAGATTCATTTAGAGATAGAGATGTATTTTCATATTTGGGACTACAGTAGATGAGCTCTTTTACCCAGTGTCCATGCTTGTGTCCCCGTCTTGGAATGTGTTGGGGGATGTGGTGCAGGAGTTTGTTTTGTTAATGTTATCCTTCATTTTTCTTTAACCAAACATTTTTTTTTTGTGTTTTTCACATAATGAATAAGCATAAACAATATAGTTTTTTATTACAGAGGATACTGGATATAGTAGTATAATCAGATATTGCTTACATATAGCTCCTTCAGAAATTACCCCTTTACTTTTTCTAAATGTTGTTATGTTACAACATGAATTTAAAATGCATTAAATATAGATTTTTTTTGTCACTGACCTACACACAATACCTCATAATGTGAAAGTGTAATTATGTTTTTAGATTTTTTTTTTACAAATGAATTTTTTCTTGATAAGTCAAGGGGTATGCATACTTTCTGTAGGCACTGTACATACAGTAGATAGTGTAACAATACTTGTGGTTGTTTGCATGCATTAAATATTCAAGGGAGAGAATCCTAGAGGTGTCATTGGGAACCAGGAGAGCACCCAGGTTTGTACTGTATAGAGAGAGCCATAGGGTAGCCAAACATCCATGTTTGCACTGATGTCCCACTTAGCCTTGTCTCAATAGCGATGCTGAGATTTGCATATGCCACACTCTAATATGCACACACTCAAGTGTGCTAGAAGACCAATGAATCTGTAGATGTATTGCCACGGCAACTAGTACTACAGGATCCTTCAGCAGCAGGCTTTCTGAATCTTGTTGGAGGTTCGAGAGAGAGTGTTTGGTTGAGAGGGTATCTATAAATAATGAGGCCAATGTGTGACATTGGGATCAGAATTTCAAAATGGTTTGAAACGAAAATGAAAAGGATTTGCCTGCAGTTCCACGTGTGTACTTAGAGAAATAAAAGTGAATATATGCAAATTGGCCCACAACTCCACCTTATACATCCTATAAGCAGGGTTCATACAGACATAGGCAAGACAAATCCAGGGACTTATTCATTCTTAATGATACTTTTCAAAGACTTTAATGTTATACAATTGTATAATTTATACAGTTGTACATATAGGGCCTAAAAGTCAGTGCAAATGCATTTATATTAATTGTACATGTACATTTTTGTCATTTACCAGACGTTCTTATCCAGAGCGATTTAAAGGAGCAATTAGGGTTAAGTACCTTGCTCAAGGGCACGTCGACAGATTTGTCACCCAGTCGGCTCGGGATTCGAACCTGTGACCATGGCCCAACGCTATTAACCACTATAAAATATGTGAGAATAATGTGGACATTGCTTGACTAAATAGATTGGATGCATGCATGGCGATTTTTCTGTAGCCTGTGTGGCTGACGCAGGCATACATAATTAAGCCATGAATAGCGGTAGCATTAATTAATCTCACCATTTGAATCTCACCTTCGCTGTTTTATAATGAGAAAGGATTTGTATGGAAAGCCAAGTTGAAGCCAACATTAGATGTTGTAGTCCTTTTAATAACCACACGTGTTTTTTCCGCAACAGAGTAGCGCAACGTCCTTCAATTGAAGTGGCGAGAAACAAACGGAAGTGGATTTGACTCAGTAATGCCCAGAACATGTTGGACCCCCAAATGGCTAACAGTGAACTAAAAACACGAGTCATGATTCTACGAGCCTCTTGTTCACATTTCGTTCATAATGGGGCATATTTGAGCAGTTATTTGTGTACTTTAAACAATGCACATTTGTTGATTGCTAGGCATACAAAATGGCCGACGATTATTCCTTGTTACATTTTAAAGGATGTCTAGTTGTGGCTGTAACCGGACTAGATTGTGAACGATTCTTGGCGGAATGCATAGCTTGACTGCGGTGAGGGTGATACGTACCCTGATTACTCACACTAAATTCTTCGGCTGCTTTGTCGTTCGTTACGTATCTCTCTCATTGTGGAGAAGAAACTAAATGCCCAGTTTACATCGTGATGTATTTCATTACGCCGTACGTCATCTTCATGGAGTCTTGCCCCGCATCTGAACGGACAAGTACAACTGAATGATAACTTAAAACACAAAATATAAATATCCATTAACAAACTTCTTATAGCTTTTTAGACACATTTCCACTTCCTGAACACATACTACTTAAATATAAAACCATTCTGCCATTTCTTAGTAAAACGCAAAAGTAAAAAAGAAATAAATACAGTAGTATTTCCACCATCGCATTTATTTTGGGAGATTTTAAAATAAGACCTTTTCATTCTGGGAGATTTAAAAAATGTGACCTTTTCATTCGACACAGGATAAATATATTTTTTCAAGTGATAATAAAATATGTCTTGTTTAGTTACTTTTCCATCAACTGCAAGTCAAGCTAGCTTGCGCTGCAGAGCAGCTAGGCTAGGTTCAAGATACTTTTGTAACTACCGACCCCCACTTAACAATTATCATCAAAACCAAACTTTATTACCATCATAATACACTTTAAACGTGAGGCAACAGTCATATAATATAATTGTCTTAACAACCAATGTGTATTATTTAACATTAGTATTAAAATAGTAGGCCTACTCACTTATAGGAATGGGTAATTGTTTATAAATGGCTAGCTATCCCATAAAGCCATCACTAAAAAACACATATTTTCATCTTCTTCTGTGTTTTGGTAACTTCCTGTTCTTTGACTACTCTGGCTGGACTGAAGACAATGCAGTTTGAAAAATGTCAAAGAATGCGGCGTCTGTCTTGCAATGGAGCCTTAATCCGTTGTGGATATCTCCATTGGAATGCATGACATCTGGCGCAACATAACGGAGTGTTTATGGGTATTGTGAACGAGGTTTAACGTCGGTGGGCGTGGCGTAGTGCTTGGCCGGAGCAAGGAGTCTGGGTAGCCAGGCAATGTGATAAATTAGCGAACTGCAGCCCCCCAAACGATTCGTTCTCGAGTTCGAGTTTGTTGTGCTGAGACTGTGTATGTTTTGATTCAACAAAGTTTTGCCCATCATAACATTCTATAATCAATTAATTGTAGCCTTTCTTGCACCATGCGATCAATTATTAGTTCTAAACATGTATTTGTATACTTCATACTCATTATTTATTTTCCTGCGTGCATATGACAGACAATTCCCGGTCGGAGCACCTCTCTGGACCTACTGTGCCGGAGGAGTGTATATTAAAGGCTTGACATAGTCAATCTGATGTCTGAAGTTTACTGCGATGCTGCCGCCGTAGACGATGCTGCCGCCGCTTTCATACTTCATGCACTCTTACAAAATTGTGGAGGCGCATGGTGATGCGGTAGGGAGCTTGATTTGGCATCTGCATAGCAGAGCATGCTTACTTATAATTTAATCGAAATTAAACGAAAATGACTTATTAGTGCATTTGAATTCATTTTTATAAACGCGAGTTTGGCCGGTCTGTGGCTTCAGGCTCATGTGATGGTGCCTGGAGAGCTTGTCAGCAGCGGAGAATATCCTATCCGCACCTGCAGAGCCACTGGTGATGCGAAACACCCGTTTGGTCACTCTTGCCAGGCTGGGCAGAGATGCAGAGTTGTTTTTTTTTATTTTTCTATAGGTACGCCTAAAGGTTTTTAGGCAAAATAACCCAATAAAAATGGAAAGCTCCTTGAACGTGGGAATATACCAGCCTTATTGGGCCAAAATCAATTATGGCCTATTGTATATAGATAATAGAATGAAAATGAACGAAAAGTTTAAGAGATCTGAATTTTTGTTTAAAAGTACTTTGCTGCAATGACACACTTTGTTATCAACCCACCTCTTTCCTTTCTTTTAGCATGGGCATGTAGCATGTAGCATTTAGTGGTGGACACTAAATCCCTGCACTCCCTCTCTTGCTCTTGGTACTCGTCTTTGTAAGTCACTTTGATGTTTCACGTGTGTTTTAGCAGTTTCTTAGTGAAAATACTTAACTCCCGCAATTGAGTCTATAGTCTATACGAAGCATCCGACCACATTTTCGGATCAAGCATAAATTGGATTTCAAACCTGCTGTAGGACTCATTGTGACCAGCAGTAGCAGGTCAAACGAACGATTTAAATGAACGAGTCACGCAGAAAAACGAATCATGAGTCTCGAGTCAGTAAAAAGAGTCGTTCAAATAGAACGAATCGTTCACGAACTGCACATCACTAGTTGATAGTCCCCTCTACTTTTTAAAAACCATGACTAGAGAGGGAATGTCAACGAATGCAGCAAGTAGCTGCCGTTTTTATGAGTGAGTTAGTGTTTAAGATTTTATTCAGCACTGTCAACACTTTATTCAACACTTTTATAAGCCATGAAACGCCCTCTATCACCTAGTGCTAAAAAGTGTATCGATAAACTCGCATTGTTTTTGGCGGCGTGAGTCTTTCTAAAATCAAGGAGTATTTTACGCTGTCTTGTCATACTAGTAACAACATGAATTGGTGCATGAGTGTGACTCGAGTTTCGCCATTAGCTGGAAGACGGTGTCCCCTTTTTGGTCAGCGGAGGGAGGAAGCACTAAGGGATTGTGAGTGGCAGCGATTCCGTTTCTCTCTTTCCCGCTCTCTCTCTCTCTCTCTCGCTCTCTCTCTCTCTCTCTCTCTCAATTCAAGGGTCTTTATTGGCATAGGAAACATATGTTAACATTGCCGAGGCAATCTTCCTTCTTCCATATATCCACTGAGACTGAACATCAGATTCAGGCGCCATCAGTCAAAAAAACCCGCTCATGATTTCAATTGATGCCTCACGAGTAATACAACAAAATTATTTATTACCACTGTGATTATACTTCACGTTTTTTTAAAATGGTCTGAGAAAAACAACATTAGCAGGGCAATTGAAAAATAGCTACTATGCCGGATTAATGTGTTGAGCCTATAGCTTACTGCACAAACCTAATTTGTTACAGAACTGTTTTTAATAGGTTCATGTTGTATAGGCTTGTGTTTTTTAAGTCATGTTTACATTTGACTCAGATTGAGATCTTGGCTCAGAAAAGGTTGGTGGACACTGTACTAAACAGTATTTGGAGCATTGGAAGGCAGTGGGGTAGCTAAGAAGGGAAGTCTTACACATGCCACAGGACAGGTCTACGGATGGACTACAGGAAGTCAGTCCCACATAACTCCTCACTCCACTTACCCATCCACACTGACAGTTACCACCATCTTCCTGGAACACTATGTTTTATGAGAACAAATGTAGATGTAGGTACACATGATTTGGTATTTAGGGAATGGGAAGGACATATTGGTTCTGTGAGACTAGTCTGGCAGCCAGTCCAAGTACCCCTCTCCTCTCCCCATCCCTCTTCTCATGCCCCCCCCCCCCCCTCCCTCTGGCTATCAGAGGTTGGCTATTTCTATTGTCCATCTGCAAGCCCTTTGTATTCATGCTAAACCTTGTAGTTAGAGAAAGCACCCAGTGTGTGAGTGTTTGGGTAGAATGTGTATGCACGATTTATACAAGAACCACATGAGAAGTGTTCAAGAAAAAATATGAGTGAAGGGCTTGGACCAATATTGGGTGGCGGAGCGTAGTAAATTAGCCTTATTGATATGTTCAGTATATGTTTATGGTTTGTCTTTGCCAAAGTTCCAATCTGTTAAAAACACAGACCCTGAGCCAATGGGTTCTTGTAAATGTGTAGCCTATCCTAATTGATGTGGCACTATTACACCAAATGAATGCTATAGCACTGTAGATTAATTAACCGCCTAGCGCTTACAGTTTTTCTAAATTGCTAAAACACTAAAACCCATTGGCTGAACAAATTTCTCAGTTGCCTCGACTCATTTAGCTAATTTTGCAGTCTGTTGTCAATATCTTAAACCATTTCACATGGTAAAACACAAATTGCAGATCTCACTTAGACTTTTCAGCAAAACTCTAAACACATTCTCATTCTCAAAACACATTCTGCACTCTAATGCACATGTCACCCATACTGGTAAACACAAGTGGCAACAATCAAATACAAATAGAGAACACATGTCATTGATTGAACACAACCACTCAAAATTGATTTAACCTGTTTCAAATGATGTGACACAACCAATATAAGTTGGTTCAGACAGCAAACAGGTTGTTGAAGGTGGGAAGGAGAAAGTCTGAGAATGGATACTGTAGTACAGTGCATTGTAGGCTGTATACTGTACAATGGATTAATTGTATGGCCCTGAACATTGTGCTTTCCATTTATTAACAGTACTGACTGCTCAATAGATTTTGACTGGTTGCAGGTTCATATCAACAAAGAACAAGAATTACAGTATCACAGAGACAAAGGACAAGTTTGTGAGATGCAGGGTACAGTACTGTAAAAATAGGGGTACAAGGAGGAGGAAGAACAAAAAACAAAATTGCAAAGAGCAAAGCAAAGTAGTAATTTCTGATCAATTTTGAGCTACTATGATAGAACATGATTTCGTTCATCAAAAGACAATTACGGAAAAATATGAATATTTTTTTAGATTAAAAATGTACTTCTCCCTGAGAATTGTATGTTTTGAACAATGTGTTTTCTATTTTTCGGTGTATTGTTTACTGACTGCTTGAGAGTGTATATGATTTTGATCACTTTGTTTATGATTTGAGAGCAGTGTTTGATTTTGAACACAGGTAAAACTGTTTTGAGGCGAATGTTTAATTTTGCAAGAGGAGTCAGAGGTTATGTAAATAGTGCTTGAAGATGAGGTTTTGTGTTTAATGTATTCAGGAAATGGAGCAAGGTTTCAGAAATTGTGTTTTAGCAATTGAGAAAAACTGTAAGAGTATTGGGCCAGAAAGGATCGCTGGGTGGAAAATCTGTCCATGTGCCCTTGAATAAGACTAAACCCTATTTGCTCCTGTAAGTCGCTCTGGATAAGAGCTTCTGCTAAATGACTGGAATGTAAATGTACACTGAGTGTACAAACCAGTAGGAACACTTACTATGTTAAATCCACTTTAATCAGTGTAGATGAAGGGGAGGAGTTTTAAGTCTTGAGACAATTGAGACATGGATTGTGTATGTATGCCATTCAGGGTGTATGGGCTAGTCAAAAATATTTCAGTGCCTTTGAACAGGGTATGGTAATAGGTGCCAGGCGCACTGGTTTGAGTGTGTCAAGAACTGCAACTCTGCTGAGTTTTTCAAACTCAAAAGTTTCCCATGTTTTTCCCATGGTCCACCACCCAAAGGACATCCAGCCAACTTGACACAACTGTGGCAAGCATGGGCCAGCATCCCTGTTGAACACTTTGACACCTTGTAGAGCCCATTCCCCTCAATGAAATGATGCTGTTCTGAGGGCAAAATGGGGGTACAACTCAATATTAGGAAGGTGTTCCTAATGTTTTGTACTCTTATTGTATATCCCTAGCATAGGCTAGAGTGAGCATTGAGCCAAGTGCCATGAAGCCGGCTCTACGCATCTGGTCTCCAGTGTGTCTCCTTGGACCGGCTTACATGGCACCAGCCTTGCGCACGGTGTCCCCGGTTCGCCTGCATAGCCCAGTGCGGGCTATTCCACCTCGCCGCACTGGCAGGGCGACCGGGAGCAGTTACCGGGTAAGGTTGGGCAGGCTCGGTGCTCAAGAGCTCCAGTGCACCTGCACGGTCCGGTCTATCCGTCACCACCTCCACGCACCAGCCCTCCGGTGGCAGCCCCCCGCACCAGGCTGTCTCTCTGTCTCACCCCTACAGGTGCTCCCGCCTGTCCAGCGCTGCCGGAACCTTCCTCCTCTCCAGCGCAGCCGGAGTCTCCCGCCTGTTCGGCGCTACCAGAGCTCCCGCCCCTCAGTCCAGAGGCGCAAGAGCCCCTCATTCCAGAGGCGCCAGAGCTCCTTAGTCCAGCGCTGCCAGAGCCTTCCTCTCCAGCGTTGCCGGAGCTTCCCGTCTGCCCAGCGCCATCTGAGCTACCCGTCTCTCCAGCGTTGCCGGAGCTTCCCGTCTGCCCAGCGCCATCTGAGCCACCCGTCTGCCCAGCGCCGCCTGAGCCATCCGTCTGCCTAGCGCCGCCTGAGCCACCCGTCTGCCCAGCGCCGCCTGAGCCACCCGTCTGCCCAGCGCCGCCAGTGCCGCCAGTCTGCCCAGCGCCGCCAGTGCCGCCAGTCTGCCAGGAGCCGCCAGTGCCGCCAGTCTGCCAGGAGCCGCCAGTGCCGCCAGTCTGCCAGGGGCCGCCAGTGCCGCCAGTCTGCCAGGAGCCGCTAGTGCCGCCAGTCTGCCAGGAGCCGCCAGTCTGCCAGGGGCCGCCAGTGCCGCCAGTCAGCCAGGGGCCGCCAGTGCCGCCAGTCAGCCAGGGGCCGCCAGTGCCGCCAGTCAGCCAGGGGCTGCCAGTGCCGCCAGTCAGCCAGGGGCCGCCAATGCCGCCAGTCAGCCAGGGGCCGCCAGTGCCGCCAGTCAGCCAGGGGCCGCCAGTGCCGCCAGTCAGCCAGGGGCCACCAGTCAGCCAGGGGCCTCCAGTGCCGCCAGTCAGCCCAGAGGCGCCAGAGGCGCCAGAGCCCCTCAGCCCAGAGGCGCCAGAGCCCCTCTGTCCCGAGCAGCCAGAGCCCCTCTGTCCCGAGCAGCCGCCCCTCTATCCCGAGCAGCCGCCCCTCTGTCCCGAGCAGCCGCCCCTCTGTCCCGAGCAGCCCCTCTGTCCAGTGGGGTCATTGAGAGGGGTTGCCATGGTTAGAGAGCCACGGAGGCGGACAATGAGGCGGACTAAGACAATAGTGAAGTGGGGTCCGCGTCCCGCGCCAGAGCCGCCACCGCGGACAGACGCCCACCCAGACCCTCCTCTATAGGTCAAGGTTTTGCGGCTGGAGTCCGCACCTTTGGGGGGGGAGGTACTGTCACGTTCTGACCTTTATTTCCTTTGTTTTGTATTTATTTAGTATGGTCAGGGCGTGAGCTGGGTGGGCAGTCTATGTTTGTTTTTCTATGTTTTGGGTTTTCACGTTTCTTGTTTTTGTAGTCAGTTGTTCATGTGTACCTTTACGTATTAAAAGAACCATGGACACTTACCACGCCGCATATTGGTCCTCTGATCCTTTTCGCCTCTCCTCTTCAGAAGAAGAGGAGGAAATCCCTTACATATATCTTTATAACTAGCTATATCTTTATAACTGGCAACATCCCATTCAAAAAAGATATATAGATGGACAATTGGTCTAGAGAAGAACATAACATTTTAGTAGATGCTCTTATCCAGAACGACTTACAGGATAAATGAGGGTTAAGTGCCTTGCTGAAGGGCACATCGACGTCTTTTTTCCCCCCTTCACTTACTCAGATGGGGGATTCGAACCTGCAGACTTTCAGTTACTGGCCCAACTCTGTTAATCGCTAGGCTACCTGCCGCCCTAATAATGTATGCTTTCTGGGTATACTATGACTAGGCATAAGTAATGATGAAGAGCAGATAGACACCCTGCTCAACTCAGCTCGATACAGTTGGCCAAGTTTGTCTTTCCATTCCTCCTTGGACTGTGTTGTGGAGAGAGGGCCTGTGACGTGGCTGTGGTTTGGCCAGACCCAGGCACTTATCTCTGAGTTATCTGTGATCTATCTGTATTGCCTCAGAGTGTGATAGAATAAATCCTGTCTATTTAAGATGGAGTTGATCATTCTGCTGAAACTGCCAGGCACCTGTTGAACTCACCAGAGACTGCGATTGCAGCCTACATTGTTTTGGAACTGCAGACACGAGCAGGACTATTTATTTTCCGTTGTTTGTTTTCATGTTGATATCCACCCGCAGCTAAGTAAAATGTTCCTGGCAGTTTGGCTGGGAACTCTGATCTCTGCTAACTGACTGAGCTAGCCGAAATGTAACTTAATTGAAAAATAATTATTCCCTTAGTACACTGACCTAAGCCCTTGCTCTCTTTTATCTTACTTCAGACCATCACTCTTTGAAATGTGGCCATTGTTTGAATGGTATCAACTGCCTGATAGTAGAACGGAGGGTGGAGAGCTCCCTGCCATCCAGGACTTCTACACCAGGCAGTCGGAGGAACGCCCCCCAAAAAACTGTCAGACTCCAGCAAGACAAGCCATAGACTGCTCTCTCTGCTACCGCACAGCAAGCGGTACCAGTGCACCAAGTATGGATCCAACAGGATGGACCCTGAACAGCTTCCATCACCAAGCCATAAGACTGCTAAACAGCTAATCAAATGGCTACCCGGAATATATGCATTGAACCGCATAGCACACGCACACATGCATACTGATGCCACACACACACACACACACACACACACACACACACACACACACACACACACACACACACACACACACACACACACACACACACACACACACACACACATACACACACATACACACACACACGTTGCTGCTACTGTATATTATTGATCCGGTTTTCTTGTCAGTTTACCCCTACCTATATGTACAGTAGCTACCTCAATTACCTCATACTCCTGCTCATCGACTCAGTACTGGTACTCCCTGTATATAGCCATGTTATTACCTGGTACTCCTGCTCATCGACTCAGTACTGGTACTCCTGCTCATCGACTCAGTACTGGTACTCCTGCTCATCGACTCAGTACTGGTACTCCTGCTCATCGACTCAGTACTGGTACTCCCTGTATGTAGCCATGTTTTTACTCGTTATTGTTATTCATTATTCACTGTGTATTTATTTCTCGTGTCACAATTTCAAATGCTATTTATCTTTTTTTATCTTTATCTTAACTCTGCATTGTAAGTAAGAATTTCACTGTTAGTCTACACCTATTGTTTACGAAGCATGTGATATATAAAGTTGTATTTGATGTGATTGGTCGTTAGTATATTTTCAGTGGCGAGGACTACTGTTGTATCTGGGGAATGGCGATTCACTAACGGTACTAGCGCCCCAAAGCCGTAGGGTAAAGAGCCTGATTCAATTAACCCATCTCAAACCACCAGTACAGCTGTCCCAAGTGGCCATCCAACAAGAAAATACCTCTATCCGATACAGGCTATGGCTTTCAAATGGCTGAACAGCCCAAATGGCATCATTTAGGTCATTTTTTTAATGATTGTGATGGTTTTCCCCCTGATTGATCCACAGATTGCTTATCATAGTAATTTGGGTGGCAGTGGTTTGAAGGATAATGAAAACATTTCAGTTCAACCTTTGTTAATTGAACAGCTTCTAGATTCCTAGTAAACGGGGACTGAAATTGCAGTCACCACTGGGTAGGCACATGCAAGGTCAGAGCACTCAATCTGCCACTGTTGCAACTGAGTGTGAGTGTGTGAGTGTGTGTGTGTGTGTGAGTGTGTGTGCGTGAGTGTGTGTGAGTGTGTGTGCGTGAGTGTGTGTGAGTGTGTGTGAGTATGTGTGTGTGTGAGTGTGTGCGTGTGTGTAAGTGTGTGGGTGTGTGTGTGAGTGTGTGTATTTTTGTGTGCGTGCGTGTGTGTGTATACGGGTGAGTGTGTGCATATGTGTGTGTGAGTGTATGTGTTTGTGTGTGTGTGTGTGTGTGTGTGTGTGTGTGTGTGTGTGTATGCAACACACTACAGCAACACATCCCATCCTATTTATTCACCTCTCCACCACTCCACTAAGTGTTTTAGGTCAAGTAACAGAGAGTACCTCATCCACTGACACCCACTGTCAGTCCACTGTCAGTGCATATCATGAGTGTAGTATGGGCTAGCTAGCTAGCCTTAGTTCCCTATAATTCACTATTGCTAAAGTTAGCTCATAGCCTCATACTGTACAGGTCATTACCCCAGATGTAAGGATGTTATGTGGAGGTGGAGCAATTGAAGTTGAAAATTGAAGTTGAAAATTCCTGGTGTTTGTGACACCCACAAACACATGATGCATATGAGGAAACAATAAACCATAAAAAGTTTTGAGTTCAAATCCCAAGTGATGTGAGTCCCAAAAAAGCAGCACACTGTCCTTTGACATTCACACTGGAATTTAGCTGTAGAAATACAGTAAGTAGTTGTAGATTTACTATATTTTGACCACAACCTGTGTTGACAAAATTATCCAGGGGACCATGACACAACATTTTAAGAATGTCCTTGGGGGCGTCCCTGGAACAAACTGGGAACTCAACAAAACCTACAGTGGACCATGACTGTTTAAATTGAATTAATGTCAGTTATGCCTTCTTTATATTGCTGGCATTGTATGTGATGATGTTGCTGATCTTGCCATGGATCCAAAAATGGTTTATTGTTTCCTCATATGCATCATGTATTTATGGGTGTCACAAACACCAGGAATTTTCAACTTCAATTGCTCCACCTCCACACTTAAATCTACTCGAGATATCTATCCTTTTAATGGTGCCCTGTTCCTAAGAGCAAAGCAAGAAACAGATCTTGACCCAAGTTGCATGACACGGAGCGCATGCTCCCTCTTGTCAGAAGAAACACAAATAAATATCAAAAGTCCAGGTTACTGTTACTGATCCAACTGCACCCAACTCCTTTCTCACATACCCTGAAACCACAAATGGATACGTCAAAAGGCAAGGGTCCACATTCTCAAAAAATGTCACTCCTACTGGTCCAGAGTTTTCTTTACCATGTCTGGTGCCATTCTTCCTCAACACACATCTTCCCATTACACTCAGCTCTTCTTCCTCGGTGTCCCTAACCACGTCTATCCGTTCACCATGCTCATGCCACGTCTACATCCACAGCGTTGCTTGCAGAGCACGCACTGACGTCTTTCCTTAGCCCAATTTACAAGTCTGGGTATCTCTGACCTCGCTATGCTTCGCCATGTTACATCTCCCTTTCCCACCAATGACCTCTGGCCAACAGAGTCCAGAAGACTAAGTTATGAGACGACCTTAAGCATCTAAATTGGAACAAACATTACAGTAATGGGTGCTGTAAATCCAAGTAAAACATTACAGTAATGGGTGCTGTAAATCCAAGTAAAACATTACAGTAATGGGTGCTGTAAATCCAAGTAAAACATTACAGTAATGGGTGCTGTAAATCCAAGTAAAACATTACAGTAATGGGTGCTGTAAATATGGGATTAGTTTAGAACATGCTTGTAATTTATATTTGTGTAGCATAATATTGATTAATTAATCGATGTACATGCACAAACATAGATGTAGAAACAAACAATTCAAAAAAATCAACCTGCAAAAGAGCCTACTGGGAAATATGATAATGATGGCCGTGGTTTTGGTTAAAAGTTATGTGTATGAGTTTCATGCCCCTGTATTAGGGTAAACTCGACCCTCAAAATAAAATAAAATGAAATATGTATGGTATTGTCTTAAATAAATATATTTTTTATGATAATATAGTCAGTCGGTCCATAGAACCGAAAATGGATGAACGAATCAGCCACAGTCAAGGTAGGTGGAAAATCATGTTAATTTCTATTATAATTAAAGATGGTATAGTATTTCTTTGAAACCAGAATACTTATCCTCAGATGGACAAAGTGGTTCAAAGTTATTTTTGCTGAGCATCCAACTTGTTTTTTTGCGAAGTTTGCAAATGGCTTTGAATTTATCTGCAGTATTTTCATAAAATGAATTGCAGCTTTTGACCTTTCCAGTGGCTTGTTAAAAGGCTCTTAGTGTCACAATTTATTCATATTTATCTTTACACAATATCATTGGTTGATTGTTTTGACTTGATTATCTACACCTGGTGCCTGTTCAGGAGAATGGACATTTACTGTACAGTATGTTCAGATAGAAATGTATTGTTTAGATCAAATATGATCTACTGGCAGATAGATTGAAGTAGTATAGGACATTGTGTGTTCTCTATTCATTATATTTATATCTGCAACATGCAGTTCCAGATACAGCCCTGCCATTAGTTGAAGGCAGCCAATACAATAGTTTCTGAAAAGTAATCACTTTTTTATTTCACCTTTATTTAACCAGGTAGGTCAGTTGAGAACAAGTTCTCATTTACAACTGCTACCTGGCCAAGATAAAGCAAAGCAGTTCGACACATACAACGACACAGAGTTACACATGGAGTAAAACAAACATACAGTCAATAATACAGTATAAACAAGTCTATATACGATGTGAGCAAATGAGGTGAGATAAGGGAGGTTCCCGAGATATGTATTCAAATCAAGGGTTTGAACCAAAATTATTTTCCAATCGTTTTTGTTCTGAACAGAACCCCCCGAAAAAGGTTTCTGTTACACTATTCCGATCTGTAAAATAAAGTTCTGAACTGGTTCGAACCAAAAAAAGTACTGGTTTAAATCCTTCTTTTCTGTTCCTTTTTTTAACATGTAAAATCAAACGTTTTTTTACATTTAGCTCATTAAATTACTTCACCAATTAGAGCAGATAGAGCAGGCAAGCTAGTTGTTTACATGCGTGATGAACAGACAAGTGTAGCCCATGTCGCAAGATGAAACTGACATTTTTGCAGGTGGGGAGAGAGCAAGAGAGAGTTGAGGAGGAGGCTTGAAATGTTGGGCATCTTATGCATTATGTGAGTTAGGTCCACGGAATGATACCTAGGAGAAGCGGCTTCTATGGAGGAACTTTGAATGTCCTTTGAGCTAGCTAGCTAACAAGACTTTGCGTGCAGAGCAGCAGCAGAATGAAAAACAAGTCTTACTTTTTTTGTAGTTAATAAATCCAATGTGAAACGGGATAACAATGCCTATAGTATCCTTAACTAGCGTTGAAAAAGTTCATCCATCTCTCTCCCTATCTTCTGATTTATGCTTATAATGTCAGTACAGTAGCCTATGTTAACGCCAGTACAGTAACCTATGGTAACGTCAGTACAGTAACCTATGGTTACATCAGTACAGTAGCCAATGCTTTGAAGGGGGGAGGGGCAGATAGCCTAAACACGCATACATGCTGACAAAGATTTTCAGCTTGCAGGCAGACACTGAGTGACAGAGTGAGGGCTTTGCATAGGTGCTTTATTGTGTTTTTTTGAGTGGGACTCGAAAAAAAATACATGGAATGTAAAAGTATGTTATTAACCAGTTCCCATGCTTTTAAAATAAAGTTTCTGTTCTGGAACAGTATGGATCACTTTCGTTCCCGGTTACGTTTCTGTTCCTTGAAAATGTTTTTTGGTTCTGTTCCCTGAACCGGTTCCAACCCCTGATTCAAATATAAAAAATAAAAAAAGTAGTAATTTTTTTCGGATCTGTATTCAAGTAGATGTAGGCACCTCCAAAGTAAATAATTACTTTCCATAAAGCATATTTAAACTTAAGTTATCCCAGGTCTGCAACGTATTCATCCTGCTTTGTCCTAACCCCTCCGAAAGACAACCAATCACACATAGGTTGGAGAGGTTAAATCCAAGTATTAGTGGTCATATCCATTTCACCGAAGTGTATGGGAGGGTAGAGGGTAGGATGTTTCAGTGTGGACGTCTACCTAAGTCTAAACCACCCTCTCCTGATTCAGAGGGGCTGGGTTAAATGCGGAAGACACATTTCAGTTGAATGCATTCAGTTCAGCAAATTACAAGCAAGTTTCCTTCCTGGTGCACCCCTGTTAGTTGTGTATCTGTAGGGAGGCTGGCTGGCTGGGAGGGAGCCCTTTGGTCCAGTGTTACATACACTAAGCCTGAGCCCTGCTGAGCCTCACAGGACAGAATGCAGCCTCTATGCTGCCATGCTTCCCTGCGCCAAAGAGCACAGCAGAGCACAACTCAACATAATGACATCAGCCACACAGAGGCTGTGTCCCAAATGGCACCCTATTCCCTATATAGTGCACTACTTGGTAAAAGGTAGTGCCATACATAGGGAATAGGGTGCCATTTGGGACGCACTGAGAACAGAGTCTCCTATTGATGAGACTGTTGAGTTGTTTCAAAGAAAATATATATATATTTTAACTGGAACATAATCACATGTTCTGTCCCCCCAGCCCGAGCCCAGACTAACACCATCTGTCCTCACGAGGTGAGCCCTAGAATGCATCGCCATGCCAGATGATGAATCCGGTTTCGCTGGTTGTGTTTACAGTAATACTCTATGGGTCAGTTTTCTGGACACAGATGAATGCTTTTTAGTTCAGGACAGGGCTTCCCGAGGGCTCCAACGAAGACTATTTGTCTGTGAGTGAGTGAGAGGAGGTGATCGGCTAGGGAGCTTTTACAAGTTGATGATTCACACAGGTGTCTGGCCTACAATGGACCCAGTTGTTGAGGCTGGTGTGTCCTCATCTCACCTTTTCAGTCAGAGTGACATTTTCCCTGTGAGCAATAGTCAGTTTGAAAGCTTTTACAGTGGTCTGTTACCTCAGTGTGAGTTGGAGCGAGCCGCCAACCTCTGTATGTCCATTGTCAGTAATTGGGGATGTCGTCTCCTAGCAACACAGTGATTTGATTTCACTCTGATCCTGGCCATCTATTATTTAGATTTTATTTAGCCTTTTATTTAACCAGGCGAGTCAGTTATGATGACATCCTTGTTTACAATGACGACCTTGTTTACATTGACAGCCTTGTATAGTGACGGCCTAGCCATCGCTATTATATATTTGGCCTTTTGATGTGTAGATAATGGTTTGAAGTAGTGGCATTTGCTGAGGGAGGACGGCTCATAATAATGGCTGGAATGGAGCGAATGGAATGGCATTAAACACATGGAAACCATGTGTTTGATGTATTTGATACCATTCCACTTATTCGGCTCCAGCCATTAACACAAGCCTGTCCTCCCCAGTTAAGGTCCCATCAACATCCTGTGGTTTTATTTTAATGTTTTAATTAACCTTTATTTAACTAGGCAAGTCAGTTAAGAACATATTCTTATTTAAAATGACGGCCTACCAAAAGGAAAAAGACGGGGAACGGGAGCTGGGATTAAAAATAAAATAAAAAAACATATAAATATAGGACAAAACACACATCACAACAAGAGAGACAACACAATACAAAGAGAGACCTAAGACAACAACATAGCAAGGCAGCAACACATGACAACACAGCATGGTAGCAACACAACATGACAACAACATGGTAGCAGCACAAAACATGGTACAAACATGATTGGGCACAGACAACAGCACAAAGGGCAAGAAGGTAGAGACAACAATACATCACACAATGCAGTCAGAACTGTCAGTAAGAGTGTCCATGATTGAGTCTTTGAATGAAGAGATTGAGATTAAACTGTTCAGTTTGAGTGTATTGTTGCAGCTCGTTCCAGTCGCTAGCTGCAGAGAACTGAAAAGATGAGCGACCCAGGGATGTGTTTGCTTTGGGGACCTTTAACAGAATGTGACTGGCAGAACGGGTGTTGTAAGTGGAGGATGAGGGCTGCAGTAGATATCTCAGATAGGGGGGAGTGAGGCCTAAGAGGGTTTTATAAATAAGCATCAATCATTGGGTCTTGCGATGGGTATACAGAGATGACCAGTTTACAGAGGAGAATAGAGTGCAGTGATGTGTCCTAGAAGGAGCATTGATGGAAAATCTGATGGCCGAATGGTAAAGAACATCTAGGCGCTCAAGTGCACCCTTACCTGCTAATCTAGAAATTATGTCTCTGTAATCTAGCATGGGTAGGATGGTCATCTGAATCATGGTTAGTTTGGCAGCTGGGGTGAAAGAGGAGTGATTATTATAGAGGAAACCAAGTCTAGATTTAACTTTAGCCTGCAGCTTTGATATGTGCTGAGAGAAGGACAGTGTACTATCTAGCCATACTCCCAAGTACTTGTTTGAGGTGACTACCTCAAGCTCTAAACCCTCAGAGGTAGTAATCACACCTGTGGTTAGAGGGGCATTCTTCTTACCAAACCACATGACCTTTGTTTTGCAGGTGTTCAGAACAAGGTTAAGGGTAGAGAAAGCTTGTTGGACACTAAGACAGCTTTGTTGTAGAGCATTTAACACAAAATATGGGGAAGGGCCATCTGAGTATAAAACTGTATCATCTGCATATAAATGGACGAGAGAGCTTCCTACTGCCAGAGCTATGTTGTTATTGTAAATTGAGAAGAGCGTGGGCCTAGGATTGAGCCTTGGGGTACTCCCTTGGTAGATCAGCACTCCTACTCTAAGACTCTTTGTGAATGCAGGCCCTGATGGTAGGATCAGTTGTGATGGTAAAGGAGCCTCATACTTACAGCTGCCAGACAGGAGAGGAGAGTTATAGGCCCTAGGAAAGGAGTAATTCCATATGAGATCAAACAATGATTTACTTCTAATGGAGAAAGACTGAGAGGGGGAAGGATTAGAGATGGAGAGAAGCTAAAAGTAGGTGGCAATAAAGGCAATTTGGGTTGGTGTAGAAAATATATAAAATGTTTATATAATCCATCCAAGTGAAGCTTCTAGGTCCTCTGATCCTTTTCTCTTAAAGCTCTGGGGAGGCATTCCTGCTCTCCCACAGAGACACAGTCTTCCCATGTACAGGACCTGTGCCTGAAGACACATGTTATAGCTTGAATCATACACGTTTGATGTGATATGACCTCTAAACATGTAATTGAATGGATTATTGACCAACCTGAAAACCAAAGTGTCAGATGCATTGTGGATTATTTTCCAGGGTGGGTGAGGAAGGTGACATTGAGCGCTTTGCCAGTTCTCTTCTCAAGGTGTTTACATGCAGCCTGTTGGGATGCCCTTGGGACAGATGCATCTGTTCCCCATCCCCAGGCCTGTTATGGCACCCTGCTACTCTGCTCAGACACAGCTTTCTGGAGAGACCCGTTACCTGCGGGGACTTGCTTCCATTCAGCCACAAGACCATTAGTCAGGCACTGATGTTGGGTGATTAGGCCTGGCTCGTGGTTGGCGTTCCAATTCATCCCAAAGGTGTTCAATGGGGTTGAGGTCAGGGTTCTGTGCAGGACAGTGAAGTTCTTCCACACTGATCTTGACAAATAATTTCTGTATGGACCTCGCTTTGTGCACGAGGGCATTGTCACGTTGAAACAGGAAACCCAAAACTGTTGTCACAAAGTTGGAAGCACATTTACTTAGAATCGTCTAGAATGTCATTGTATGCTGTAGCGTTAAGATTTCCCTTCACTGGAACTAAGAAGCCTAGCCCGAACCATGAAAAACAGCCCCAGACCATTATTCCACCTCCACCAAACTTTACAGTTGGCACTATGCATTGGGGCAGATAGCGTTCTCCTGGCATCCGCCAAACCCAGATTCATCCGTCCGACTGCCAGATGGTGAAGTGTGATTTATCACTCCAGAGAATGTGTTTCCACTGCTCCAGAGTCCAAAGGTGCCTAGTTTTACACCACTCCAGCCAACATTTTGCTTTGCGCATGGTGATCTTAGGCTCGCCCATGGAAACCCATTTCATGAAGCTTCCCACTAACAGTTATTGTTCTGACGTTGCTTCCAGAGGCAGTTTGGAACTCGGTAGTGAGTGTTGCAACCCGAAGACATACAATTTTTTACGTGATTTCGCGCTTCAGCACTCTGTGGTCCCATTCTGTAAGCTTGTGTGGCCTACCACTTCGTGGCTGAGCTCCTAGACGTTTCCACTTCACAATAACAGCACTTACAGTTGACCAGGGCAGCTCTAGCAGAGCAAAAATTTGACGAACTGACTTGTTGGAAGGTGACATCCTATGACGGTGTCATGTTGAAAGTTACTGAGATCTTCAGTAAAGCCATTCTACTGCCAATGTTTGTCTATGGAGATTGCATGGCGGTATGCTCAAATTTATACACCTGTCAGCAACTGGTGTGACTGAAATAGCCAAATCCACTAAATTGAAGGGGTGTCCACATACTTTTGTATATATATTGTACCTGCCGTCTTTTAACAAATACATTTGTTCCTTATTAGGGTCCCTATATGTGGGAGGAAATTGGATTTGAGTGCTAGCTGTTGACATCAAAGCTCTCCAGAGCCCACTGTGCCCCATGTGGCTGGTGTTTGCAAAGGGGGCTATATATGAAATGGCTTTGAGTCTCTGTTCTCTTCTTTTTTTTATGTGGGTAGGGAGATGAAAAATGTTAAATGCTTTTTCTTCTGTTCGGTGTTTGGTTGTGCTGGTGGGTACCCCCACCTTTCTTCTTCAAAGGTGTGAGTCAGAATTCAACATTTATGACTTGAGGGGCTCAGCCGGAGTCTCTTGTGTCACATGGCATGTCATGAGCATTATAAAGGTGCATTCGGTACCCATAGGAGAAAAGCTCAATTTAAAGGCTTTAGTTTGGCATACAAGATATTTTGTATTAAAGTAAAGTATAACAATCATATTGTCATCCCATTGGCCCCCAATCCTATAGCCAGGATTGAATCAATTGCCGATATTGCATGTTTAGACACAGTAGCTCTTTCAGAAATGTATTTGATATACATGTTCCATATGAAGGGAGTTGACACTTGATATAGAAATAGTACTATTTTTAGATAACTTTGTTAACAGGATGTAACGCTAGTTAGGTAGCTAGATGCATACTTGCATACTACTTCCGGCGCCGACAGAGATGGCCGCCTCGCTTCGCGTTCCTAGGAAACTATGCAGTGTTTTGTTTTTTTTACGTGTTATTTCTTACATTAGTACCCCAGGTCATCTTAGGTTTCATTACATACAGTCGAGAAGAACTACTGAATATAAGATCAGCGTCAACTCACCATCAGTACGACCAAGAATGTGTTTTTCGCGACGCGGATCCTGTGTTCTGCCTTTCACCCAGGACAACGGAATGGATCCCATGCAGCGACCCAAAAAAACGACTCCGAAAAAGAGGGAAACGAGGCGGTCTTCTGGTCAGACTCCGGAGACGGGCACATCGTGCACCACTCCCTAGCATTCTTCTCGCCAATGTCCAATCTCTTGACAACAAGGTTGATGAAATCCGAGCAAGGGTAGCATTCCAGAGGGACATCAGAGACTGTAACGTTCTTTGCTTCAAGGAAACATGGCTCACTGGAGGAACGCTATCGGAGGCGGTGCAGCCAGCGGGTTTCTCCACGCATCGCGCCGACAGAAACAAACATCTTTCTGGTAAGAAGAGGGGCAGGGGCGTATGCCTTATGGCTAACGAGACATGGTGTGATGAAAGAAACATACAGGAACTCAAATCCTTCTGTTCACCTGATTTAGAATTCCTCACAATCAAATGTAGACCGCATTATCTACCAAGAGAATTCTCTTCAATTATAATCACAGCCATATATATCCCCCCCCAAGCAGACACATCGATGGCTCTGAACGAACTTTATTTGACTCTTTGCAAACTGGAATCCATTTATCCGGAGGCTGCATTCATTGTAGCTGGGGATTTTAACAAGGCTAATCTGAAAACAAGACTCCCTAAATTTTATCAGCATATCGATTGCGCAACCAGGGGTGGAAAAACCTTGGATCATTGTTACTCTAACTTCCGCGACGCATATAAGGCCCTGCCCCGCCCTCCTTTCGGAAAAGCTGACCACGACTCCATTTTGTTGATCCCTGCCTATAGACAGAAACTAAAACAAGAGGCTCCCACGCTGAGGTCTGTCCAACGCTGGTCCGACCAAGCTGACTCCACACTCCAAGACTGCTTCCATCACGTGGACTGGGACATGTTTCGTATTGCGTCAGATAACAATATTGACGAATACGCTGATTCGGTGTGCGAGTTCATTAGAACGTGCGTTGAAGATGTCGTTCCCATAGCAACGATTGAAACATTCCCTAACCAGAAACCGTGGATTGATGGCAGCATTCACGTGAAACTGAAAAAGCGAACCACTGCTTTTAATCAGGGCAAGGTGACTGGTAACATGACCGAATACAAACAGTGCAGCTATTCCCTCCGCAAGGCTATCAAACAAGCTAAGCGTCAGTACAGAGACAAAGTAGAATCTCAATTCAACGGCTCAGACACAAGAGGCGTGAGTCAGGGTCTACAGTCAATCACGGACTACAAGAAGAAATCCAGCCCAGTCACGGACCAGGATGTCCTGCTCCCAGGCAGACTAAATAACTTTTTTGCCCGCTTTGAGGACAATACAGTGCCACTGACACGGCCTGCAACGAAAACATGCGGACTCTCCTTCACTGCAGCCGAGGTGAGTAAGACATTTAAACGTGTTAACCCTCGCAAGGCTGCAGGCCCAGACGGCATCCCCAGCCGCGCCCTCAGAGCATGCGCAGACCAGCTGGCCAGTGTGTTTACGGACATATTCAATCAATCCCTATACCAGTCTGCTGTTCCCACATGCTTCAAGAGGGCCACCATTGTTCCTGTTCCCAAGAAAGCTAAGGTAACTGAGCTAAACGACTACCGCCCCGTAGCACTCACTTCCGTCATCATGAAGTGCTTTGAGAGACTAGTCAAGGACCATATCACCTCCACCCTACCCGACACCCTAGACCCACTCCAATTTGCTTACCGCCCAAATAGGTCCACAGACGATGCAATCTCAACCACACTGCACACTGCCCTAACCCCTCTGGACAAGAGGAATACCTATGTGAGAATGCTGTTCATCGACTACAGCTCGGCATTCAACACCATAGTACCCTCCAAGCTCGTCATCAAGCTCGAGACCCTGGGTCTCAACCCCGCCCTGTGCAACTGGGTACTGGACTTCCTGACGGGCCGCCCCCAGGTGGTGAGGGTAGGCAACAACATCTCCACCCCGCTGATCCTCAACACTGGGGCCCCACAAGGGTGCGTTCTGAGCCCTCTCCTGTACTCCCTGTTCACCCACGACTGCGTGGCCATGCACGCCTCCAACTCAATCATCAAGTTTGCGGACGACACAACAGTGGTAGGCTTGATTACCAACAACGACGAGACGGCCTACAGGGAGGAGGTGAGGGCCCTCGGAGTGTGGTGTCTGGAAAATAACCTCACACTCAACGTCAACAAAACTAAGGAGATGATTGTGGACTTCAGGAAACAGCAGACGGAACACCCCCCTATCCACATCGATGGAACAGTAGTGGAGAGGGTAGCAAGTTTTAAGTTCCTCAGCATACACATCACATACAAACTGAATTGGTCCACTCACACAGACAGCATCGTGAAGAAGGTGCAGCAGCGCCTCTTCAACCTCAGGAGGCTGAAGAAATTCGGCTTGTCACCAAAAGCACTCACAAACTTCTACAGATGATTGATTGATGGGAAATGATGTAAATATATCACTAGCCACTTTAAACAATGCTACCTTATATAATGTTACTTACCCTACATTATTAATCTCATATGCATACGTATATACTGTACACTATATCATCGACTGCATCCTTATGTAATACATGTGTCACTAGCCACTTTAACTATGCCACTTTGTTTACATACTCATCTCATATGTATATACTGTACTCGATACCATCTACTGTATCTTGCCTATGCTGCTCTGTACCATCACTCATTCATATATCCTTATGTACATATTCTTTATCCCCTTACACTGTGTATAAGACAGTAGTTTTGGAATTGTTAGTTAGATTACTTGTTGGTTATTACTGCATTGTCGGAACTAGAAGCACAAGCACTTCGCTACACTTGCATTAACATCTGCTAACCATGTGTATGTGACAAATACAATTTGATTTGATTTGATTTGATAGATACTTCGGTTCACCTTGGCTTGCTACCAGTATATCTAAACTCTGTTAACATGTTGTTAGCTGCTAGCTATATATAGAATTATCAGTTTGATTTAGCTAGCACGTTAGCTAACAACAATGCGTTATGACAAAATAAGAGAATGTGACAATAGCTAGGTTTCCATCCAATTGGAGACACATATTCTTGCAAATATTCTAAAATCCACATGAAGAAAATATGTGCATTTTCCCACCAGTGGTGTGTTTCCACCAAACAGACGTGTTGTGGATAAAAAGATGTGTGTGATGACATAGTGCACACAAAATATACTTTTTCGCTTAAAAAAAATCAAAAATCTGAAGTTCAATGTGTTTACATGGCGTTTTCAACAGTTTACGAAAACAGTTTACGAAAATAGCAACTGTGCCTACTCTGGTCTTGGCACGTGCGCCATAAATTTGCAGGTACCGTGCAGATAGGCTAGTCTACATGATAAGATTATTATGGATAACAGTGAGAATATGTTTGTCTGTCAAACAGCAGTCAAGCATCGATCATCAAGTCAACAGAATAAGACCATTGATATTTATTGAAATGGAGTGTCAAGGTCACTGTGCACTTTCACCACCCTGTGTAATTCATGATCATGTATTTAATCTGTAGCCTAAACGGCATGGTTTCCCGAATCGCAGTGGGAGGACCACTCACCATGTCATCACGTGACTCCAAGTTTACTTTGATATGATGGTTATTATATCAATATTTGTGCAAAAAGATGTTTCCACCGACATTTCTCTCTTAATAAATGGAAAGCACAATGTTCAGGGCCATACAATTTGTCTATTGTACAGTATACAGCCTACAATGCACTGTACTACAGTATCCATTCTCAGACTTTCTCTTTCCCACCTTCAACAACCTGTTTGCTCTCTGTACTGGCTTATAGTGGTTGTGTCACATCATTTGAAACAGGTTAAATCAATTTTGAGTGGTTGTGTTCAATCAATGACATGTGTTCTCTATTTGTATTTGATTGTTGCCACTTGTGTTTACCAGTATGGATGACATGTGCATTAGAGTGCAGAATGTGTTTTGAGAATGAGAATGTGTTTAGAGTTTTGCTGAAAAGTATAAGTGAGATCTGCAAATTGTGTTTTACCATGTGAAATGGTTTAAGGTATTGACAACAGACAGCATAATTAGCTAAATGAGTCCAGGCAACTGAGAACTTTGTTCAGCCAATGGGTTTTAGTGTTTTAGCAATTGAGAAAAACTGTAATTGGATCCTCCATTGTGGTGGTCACGTCATTGATTTCATAGCGTGTCACATGACGAAGCGTTTGTGGAAATGGGAACACAAGATAGAGCTGTGATTTAGGAACATGTTCCTGGAAGAAAGATAAAAGTTAGGATGCTGATATAACCAGGAACAGAAGTGCTTTGTTGTGTGTGTGTGCGTGTGCATGCGTGTGTGTGTGTGTTTTATAAATAAATTGACTAATTTTGCCTCAGTCTGAAGCATTGCAGTGCTAATAGGTTCAAGGGAATGCATGATTCAGTGCAAACTCCTCCATTTACACTCTCTTGTTAAATCTACTGCGCTGGCTAATGTAGAACAGGTCAAACTCATGTCACATTTGAAGAAAATGCTGTTTGGGGGGGGGGGGGGGATACCCACATAGAGAATACCCACCCTCTCTTTTCACTATGTCACACTTTATGTTTGGAGATGCACTTGTGCTACAGTTGATGCTACAGTGTTTTTATTACGAATAAGTTGTTGTAGTTATAATCATATTGTATTGGATGTAATGTGTTTGTATTTTTTATTGTTTTACTGAGTATTTGTATTTGTATTGTGGCTGTGTAAAGGCCCTTACCTGCCCAGGGACTGCAGGTGCACATTAGCTTTGTCTAACACTGCCACATTTACATGGATGTTGCATTATTGTAATATTGATGTTGATTAATGTACACTGTCCCCTATAAATGAATACATACTGTCAGCCTGAAGATGAGGAATGTCATTCATTTCTGTATATTATCATCTATTCCCAGGTGGATGTTCCAATGTTCCAGAGATATTCTTCAGTCTGAGAGCTAGTTTGGATCAGCATGATTAGGGCCCAGTAATTCTATATACTGTAATTGACAGTTGAATACAGTTTCTCACCATCACAAAAAGTTAGAACATGAATTCTGTTCAAGTTTCAGGTTTTATTAGTCATATGTACAGGATACACATGAAATGCAATGAAATTCAACAACAATAATACATAATAAAATACATCAATATGAACATAAAGTAAATGGCTCAGTAGAATAGAATAAACATTTTAGCATCAGTGTAATTGTCACGAATATTACCGAAAGGTGACTCCCCTTCTTGTTCGGGTGGCGCTCGGCGGTCGTCGTCGCCGGTCTACTAGCTGCCACCGATCCTTTGTTCTGTGTTCGTTTAGTTTTGTCTAATTGGTTTCACCTGTTTCTTGTTTGGTTATTAGGGTGGGGTTATATAAGTTCGTTCAGCCCGCTTCTGTTTGTGCGGGCTTGTTCGTATGTATGTGCTAGAGTGGTTTGTGTTTGCATTTCAGGTTTCTCGCTGTCCTTTATTTTTTCACATTATTGTTTTCTATTTTGTTCCTGTGATTTATTCTGGACATTAAAGCGTGTTTTTCCCGCATCCTTTTGCTCTCTGCGCCTGACTCCACACCTATACACTCTGCACCTGACTCCACACCTATACACTCTGCACCTGACTCCACACCTATACACTCTGCACCTGACTCCACACCTATACACTCTGCACCTGACTCCACACCTATACACTCTGCACCTGACTCCACACCTATACACTCTGCACCTGACTCCACACCTATACACTCTGCGCCTGACTCCACACCTATACACTCTGCACCTGACTCCACACCTATACACTCTGCACCTGACTCCACACCTATACACTCTGCGCCTGACTCCACACCTACACACTCTGCACCTGACTCCACACCTATACACTCTGCACCTGACTCCACACCTATACACTCTGCACCTGACTCCACACCTATACACTCTGCACCTGACTCCACACCTATACACTCTGCGCCTGACTCCACACCTATACACTCTGCACCTGACTCCACACCTATACACTCTGCGCCTGACTCCACACCTATACACTCTGCACCTGACTCCACACCTATACACTCTGCACCTGACTCCACACCTATACTCTCTGCGCCTGACTCCACACCTATACACTCTGCGCCTGACTCCACACCTATACACTCTGCGCCTGACTCCACACCTATACACTCTGCACCTGACTCCACACCTATACTCTCTGCGCCTGACTCCACACCTATACACTCTGCACCTGACTCCACACCTATACACTCTGCACCTGACTCCACACCTATACACTCTTTGAGCGTTACAGTAATACAGAAAGGCACCATTTATAGTCCCAATATTTACATGTGTTTTGGGGATGGGGGGGATGAGGGTGTTTAATGTTTACATTATGTAGTATTAAGCAATCATAATAAGATAGCAGAAGCTGTGGTGTGTCTGTAGTGTGTGTGTGTGTGTGTGTGTGTGTGTGTGTGTGTGTGTGTGTGTGTGTGTGTGTGTGGCGATTCAGAGCAGGTGGTCATTTCAGTTCAAATGTTCAGCGGTCTGATGGCTTGTAGATAGTAGATGTCTCTTAACCTGTTGGTATCAGACCTCATGCTCCGATTTAGTTGAGTTCTAGCATATCATCACATGAACTGAATGAGATGTTTCAGTAGGACATCTGATGGGGCTTGTGCCAAATTAAAAATTAGAAAATTCCATATACTGCACATTTTTTAAATGTACTTTTCAAATAATACATTGACCACCAAAAGGCAGCATACTTGCCTTACACATGAGAGCATTATGGGAGATTATATGACGGTAACATGTGGCACTTCACAGCGATGTGTGCTGTAGCTCACAATAAGCAGCAAGCTGCCTGGCCTGCACATGACTTGCATTTATTTTAGCACACAATGCACTCCATTGTGTTGACTTGTGTAGCACACAGTGTTTTAGCAATAGAGAAAAACTGTAAGAACAAATTCTTATTTTCAATGACGGCCTAGGAACAGTGGGTTAACTGCGTTGTTCAGGGGCAGAACACAGAATTCAAGGGGCTTTACTGGCATGGGGAAAAATATGTTAAAAAGCCGAAGAACACCATCCCAACCGTGAAGCACGAGGGTGGCAGCATCATGTTGTGAAGGTGCTTTGCTGCAGGAGGGACTGGTGCACTTCACAAAATAGATGGCATCATGAGGAGAAAAATTATGTGGCTATATTGAAGCAACATCTCAAGACATCAGTCAGGAAGTTAAATTTTGGTCGCAAATGGGTCTACCAAATGGACAATGACCCCAAGCATACTTTCAACGTTGTGGCAAAATGGCTTAAGGACAACAAAGTCAAGGTATTGGAGTGGCCATCACAAAGCCTTGACCTCAATCCTATAGAAATGTTGTGGCAAGAACTGAAAAAGTGTGTGCGAGCAAGGAGGCCTACAAACCTGACTCAGTTACACCAGCTCTGTCAGGAGGAATGGGCCAAAATTCAACCAACTTATTGTGGGAAGCTTGTGGAAGGCTACCCGAAACGTTTGACCCAAGTTATAAAATTTAAAGGCAATGCTACCAAATACTAATTGAGTGTATGTAAACCTTTGACCCACTGGGAATGTGATGAAAGAAAAAAAAGTTGAAATAAATGATTCTCTCTACTATTATCCTGACATTTCACATTCTTAAAATAAAGTGGTGATCCTAACTGATCTAAGACAGGGAATTTTTACTAGGATTAAATATCAGGAATTGTGAAAAACTGAGTTTAAATGTATTTGGCTAAGGTGTATGTAAACTTCCGAATTTAACTATATATATATATATATATATATATATACAGTGTTGTAACGATGTACAAATGGTTCAAGTACAAAAGGGAAAATAAATATGCATAAATATGGGTTGTATTTATGATGGTGTTTGTTCTTCACCGGTTGACCTTTTCTTGCGGCAACAGGTCACAAATCTTGCCGCTGTGATGGCACACTGTGGTATTTCACCCAGTAGATATGTGAGTTTATCAAAATCGGGTTTGTTTTCTTTGTGGAGCTGTGTAATTTGAGGGAAATATGTGTCTCTAATATGGTCATACATTGGGCAGGAGGTTAGGAAGTACAGCTCAGTATCCACCTCATTTTGTGGGCAATGTTCACATAGCCTGTCTTCTCTTAAGAGCCCGGTCTGTGTCACGATCGTCGTATTAAGTAGACCAAAGCGCAGCGTGATGTGAATGCATGATTTAATGAAAATACGGAAAAAACACGAAGTACACTAAAACTAACTAACTAACTAACTAACTAACTAACTAACTAACTAACTAACTAACTAACTAACTAGCTAACTAGCTAACTAACTAGCTAACTAGCTAACTAACTAACTAACTAACTAACTAACTAACTAACTAACTAACTAACTAACTAACTAACTAACTAACTAACTAACTAACTAACTAGCCTGCTAAAGAACCACTGTGTTAACAAGCAACATCACATAGACAATAACCCACGAACCACAATACAAAACAGGCTATCTAAATATGGTTCCCAATCAGATACAATGACAAACACCTGCCACTGATTGAGAACCATATCAGGCCAAAACACATAGAAACAGACTAACTAGACATGCAACATAGAATGCCCACTCATATCACACCCAAACAAAACATAGAAACAAACAACGCAAATAATGGTCAGAGTGTGACAGTCTGCCTACGGAGGCCTTTCTCAATCTCAAGGCTATGCTCACTGAGTCTGTACATAATCAAAGCTTTCCTTAAGTTTGGGTCAGTCACATTGGTCAGATATTCTGCCACTGTGTACTCTCTGTTTAGGGCCAAATAGCATTCTAGTTTGCTCTGTTTTTTTTGTTAATTATTTCCAATGTGCCAACTAATTATCTTTTTGTTTTCTCATGATTTGGTTGGGTCTAATTGTGTTGCTGTCCTAGGGCTCTGTGGGGTGTGTTTGTGTTTGTGAACAGAGCCCCAGGACCAGCTTGCTTAGGGGACTCTTCTCCAGGTTCATCGCTCTGTAGGTGATGGCTTTGTTATGGAAGGTTTGGGAATTGCTTTTGAAACACCATTAACACTACCTTTTTTGGAACACCATTATTTTTGTCTTGCTGAGATTTACTGTCAGGGCCCAGGTCTGGCAGAATCTGTGCAGAACACCTAGGTGCTGCTGTAGGCCCTCCTTGGTTGGTGACAGAAGCACCAGATCATCAGCAAACAGTAGATATTTGACTTTAGATTCTAGTAGGGTGAGGCCGGGTGCTGCAGACTTTTCTAGTGCCCTCGCTAATTCGTTGATATATATGTTGAAGAGGGTGGGGCTTAAGCTGTGTCCCTGTCTCGCCCTATGGCCCTGTGGGAAGAAATGTGTGTGTTTTTTGCCTACTTGTTGTTTGTGTACATGGATTTTATAATGTCGTATGTTTTTCCCCCAACACCACAATTTGTATTGCAGACCTTCATGCCAAATTGAGTCAAAAGCTTTTTCGAAATCAACAAAGCATGAGAAGACTTTGCCTTTGTTTTGGTTTGTTTGTTTTGCAATTAGGGTGTGCAGGGTGAATATGTGGTCTGTTGTATGATAATTTGATAACATTTGGTGACATTTTGCTCAGTACATTGTTTTCACTGAGGAAATGTACGAGTCTGCTGTTTATGATAATGCAGAGGATTTTCCCAAGATTGCTGTTGTTAGTTTCAAATTTTGGTTTAGTTTTAAATATTGGGGAAGATGCGTCGAGCTAAGGATGATGGTAAAGAGTTTTAGTATAGCCAATTGGACTTTGTTGTCTGTATTTTTTATAATTTCATTGAGGATGAAAGTCCCCGGCTACTAAGAGCGCCGCCTCTGGGTGAGCGTTTTCTTGTTTGATAATGGCGGAATACAGCTCATTCAATGCTGTCTTAGTGCCAGCCTCTGACTGTGGCGGTATGTAAACAGCTACAGAGAATATAGATGAAAACTCTCTCGGTAGGTAATAGTTAAAGTACAATACAGAAAATAAATAAACATAAATATGGATTGTATTTACAATGGTGTTTGTTCTTCACTGGTTGCCCTTTTCTTTCGGCAACAGGTCACAAATCTTGTTGTTTTCTAATTATTTGTGGGTTGTGTAATCATTGGGAAATATGTTTCTCTAATATGGTCATACATTTGGCAGGAGGTTAGGAAGTGAAGCTCAGTTTCTATCTCATTTTTTGGGCAGTGTGCACATAGGCATGCCTGGCTCTCAAGAGAAGACAGGCTATGGCAGCCTCTCTCAATAGCAAGGCAATGCTCACTGAGTCTGTACATGGTGTTTTTGCAGAATTCTGCATGCAGCCTCAATTTGGTGTTTGTCCCATTTTGTGAATTCTTGGTTGGTGAGCGGACCCCAGACCTCACAACCATAAAGGGCAATGGGTTCTATAACTGATTCAAGTATTTTTAGCCAGATCCTAATTGGGAAGTAAAATGTTATGTTTGTTTTGATGGCATAGAAGGCCATTCTTGCCTTGTCCCTCTGATCTCTATGTGTCTCGCTCTCTTTCTCCATCTCTCTCTCTCTATTTCTCTCTCTATTTATATTTCTCTTTTCTTTTCAGCCATTTTGTTATACTCCAAGCCTCATCATAGCCCTCTATTCCTCCATCTTATCCCACTCCACCCCGCCATTTCTCTTTTCTCTGAAGTCTCAAGACCTCACTAATAGATGATTGACATGTTATTTTTGTGCATTTTGTTTGTTTGTTTGTCATTGGACATGCCATCGGTGTGAGTGTCTCAGATGCTGATTCTCTGTTTTAAACCATATGTGGTTTCTGTGAA